>NW_026571133.1:25885677-26195677 GCF_026225935.1 Boleophthalmus pectinirostris | reverse complement strand
GCAGGCACACAGAAAATCCCTGAATAAATGTTCATGAGAATGGGAAATTAATTCTTAAAATCAAATGACAACGAGAACATTTATTTCGGCCTTTCCCACTCCACTCTATGCAAAGCAGCTTTCCCAGCACCCTTTCCTCTTCTATGACATCCTCAAAACCTCATGCCCTAAGGAATTGAGGAATGCAAACATTCCAAAGAAAAAGGACAGGCATGAGACAGAAACATGTAGGGGCACTGAGACGAGAGGTTTAGAGCTCACAACCTGGTGAGAACAAAAGCTATGTTTTGTTTGATGATATATAGGTGTGAGCTGGTCCAATCTATAAACCAAAAAGTAAACCACAGTAAGACAACTGCCATTTGTAAACCTTTTTGTAGATGTTGGACAGATTAAAGAGCAAATATTTAATATTTAAGGGCTGTATAAAAACGCAACCTAAATACGTGCTTAAATAAATAAGAAGTGTACTGTTTTGAATGCAACTTGTCTATGGGAAATATGTAATATTCAAACTAACATAAACAACAGATGAAATGGAAACTTGAATTGGTGAAAGTATTTTTCCAAATCCACCATCTAATGTTGTGACTGTCAGATGATGAGATGATGGAGCATACAGAGAAATGTGTTTTCCATCAGGTCCATCTGGAGCTGCATTCCAACACAGATCTCCTGAGGGACATCCTCCCTGCCTCCTACACTGGGTCAACCACTGCAATCCTACATCACCATCAACAGCAAAGTTCACTGCAAAACCAAATTAACCACATAAACAATCAACTGATTGCTGAATATCTAATGCATATTTATTTTTCATTTTAATTGCTTCTTATTTCCTACAAAAACTACCCAAAAAAGACAGATTTACCAAAAATCACACCAAACAAAACAAGTACAAAGACACTACAACTTAAACTTAAGACAAATCATATTAATCAACACAACTAAAGCACACACAAATGGGTGAGTAAACAAAACAGGACCACACACAGCAGCCACATCTCCAGCCCATTAGGGACAGGTGAACACTACCAGCCATTTTATGGGGATCACTAAGATGAAGGTGACCCTTGACTGGTGCAGACCACACAGCACCCAGGCCATGCTAGGACTATGAGGAGATGGGGCTGAGGCGAGAGACTCACCGTGGGCGTGGTCAGAGATGTCTGGCCAATCAGGTAAGAGTTAGAGACAGACATGCTGAGGCCCAGCCCTGAGCCTGAGTCCTCCATGGCCGCTACAGACGGCTGGAGGTGGCAAGACAAAGAGGAGGAAGAGGAGGAAGAAGGGGAAGAGGAGTGAGAGGCCTGAGAAGAAACCAAGGCCCAGGAAGAAAAAAAAGACACGTAGAGGAGAAAGTGTTAATAATTACGTGAGTAGAAGTGAAAGGTGGTTATAAAGAATAAATTAGAGCTGTTTACCAGAGGACAATGTATGAAAAAGTACAAATCATAAACTAATTATGAGGGGTAAAAAAATCAGGTCAACTACAAAGTATAGCATGTTGTGAATGGGGGCACAACGCATTTCTCTCTGTAGGTTTTTTAATCCACATAAACTCTGGAGAGCATATGAGGCTGGTTTTGTAAAGATGGTCTTTAACTAGATCATAGTTTCATAAAATCCACAAGAAGTGCCAAGATTAGGCTTTGCTCCTGTGAACACAAGTTTGTCCCGGCCTTAGTTCTGTTAGCCAACACCACAAAAAATCTGATGAGATGCATTTAAAATGCATTACAGCCACTGATCAGGCTCCTCTTGGATTAGTCATCCCCTAGTGTCACTCATTAGAGACAAGTGCTACAAACTGGGTCTATTGCATAGACTGTATAAAGAAGTGGCCTAAGGGAGTGTAAAGTCAACCAGAGCGTTTGGCTCCAGTCAAATGATGCTCACCATGCTAGTAGTTATAGTGGCAAATTTAAAGCTGAGACCCATATTAGGAATAGGAATTTATTTATGGACAAAATAGTGAAATAAAAACACCAGGATTATGTAGAGATGGTTAAAATGAACATTTTAAAATGATGAGGCTCACTGCAGCAGTTACAGAGAGAGTAGTTACAATTTTTCAATGTAAAGTCAATTTGAGCCAGAGTAAATGGAGTCAGAAGTGCCCTCCATGCTCAATGGGATCGAGGTAGTTAGTGAGTTAGTCATGGCTATTTACATATACAGTCTGTGGTCTATTATGAAGCTTATAAAAGTTACCCTTATTTTTAAAAGAGCTGTATAGTACAAGTATAAGTAAAGGGTGATGCAGTAGTAGTAGTTTATAAAGATGTAAGGAAGAGTTAAAATAAAAGGACATAGTCTTAGATTTCATTTAAACTGAAGAAGATTGAAAATAAATTATACAGTGGACAGTGTTTCTCATTGTTTAAAACAAAACATAAAAAACTATTTACATTAATCTTTGGGAAAGACTTCTTAGAAATTCAATATTTCTTACCAGTTGCCTTTGCTTTGGGGGTAGTGCTGGAGGTTGTACTGGCTCATGGACAGAATCTGTGCTGCTAAAGGAGTCATTAAAGCCATAGACTTCTTGAAAGCGCTTATTACGCTGTTCATAGATGCTCTCGCTTTGTGGCATTTGGTAGAATACAGAGGGCTGTGGCTCAGAGTAGTCTTCCACAAACTGCATGTACTGGAGAACTAATAAAAGAAGATGAAAACATAATATGAGAGAGGGTAAACATTTAATTTTATGCTGTATTGTTTTTCATGAGAACTCATTTTAGGTTTGAATGTATGCGTGTATATATGTGTGTGTGTATATATGTGTGTGTGTGTATATGTGTGTGTGTATATATGTGTACGTGTATGTGTGTGTATGTGTGTGTGTGTATGTATGTATGTATGTGTATGTATCTATATGTATGTTTGTGTGTGTGTGTGTGTGTATGTGTGTGTGTGTATATGTGTGTATATGTGTGTATGTATGTATATGTGTGTGTGTATGTATGTGTGTGTGTGTATGTGTGTGTGTAAGTGTGTCTGTGTGTGTCTGCGTGTGTGTATGTATGTGTCTGTGTGTGTGTATGTATGTATGTGTGTGTGTGTGTGTGTGTGTATATGTGTGCGTATGTATGTGTGTGTGTGTATGTATATGTATGTATGCATGTATGTATGCATGTATGTATGTATGTATGTGTATGTATGTGTATGTATATGTATATGTATGTATGTGTATGTATGTGTAACCCTGTTAATTTTGCCCAATAAAATCCCTACATGAAATCTAACTTCAAACCGAATTTAACTGCAACCCCCAGTTTTGCCACTAGGTGGAAGTGCACTGAAATACTACCGCTGGCGGCCATCTTGCTAAGCTGCACAGACTGAGACCACAAGAGGTAAAATTGAAATAAATGTAGATTTTGTAATTTAACTAAATCCTGAAACTAACTAATGATATCCTAAAGGTTCTGTGAATATTTGAACTGCATTGGAACTGGAAGAAAATTTTGAAAAAGTACATGTTATCCCGGTAAGTCAATTTCTGTTGTGTTACTGCCCTATTGTTGATAAAACCAGTTGGGGCGAATTGTAAATTTCAATTTTGGAAAATCAAATGATTTGTACTTTAAAAAGGAGAACAAATTTTAATTTTGTATGCTAAAGGCCAATTTTAGTTTATGTTCAGTGTTTACAAGTGTACAGTTAATCTGAAAAAATGGACAGTTGTAGTAATTTCCTGTACATTTTGTAGACTGGTTTTTTTAGAGGGTCTGGCTCCTGGTTCTCCCTGATTCCTGGTCCTATTCGTGGTTCTACCTGCGCTGGATTTCTCTTCGTTCACCCTGGTGCCTGGTTCCCTGGTCCACCTCCTCGCCTAACAGCGCTGCAACGATTGTACTGACACTGAGTATTAAAGGGGCGATAGGACATTTTTTCTAATTGAGTGTACTCGGGATAATATTGTTTGGATTGAACAATATTTTATTTTGATGTTATTTCCTGAGATCTCAGATGTTGTTGGCCAAATGAGTAAAGATATTTTGTGTTATTGTAATTTATTGTGGATAGACAAAAGAGCAGAATAATAATTATCAATTCAACATTTAATCACCAATCTGTTGTAGTGTGCTTCTTTTGGGGGTGGAATCTATCAGTTTATTAACTATTTGACCTATTTTCAACCTCATTGAACCTTGATTTAGATAACCCTCACTTTAGACATTTAGAACTATTATAAACAGTACTACCAACGTAGGGTTACATATGTATGTGTGTATATATATATATATATATTTATAGTTATAGTTATATAGTTATGTGTATGTATAGCCGTACGTCTAACAAATGAACACAGACAGGAAGGGCTGTATAAAGTGACCTAATACAGTAGTCCAGGGGGAAGTGATGAAGAGGCAGGTGTGTCAGGAAAAGAGCAATGTTGCCCTCTTTAACCCTAGACCCATTGTAGACTATCCGGTACCAACTTCCTGTCTGTACTATAACATTGTAACATGATGTGAAAATTTCTTGGCATGACAATAATAACTGATGAGAATTATTCAAATTCTGATGGTAGCCATAACATAAGCGCAAAATTGTATATTGCATTTTCCTTATACTTCTTAACATTTTATGCCAATAGTTAAACTTTTTCCAGACTTGACAATATCCACCATATCTCAAACAACTCTTTGATTTTCACTTACTGTTTCGACTTTTCTTCTCAGGCAGTGGTGGTGGGCTGGAGGGCACATCCGCATTCTCACTGGCCATGTATTGAGCAACAAAAACGCCTCCATTTGACTGTGGCATTGGTGAAATGGGTGTAAAAAGTGGGAAGGGTGGTGTTGGATGCAGCTCCTCTTCTGACAAGTTGTCATACTGAGATGGGTAACGCTCGTACAGCACCCTAGACCCATCTGAAGTCTGAGTGCTTCGTCTCTTCTTTTGGGGCAATGCAGGAGGTGCACTAACACGGGATGAATGTAAAGGGTTGGTCTGGTTTGGTTGCGGGGTCCAGTATTCCGGTGGATGCTGTGGCGGAGGGGCACTGAAGCGAGGATGTGAAGGGTACTGTCCAGGCACTGGGGAAGAAGACTCACTGTGAGATTCTGGAAGGGGGCTGAGACACCCCCCCACAGGGATAGGGGGCAGGTTTTCTCCATTAGACAAGTCCTGATGGAGGAAGTCATAATCTGGGTCATAGTTTTCTGCGTTGTCTAAATGGGAAATTGCATACCATTTAGTGTGGTTAAATGCATCATTTGACCATTTTATTTAGTTTTATGGTTGACTTACCAAGAGTTTCACAGCTAGTGTTACGAGAGCACTGTCCACTGTCCTGCTCCATAGAGGAAAGCTGCTCATCAGATTTGCTAAGTTTCCCCATACTGCTGCATGGAGACAGGCGAGGGGAGTCCCCACCATATGATTGGCTTCCTCCTGAGAATCGCCTCTGAAGAAACTCCTGTTCATAGTCCTGCTGCTGCACACATACAATGTTATGAATACACTTTTAAGAAAATTCTCTTAAAGATACAGGGCAAACCCTTACCTGTCTATGAACACTGCAGGGTAAACTGGACCCACGGCTCATGGGAGCTACCACTGCAACCCGCGTCGGTGATGGAGCCGACTGCCGTTTTTTAGGTGGCAAGGCTGGGGGAGGACTATAAAAAAAACAATAAATAAAGTTAATACTTCAATAACAGTGTTTGTTTTTTATGGTAATTAAATCACAAGGCAGGCAGTTATACATAATTTTATGACATGTATGCACACACTAACTCTGTATGAATACATGAATTTTATCGTCCCCTCTGGTGAATAGTGAGATGAAGTAGAAGAGGCATCATGTTAGCCTTGAATGAAATAAAGCCACTCTGTGTAGCCTTCTGTTAAATCATGTTATGCACAGATTAAAATATACAGGACCACAATGTTGGACTCATTATAACAGCATAGTTGGGCACACACAGTCATGCACTGAATTGCCTTCTGATTGGATGTCTTCTTCCGGAAATACCTTGGAGGAAAGACTTTTGGGGCAATGCAACCATGCAGACCAAAATACATCCAATCTAGAAGCTTTAAATGGAGCTCTACTGTAGGGTGTTAAAATGGAAAGAGACAATCCAACTAGCTAACATACTTCTCCTTTTGGCAAGGTCTTCTTTGGCCAGCATCAGCACTCAACTGTGCTCTGCACCCAGAACCCAGAGATAAACAAATGGAAAAGAGCAGAAAGAGATTGAAACCAGAAAACTGACTGCACTCATAAGTGAACCATTCCCAGAGAGAAGCATAGAGAGATTTAACAGCAAACTGATAGATTGATCTTGAAATGTACACTACTCTGAACTGTATTTTTTTCTCACCTGAGCTCTGCCATCTTGGCTTCAGGAAGAGGTGGTTTTGGGGGGGCCACATCCTCATCTGGTCCATCAGTGGAAGCCTCTGCCAGAGGAGATGCAGGAGTTGGTTTTGGGGACAGCTCCTGCTCTTGCTCCAGTGAGGGTGTCTCACTACTGCACAGACAAAAAAAAAACATTAATCACTAAAATGTGAGTAGAAGTTCCAGTGTGTTTGTAATCATTGTGCTTACTTCTCTGCTGTGGAAGCAGGTGGTACAGGTTTGTTGGGAGTGGTAGGTGATGGCTGTTCCTGTTTCTCTATGGTAAGCTTCACCAATTCCTTTAAAGAGATATGGCAATTGTCTGTTACCAACCCAAATATAGACATGTTGAGCTTATATTCATATACCTTAACACCATCCAAAACAGCTTTGATAACACTGGTGACTGCAGCCACATTTTCCTTGTCTTCCAGGTCTATGCCATCGAGCATTACTTGGTCGGCCCATCTTATAAGATTTGCCAGACTCTGGTAGACTCGGTTGTGACAGGAAGAAAGTGCAGTACTGTACGAAGAAAAAAAGATAAGTTTTTCTTCATTAAACAATGCGAAAACACAACTGGAGGCCTGCAGCGTTGAGAGGAGATTAGACAGGTAAAGAAAAAAGGTGACTGCAAGTAAATACACAAATACAGCAAAACATCTTGCTGTATGACTGCAAGGCGCATTCCTCAATTACTACAAAGTACACACCCAGGAAAAATGTGTAAATAGAGGCTTGAGGGGTTAAGAATATCTCCTCATTAGATTGTACAAGAGCATATGACTGAACTAGTGTTATTTGCATTTAGAGTGAACTTCCAACACAGAAATGAGTCCAAGGTGGTGTATAGGCCTGTATTAACATGCAGCAGCTGAAATCAAGGGCTGGGATATCCGTCCAGTGTCTGCACGAGAGATGGGACATTCGTGACTGAACCAGATTCCTTCCAATTGCTGCTTGACAAGATACATTTAAATTTTGAGTCTACTTTAAGCAGTTTTATATGCACATGGATTAAACACAAGATCGCAGCTGACAGTTAAATGTTGTATCTAAGTGATATACTGCAGGTTTAAATTTCTCCAAACAATATTTTTTCAAGAGTCATTCCATTTAGTGATGGATTTGTCAGCAGCTTATGAATGGGCCAGAGCTAGATCTGAGGATGGTGAATGGAGTAGAGATTTAGATCACAAATTTTGAGGGATGTTGAAAGGTGGACTGGATAGTACAGTATATATAACATGAAATATACATGCATGTAGAATCATAAGTAATGGTTAAGATCAACAGGAGAAGCTACATTAACATATTTAACATCTTACAGGTGTCAAAATGCAGTGTTACAAATTAAGTAGTGTGAAAATAAATCAACCACACCTACAATTTCCCTTCTTATTTGGATATATACATACACAGACACAAACAATCTAGCTTTGTATATTTTAACAGTAATATTTGACATTAACTGGTTGTACAATTGTTGGTAGTGCAACTATGTGCTATGTAAGAAAATAAAAGATGTAATTGCTAGACATACATCCACCTATGATCTAGTGCGGTCTGAGTCGTGGCTGGAGTCAAATTTGCACAGATGGCTGCTCCGCAATGTTGCAACAATCCATCAATCGTCACTAAACACAGAGCACTCAGCTACACTCTTTATCACCTGTATGACTTCCTACACTGACGGACAACTTTTTCTAAAGCTGAAGTTTAGACTGTTACTAGCATCTTACTACTGTTAAACCATAACACCATCTAAGTTTCAATAAACTAAGCAGCCATTTCCCAGATAAAACACACAAATATCTTCAGAGATGTCAGATGTCTACTTAAATATTAGTCCATGTCTCACGAGTTGGAACTTGCCCAGATAGAAACATCGGAAATGTTACAGAGACAAGAATGGGAAGAATGAGGAGAAAAGCCAGAACAACACTTACTCTTGATTTTTGTTGATGAAGTTATGTAACACTGCGGGTTTATTTATATAATAATAGTAAAAATGTAAATATCAATACGCAGCAACAAATAAAATGTACACACATATATAACTAACCTATGCTGTATCCGGGCCTCCACTTGAACTAGAGGCAAGATGGCTTCTAGTACTTTGCTGGCCGAACCTGGAAGCATCTCTAGTACTTTCTTCTCAACAACCATTTTGTCCACAATGGTCTTAAAGTAACGCAGTGCACTCACAACCTCCTTCTCATGCTCCTCCAGGCGGCTCACCTTCTGAATAAATAGAAAAAACATCAGCATCACATGAAATTATTTAAATTAACTGCATTATTCATCCTTGTCTTTAATTTGTTAGATAGGCAAGTTTTATACCTAGTTTTCATGGTCAAATCTCTTAATTTGGATAATCACAAGGGAATATAGAAACGGGAAACTAATTATGTTGTGAAGTAGTTCCTTGAGGAAGCAGTTGGATTCTATCAATGTCTTTATAGTTCAAAAGACACCTGTACACTATAGAATAATGAAGCACTAAACTATTGTATTGTTCTGAAAATTATAAATAAATAGACAAACTTAAGCACACACCTTGTTGGGTGGTTTCTCTGTACTCTTGGCCACTGGTTCAGGCTGCGGCTGTTTGCCTTTCTTGGATGGGGTCCTCTTGATTTTGGGAGAGTGGAATTTGTTCATCACCTTCATAGTGAAAGAGGACAAGTGGGACCTCTGCGAGTCTGATGGCAGGGGAAAAGAAAACCAAATAATTTTAAGTCACAGTTGTAGAAGACAAGTATCAAAGTGGCAAAAGTTGTAAAAAATAAATAAATAAGTGTGATAGAAATTTTGATTGTGGAAAGATTTCTCTCATTCTGTCTTTGTGTAAATGAATGTGATTTTTACCTGAGACCAGACCCCCACAGGAAAATACTGATTATGATTGATTACATTAAAATAGTGATTAGTTTATCATTTAGAAACACATTTGGTCTTGTAACTAAAACTCATTTGGCTTGTTAGAAAGACCCTTCAATGTAAATATCTGTTCCCTTTTGCTTGCTAATCTTGTCAGGAAGTGACAAATGCAGGTGAATATGGAGCAAATCAGATCAAGCACATCTGACCACACCTCAGTAGGAGTCGTCACCTTCTCACTTTGAAATGTATGTCTTCTGGTCATCTCAGGCTATATAAACTTGGTGCTTTGTAACACTGGGAGATAACATGGGGAGAGACATGGGGGATACGATGGGAGATGTAGTAGGGACATACTGCTGGTGGGGAGAGGCTGTTGGGCTTTGGCCAGAACAGGGCTAGGCCCTGTCCATATCTGCTGTAACAAGAATAAACCTTGATCTATATTCCAAAAACTCATGGGGCTTCGCAAATGGATTCATTTTTTATCTTCAAGAGATATATAATTTTTGCAACAACATAAGTATGTGATTACATTATCTTAACATTTAACTTAACCAGCAAAGTAAGTACTAGATTGGAGGAGGGAAACATGCAAATCAGACTTCCAACCAACAGCACTTTCAAATGTACAATTGATTCACATGATGCAGAGACTCCACAGCTGAGTTTCTCCTCACTAATCCTGATCATCCTGAACAAGAGCCAAGACCACAGCAGCATTCCCCATCAACTCTTTTCTAAGGAAAGAGCCCACAACATCAACAGAAGAGCTTCTACTGCCCATAAGGTGCACTCACTGTGTGATAAATGGCTGCAGTAAAACTGGACATTGTTGCATGTATTGCATTACCGTACTAAAAGTAATACTGTCACTTCATTTGAAAATGAAGTTTGGCTAACTAAGATCTATATATTATGCAATTAATACCCACCACATTAAATGCCCACTTTTTGGACAAAGTCAGTGGATTGATTACTGAAGAAACACCTCTCTATGATGTTTCATACAGCAGAGTTGTGGAATTACAATAACCAACAGGAAACATGGCTTTTGCCAAGATATCTTGTCTGAGAAACTGTTTCTTTGCTCACCAACATTTTACATGATAGAAAAATCATCACTCAGGGAAGTGTAATGCTGGGCTTTTTGAGTCCACATAAAAAAATACAGTGGTAAACCCACCCACACTCAACCAGACACAACCAAAGTAGTAACTCTACAGGTCTACAAGTTTCTGAGGGAGCAAGAACGTTCATTTCAGCTGTTTAATTCTGTCAACTGAGCCTGAGCAAAGTGAATCTCAGTCCACAATTGGTTATTCCTTCTGAGGGCTGTGCTCTGCACCACAACACTACACTGCACTATAAAGACACATGGGTCACACAGGTGCAACAATTACCTTTTTCAATTATACGTTAACAAAAACTACTGTTTCTTCTTACTTACTTTGTCGAAAAATAATTTTGAGTTATACTAAAGAAAATCCTTATTTGATATATCAAACATCAAATAACACATAGAATAATGCATAACATAGCACATAAAAGAATACTAAAAAAGTTGGAAATTAGAAAAAGTGTTTTTGGCATATTTGAGATACTGACAAAATGCAAATGATGGGATGTTTTGGTCACACTTTCTAAATTACCGCAGCATAATGATTATCCATGCTCATAGTCAGATCTGACTCAGATGTCTCAGCCTGATTGATGCAACAGTCCTGCACTCAGCTGTTGCCTCACACGCCTTGTTCTACCTCACCTCCCAACTGCTGTCCTCTTCTCTTCTGAGAACAGCCACAAACGCCTCTCCTTTGGGCCACACACCACTGTAGTTCACTGGAAATGACATCACCATCACCACACAAATAAATGAACAAGCAGAAGCAGAGAGAGCAAGCACTGAACAGAAGTGCTCTGTTGAACCCATACAGTGTAGCCTACCAGACGGACACACACTTCCTAGTTCATATTCATTGCCAGCTTCTGCTATATTTTTTTGAGACTGAGGTCATCACAAACTTGTATTCTGACTGATTAGTGCAAACAAAGATGGAGCAAAAACTGTATGTCAGGTGTAGTGCACTACAAACATTCAGAGTGCAGAATATCATCTCCAGAGGAGTTCAACTCCCAAATAAGTCCTATTCTCTCAGGAAACAGAACCAAGGACCTTTGTTGTAAGGCAGTGCTTAACTACACCACATTGCCATTCAATAGATGGTATTTCTACTACAATGCATCTAGCATCTTCACATATTAATTATTACTTAATTATTACAGATAAAATCACTACTGGCAAGTGAATCTTTGAAGGCCATTTAAATGAGATGAATAATTCATGCTCTAACAGACCACAGGTAGAGCTAAAACAAATAGTTACATTTGAACAATTCAGGAACAAACCCTGGGAGAGTTCTGCATTATTCTGTGTGCAGCTTAGAGTTGTGAAAAATAGTGAAATAAATGCAGGCATGGCTCAGTAGGAACATAAAGGCACCGATGCACCATAGAACTTGTTTACTGTACAGAGACATGATGCTGGTTCAGTTATTTGCTCAAATGTTGGGCCAGTATTCGGAAGGTACTCCTTCTGCTACAGCCTGGGGGGTTTCCCTATACCACCAGTGAAAGCCACCTACTCCAGAGTCCCAACTCCTACACTTTGCAGTCAACATGTCTGACCCTAGCCTGTCCACAGAGCAGGGCTTTCCCCTGCCTGACCCAACATTCAGTGGGGGGACAGAAACAATATTTCCAACCTGAATACACCCACCATTAGCTTTGAAAGGAATGTCTGACTGTTTATTTTTGGCCAACAATACAGAGCAGAGGGTCACATGATCACCAGTGGTGACTGGTGAGCGTGGTATTGAGTGGTTGTTGTTGAGTATAGGTGTGAAGTGTGAGGGACAGCTGGGGCCCCTCGTGGTGGTGGGACCTTCTTCTCTGGTCAGAATGAAGCCAGGAACATATGATGAACACACAAGAGTCACGCTGTCACGCCAAACAGTCAGGATGACTCTATTAAAGTGTGCAGGCTCTGACTCAATTTAGAATTAAAAGATGACAACATTTCATTGAGGCACAGTATAGACAGATTATTTGTTTATCAACACAGCGGATGCGTGCGCAGCCTGAGTGAAGAAAGAGCCACTGTCTGCACAGTTAACATGATGATGTTAGTGATGTTGTCAGAGCACTAAAACAGTTTACCACTGTGTGATAAAATAAGTTGCTAAATTAACATTAGTGAATGGGATACATCTTAATGACCCATATGCTTTAAATGCAGGTGAGTGCATAAATGACAAGAAGAAATGGCTCAAACTTCCGTAGCTGGACATCCAATCGTGCCTGATTGATACAACTAGTCCCGCCCCCGAGAAAGCCTGAAATCTGTTGAAATCCTACAAGACACTGACATGATACAAACAGGACAACTGCTCTTTCTGCAGGAGACATGCGCAGAGCACAAAGTGACGTAGGCTGTTAACCCCTCTATTAGAAAATCACAATTGAGATTGTGCAACCAGCAAGACAAAATGATAGAGCAGACATTTGGAGAACTGATGTCCTGAATTGGGGTGGATGATACTGATTTTTTTTTAATTATGGATGACATAGTCAATAATGTAATTTAGCATATGTATAAAAAACAAAAAACGTTTCAATATTATATGTTCTTTTCCATATCATATTCAGTACAAAATATACTGCTGCAAGCTAAGCTAAGCTTTTATTTTCAAAACACAATTCTATCTCTATATTGAATAATGTCATAATAATGCTGATTTTGATCATTGTCTAAATTTGTACCTTAATTAGTCTGAGGTCAAGCCTGGGTTATGAAACTCATGTTACAACCAACTAATCCAAACTACGCAAGTCAGTGTTATGAAAAAAAAAAGAAAAGAAAGAAAAAGAAAGTACAATTTAGTGAACATGAGCTAAACTAGGGGTAAACTAAAACATGACACCTTAGTGTACAGTCCATAAGAATAATACATATAAACACAAAACAAAAAACAAAAACTATTAAACAAACAAAAATAATGTAATTATCAGTGCAATGATGCAGGTGATGTTTTGCAAGAGAATCCATGCAAGTGGACAGAGCACAGTCACACATGAATACAGAAAAATGAATGACTCAGATTGGCACGGCCTGCCAACATGAAGTGCTAAAAATCCATTTACACTCTAACCGTGTGCGAGCAGTTGTGTTTAACCACACAAGTGCTAAAGCTGCAGAGGGGAGTTCTGCCAATATTACATACGAGCACAAGATGAAACATGAAACTTCTTTCACCTAATATCATCACATTAAAGAAAGGTTGTATTGTCAAATTACAAAGACCTTTGCCATTCTGTCAGTCAGTTGTCTGTCTACACCCCTCTGTCCCCTGTGACAAAATTGTCCCAAAAATGTGTTGCTTAGTTTTTAGAGAGGAGACACAATCTGATTCAATTTGTTTCTGGGTGTTCAAGTTTTGCAGGTTTTATAACCAAAGGTAATATAATGTACTAAGGACAATATACAATTGTGCTATTTAGGCCTTACAGTGGAGCTAAGTTTACATGCCACTTGCTAGCGTAGTGGCTGAAGTTTCTAACAAACTGGATTCCTAATAGGCCAGTGCATTTATCCTAAATTCAGTGTACCAGTGCAACAGTGCCTGCAGGCTTCAGAAGACCTTTCATGCATTCTCAATATTCTAATAATCCCCCTCTATTGGCTGGCATAGCGCTTTGGATTGCATGGATTTAATGTAGGTCAGAGCCTAGTGGTGGGCACCAGAACGGCTCACAGGACTAGTTAATAAGTGAAGCACATACAATCATGTATTAGGCCTATCCAGTACATCTATGGTGTGTGCCCTGAGGTCTAGGTCATTCAATTGTCCCGTTACAACAGATCCCACAATGTTGGAGCATTCACTCACCCGCAAAAACAGAGCATGCTTCAGCATGCTATGTGAATACAGGCAAACAGCAGAGGGAACACTTTAAGAAATGCCCTAGTCTGTGCAATTGAACTGATAGTAATAAACCTAAATGGACCAGCATCATCAAAACTGGGATTATTTTGGCAATTGTTTACATTCTAGTGTGCTCTTCTTCAGAGCAAGAAGGTCTGTAGTTTGACTTGTGGGTGGTGTGGGACCAGTGTGGAGTTTCCATGTTCTTCCCATGTCTGCATTGGTTTCCACTTTCATTAAAACACTTTTTAGGCCTTTCTCTGAAAGTGAGTTTATTAAAGAATTAAAGAAAGAAATAAAGAAAGATTTGTTTTTGATTAAATAAAGATTTAAGCAAGAAATAAAGAATAAGAGAAGAAAAGCATACCTGATAACACATAAAGCTCTAAGATGTTAAGTATACTACAGCTCGGACCTGAGCTCTGTCTCTGTTGAGCAAGGAAGAGAATCAAAACTCCGATATGTATCCAAATAATTGTTTCTATTAAGGGGTTCTCGAGTAGGAGTGTGAAAAAATATCGAAATATTGATATATCATATCGCTTAATATGATGATACAGTATCGATTTTGTGGGCTGCTGTATCGATATATCGTCAAGAGTATTTTTTTGTATATTTAACTCAATTATTTTGTTACAGTTTTGTTGCTTGTTTTGCTTGTTTAGAGGAAAAGAACTCGTTTATGCCACACATTTGACATTTTCACTGTTTAGATGAAAAATGAGTGTGTTTCATATTCACTTCGCACAAGATGTGGTTTAACAAAGACTTTCAGCATTAAAGCCATGATTTAGCCTTTATATTTTATTGAATCAATTTAAAATATATCATATTGAATCAAAAGTGCACTGTATCGACATATGTATCGTATCGTGGCCTTGTATCAAGGTATGTATCGTATTGGCAGTGTCTTAATGATACCCTGCCCTAGTCTCGAATCACCAACAGCAAATCCCTTGCCCATAAATCTCTTAATATCAGGACCATGAGGATCATTTTTGCATTATTAACTGTGACTGCCATGCTCATGGCTGCTCTTTTGGCTGACTGGCTGTCATTCTGAGCACGCTTAAAATGTAAGATAAAAATGTAAAGTTTAAACTTAATATATTGGGATTTTGACCAACTAAATCTGTAATCATATATCTGTAAATCTTAGTAAAATAAAAGTGATGTTTTTTGGCAATTGTAAAAATGAAGACGAATCAAGAATCTGCATCACTAATACAGAAATAAAAAAAGTAACAGATATATTTCTAAATTGTAGATGACAAACTCAGTTGGAAGCAACACATTCAATACCTAAAAGCATTTCAATAATAAACAAATTTTAAAGAAATGTAGATACCAATTCCCTCCACAACTTTATTGTACTCCAGTACAACCATACCTTACATATTGTATTGATGTATGGCGCTATAAGTACATTAAAATCCCTATCACTGCTTCAAAAAAGCAATAAAGGTAATTCACAAAAACTGAATGATCATGTCCAATATTCCACAGCCCAGCTCATGTACAGTAAAGTAAGCACCATCCAAACTACAAGGAAAATGTTCTGTGTCTGTGTGTTGGGTCAAACTTTGGAATGGCCTTGGGGAGCAGCAAGAAATACACAAGTGTTCACAAATTTAAGAAAATGCATACAAACATATTTTCACAGTATAGAAATGAGCTATAAGGGTGCTTTACACTTTGTTTAATTATTGTTATCAACCCACAATGTAACCGTTTTGTTTTTTTTTTTATATTATTATGAGATTTGTATGATTTTATAATGCATGTGCAGGAAACATACTAGGAAAGCATTTTACATGCATAAGTGAAGTCAAGTTTATAACACAGGGGTGGGAATAAGTGTTACTTCATCTCACTCCCTTTTGAGTAAAGAGACACTAGTTTAAGACATTTTGTGTATGTGATACATTCAAAGTGTATTCATGCATTTTTTCCCCCTTTCTTGGATAAGTATAAACAATTATGCTACATCAATGCTCGAAATAAACAAATCACTCATTCATTACTTACTACTACAGTATAGTCTGGCTGTTACAGGTCACTGGGCAAGGCTGGGTTCACACATATAAAGGGCTCCTCCTGTTCCTTCCCATGACGCCAAGGCTACGGGCACCACTTCCTGTCCTTCTGAGTCTCCCTGGCCTGGACTTCACGTATAGACAAATACTGAGCAGCTACTGTATTTGTATTGCTTTATTGTGAGTGAACCATTTAGCCAATAAAATACAATTTTAAGTAATAAAATAAGACTACACCACCTTTACAATAATGCTATAAATATCATGCAAATTGCACTACTGAGAGAGCAGGACAGAAAGTGTGACAGCTCACAAGTTTGTGATGTGTTTGTGATGTACCAAACTGACTTGAGAGTTGTGAGATGAAGACAGATGTTTGTGGAGAGGATGAGACAAACATAATAAAGCACCAGAGAGATGTTGCAATGTGCCAAAGGAGAAGTCATCACTGTGAACAGCACAAAGCCCTACACAGCAGCAGTGTTGTTAAATAAAGGGCCTTAAGCAGAAGAGTGGTGCTCCTCTCTTCATGGAGCATACAACACAAAGCTCATGTTGTCTGAGCAGCAGTCTGCTTGTTAGCCTCTTGACGCTTTGTGTACAACTACTTCACTGTATATGACTTGACCGGCAGCTGCCAAATCAGACATTTTAGCCCCCAAACATTTGGTTTCTATATGGAATTACAATATAATCCCACATTAAACAAAAAAAAATCCTTCTGAAATACACAAGGCCAGACCTTCACAGTTTAAAGCTTAATCTGATGAGACACACACAAAGAACTGAAAAGTCTACTAATACCACATTTAAAACCAACACCAGCGCAGTGCGCTCTTCCTTAAAACACAATGAACTTCACACAAATTTGAGCTGAATAGGTCATGTAGGCTAAATGAAATTTATTGCTCTCTGGAACAGCATTGTATACAAATTATAAATCAGGTAAGGCATTCCAACCAAAGCCAGAATATTAGAAATGTGGCAATTTTATCATGCAAGGTCTTGTGGCATGAAATCTTCTTACCAAGATGACAAAAAATATCTTGGGAAATGAAACACACTATTTATTCATTTTAATTGAACATATTAAATCTTGTTCTTGTGGACATAATCTTTTGTATTGTCTTGTGTCATGGGAATTTTGATTCACCCCATACCCTATAGAATATAATCATAATACTAGGTGAATGGACTTACTTAATCTTTAACCAATATCATGGAATCGATATATATAATCTTTTCTATTGTCTTGTGTCATGGGAATTTTGATTCACCCCATACCCTATAGAATATAATCATAATACTAGGTGAATGGACTTACTTAATCTTTAACCAATATCATGGAATCGATATATATAAAGAAGACCTCATAAACTATATAACAAAGGAGCACAAATTCCTGTAATTTCTATCTCAAACATTTACTCATAAATTTAATCCCTCACATACCATTTTATTAGACTTTTCTGGAAATGACTGAATCACATTAGATCAATTGTCTGACCTTATAATAATGTGTCATTAATATATTGGCCAAAAAAAAATTTTTCACTATTATTACCTGTCTCAAAGCAGTTTAATGGGAAATGGGTCAATGCTTGCAGTACAGTCATAAGCCTCTTTTCCACTGGCACGGTTTGCTTGGGGCCACCTCGGTGCAGGCCAGTTAATGGGGGTTCAGTTGACACACCCACTGGCTTGATGTAGGCTTGCTCCCCACGAGGCACTCGACAGCTATAGAAAGACAGGTGCTAAAGGACCTTCAGCACAATAATCAGCAGTGACCAGTACTTTATGCATATCAACCTTCTGTTTAAATAAATATGCACCAAGAGCAACAGAAGATGCTGCTTTCTGTCACTGAGCGCAAGAAACAGTGGCAGCTACAAAGATGCAATCAAATACACAAAATGTTCCAGCAAAGCAACATAGAAAAACACAGACAGCCCCATAAAAGGACACTTTTGCTGCTGTTAATGGTCCCACATAGCACAATGATCTATGTCAGGATTACTGATGATCGTTTATCCAAAAAATTTCCATCTTCATGAGGTTCACACATTAGTTGGATGGACAAAAGTCACACCATATGTGTCTATAACAGAGAGCATAAATGAGACTTTGCAGTAAACATAACACTCCTGTCTGGGAGCATACCACTTAATATTAATAGTAAATTAGATTATGCACTTCAGTTTGATTTGGGGTGAAGAGATCAAAAGTTACAAATATCATTAATTTTGTAGGTTCAGATTCACAAGTCAACTGTCCAACATCAACAACCTACAACAATGTAAAAAGTATGTGCAAGCTCCAGCAGTCAAAAATCTATTGTATCAGTAATAGAATCGGGTTACAGTCACTGTGGCAAATATAGCAGAGAATGACAGTCAGTTCAGCCTACCTAACTTCAAAATCCATGACAACAAATTAGACATAAATATGTTATATTATTTATTGAAATTGTGAATTACATTCATTTTAAACAACAGAAATTGAATTCCATGCATCTTCTAGGGGTGTCAAGATATCAAATTTCAATGGTCCAAGAATTGTGAAAAGAAACATCACAATTTTATGTTTTTTTTAAACGCTCAATATCAGGAACAAACAACAATAAACTTTCAAACAGATCTAATAGATCACCACCCTCAAATATCTCTCCACCAGAAATCAGTAATTCTAGGTGATAAAAGTTATTCTGACATAAACACCCAGATAAAAAACACTTTACATTTATTGTTGCTCTTTTGGAATGTAGATTGAATTGATGATTATATTGTGATCTGAACAGTCACAATTACCAACTAGAAAAGCACTCAGAGAGCGCAGACCTCCGCCAAGGACTACCCCCATTTTTAATATAAATTGTGATAAAATCAGTCTTCTGGATCAGATCCGGATCAGCCTTTGGAATATGAAAGAGGATCCCATTGTCCATCCCTGAGTCAAATTCATGGGGTTTGGTCAATAATTAACCGAGATATTGAGAATTGAGAATTCAAAGTGATCCAGAATCCAGGATTTCTTCCGGATCACCCCCAAAATGAAATCAGTTCTTCCTTTTCACATTTCCAACAAATCCTGAAAATTTCATCAAAATCGGTCCATAACTTTTTGAGTTATGCTGCTAACAGACAAACAAACAAACAAACAGACAAACGCCGGCAAAAACATAACCTCCTTGGCGGAGGTAATTAACAGAACATCCCTAGTGTCTTCTAGCCTATGTTAAAAACACATATACGACAAAAACAATGCAAACTTGAGAAATAGCAATCTTAGGCTAAAGTTTACTGAGCATCAAGCTCTGGCTTGATACTAAATAAAGCTCTGGCTTGATCCTCAAATTATTTTTTTCCATTATTCCACAATTGCCATCACAGAATCATCCAGAGTTTTACACTATTCTGAAGATTGAGATTATTCTAAAATTAAATTAGGAAAGCACAATTCTGTAATATTTGTGCAATTATGCAACAATAACTGTTCAATGGACTCCAATGCTGTCACTTTAACTTTGATGATCATAACCACAAGGTAATAGCAACACCATTATCCTGATAAGACTGAGGATGTTAAAACCATATAGTAAAAAAATATATATAAAATTCTCCATGACGACGAGAAGACTGCAGACCAAGCTCAGGCTGGGTCCACCCAAGGCTGTGCAGTGCAAATGAGCACTTTCTGTAAAGCCACACGACACGAAAAGCACAACAGGAATGTCCCCTGCATCTTATTCAGTCCACTTGTACTGTTCACAGGCTATACAGCACAGTCAGAGCAAAGAGGCAACGTCACTTACACATTCACCATTCTGTGAACAATGGGAAGAGAATGTTTAAAGACTCATGGAGACATCCAATTTTGCTCTAGGCCAGCTGAATATACGCTAACGTAGCTAACCAACTTAGCTAACCTAGCTTGTAGCCATCCTAAAGAGGCAGTTTGCAACTTACCAGACTCTAGAGCAAACTAATAGCACTGTCAAAACTAGCAGCCAGTGCAACGCTCAGTGAGAATAAGAATTAGTCACAAACCCATCGTGATCAACCACACTTGACTTACCCTTAAAAGGGAAGCATTACAGGGATCTAAAAATATTACAACTAAGCAATTAGTATTACTGTAAATAACTGATGAATTGACCAAATAAAAAAACAAAGTGTAATTATGAAAAACATTTGCAAGATACATACACAGTAGCAGAACAAGCTGCTTTGGGAGTCAATTGAAAAAAGTAAGTGACATTCACCTGCAGATGCTCCTATTTATCAATCTATTTCTATAGTCCATCTAGGTTCCCATACTGTACTTATCTCCACCCTTTTTTCTCTTTTGTATATTCTGAGGAATATTTTGACCTCTCTTATACACAATACTCACAAAATAATTACTATACAGCTCATGGATGGGAATAGCTTGCCTCCCTTTCTGTGGCAAGGGGATGTGAAATGCTTGATACCATCAAACCTCAAAATTGCAGCATGTCAAAGTCAGGCCCAGAGCATGCCCTTTGCCACAGTGGGATAACTTGCAGAAATGTGCAAACCTAATCGTCTGGAGAACTCTTGCAATCACCACTTTTTTTTTACTGTTGCTCTGAGTTTTGGTGACTGAAATATGTGGCTCCATTTCTGTGAGACACCGTAACCATTCAGCAAACACAAGACCAATATGGTCCACACTACGGTGTTAAGTCCTGGAATGTTTGAGAGTAAACCACTTGTATTTAAACCTTTGAAAAGGAACAACCACTATCTACATTCACCAGACGGGCAGGGGGGCAGGGAGGCTAAAATAAGGAACCAATGGAGTCACTGTCCAGTAAGAGTTGTTCACAACTAATTATACAACACTGCAACTCCCACAGCTTTTAAAATGCCAATGACAAGACAAAAATGCTGGACTGGCTGAATGGGGGAGTGTGCTAATCAGACAACCACTTCTCAGAAACAGGAAGTTCTATTTTCTATTTTTTCCCAATCTAAATGTTCTTTCTTTTGATCAACATGAAACAATGCATGTTTAACTAATTAGGATTGGGTGACATGATAATAAAAAAATGTATTGTCAAGAGAGAGATTAACTGATATAGGGTTTTCTTTAATGGCAATCAATGGCCAATAAGCTCTATCATTATTTTGCAGCTAATATGTAGGACTAATAATAAATAAAATCTACTAATAAGAAAGAACACACAGAAGCATTCAAATAAAGCCAAATGCCCTTTTCCTTTAGTAGGTGGTCAACTGATACAACTAATCGGCCTATATTGGATTTAATTCAGGTAGCTGATATGCAAAAAGTGCAAATATTGGCCAGATATAGCAGTCGGCTCATATCAGTAGGCCTGTCACAATCACAAAAAATTGTGATATATTGCTAAAGTAATTATAGACGATAAATGATAATACTGCAACAAATTTATGGCACTGATACATAAACTCAAGCAGATTTAAACCACAAAAACAATTCAATACAATACTGTTAACAAAACACAATCTGCAATAAATAAATTGCAGAATGAAACACTAGAGTACTTAGTTTGTATCTGTCATGAGTCATAGAAGTTATTAAATCAATCTTATGGCCTAAATCTTATGATATAGTCCAAAGCAAAGGAAAATGTAAACAGAATAAATATTGAGCTCAAAACAATATGGTGGTAGCTTTCATATAGTATTTGTTGTGACAGGACTATATTGGTATTCTAATTGTTAGTGATAGGACTTTGTGACAACTTGCAAATCTAGATAGATTGTCAGTGTTAATATTAATGCAGCTCCCTGCTTAAAAAGTAACAAAGACACATGCAGAGTATTTTTCCCTACCCACTCCTTCAACTATTCAACCTAATCATGCTGTGTCATAGGGCCAAAATTAACCAAACACAATGATGTGTGAAGACTCAGAAAAGGATAATAACTTAAAAGGTACATCTCAAGACAATATAAAACAGCAAACCGTAGGCCTAAATGTATTGTGTAAATATTGCACCATACAAACGTTGGACCTCCACTAATGTTACAATTGGTGAAGAAAAATGACAATGTTGTTACCAACAAGACAGTAACTGCTAATGGGTCACAGATTGTGCTGCCTAAGAGATGAGGTAATGTGGGTGTAAACACACACACACACACAGTTGGATCCAAATAAAAATCTATCTTTCAGACCTTAACTATTACAATCACAGATCTCAGTCATGCACCAAAATAATTTCTTCCATAGACAAATGAGGCTTATGACACATCACCTGCGTGAAACCGTCTGCAAGTTTCCAATCCAGCTTTGGAGATTGTTTGTGTCATCAGTGAACACAGACACATGCAGTAAACCGAATTTCGCAGACACTGAATAACTGAATGAACGACAAGACAAAAGTCAATGAAGACTGTCAGCAGTGAGGTCTGCTGTTTTGAATCTGTGGTGACCATATGTAGGCATTTGTCAGAAAGACAGAGGGAATCGGAAACTATTACGCTTCTGAGGAATGACACTCCCTCTGTTTGCTAGGAGCCGCGTCTCCATTCGCTGCAGACCTGACTAGTTTGGTCCAAACACACTAACGATGTTTGGACCATAGACAACTGGTATGGAAGGATGCAAGTGTGGCTGGGTATAAAGTTACCCTCCAAATGCATAGCATAGCAGAGAACACCCTCTCGTACTCAGTAAGCTCTGTACATATTTTTCCTTCTGTAACTATATAAGTCTATTAATGCTGGTGAAGGCCTGCACAGATTTTAAAAAATGCCACGTATCCATAGACAAATGTAACAATTCAGACACTGGGCCTGAACTCATCAACACTCCATTGTACGAGTAACACAGCTAGTGCTAGCCTCAGAGAGCTACCCGATTCAGCTGTCGCTAACAGACCACGGATCTATCAAGGCAGACGGAGTTATTAGCAAACACAACCTTCTGCTATTTTATTCAAACCACGACCATTAACAATATGAAATGGTCAATTCATATAATGATAAAGTCTGCTGAATTGCGTTTTCGAACAACCAAAGACAGGTCTGTGCTGTGAAAAGGCAGCGAGAACCGAGAGACGGTGAAACACCGGTAACACTACGGAATCATTTTATACTAGTGTCTACGCCATAGTTAGCATATTATGAGCTAATCGGGACTCGTGGTAAAATAATCAGATCTTGGCTTGGTTCGTCTACCGTCCTGATACAAAGGAAAATGCTGGGGGATTCACACGATGCTGGACTAGAACGTGTTTTAACTGATCACCGTGAAAACCACTGCACAAGAGGCCCAATAATTGGGCACAATTTCTATTCATCATGGTTTGATATAACTCAAGTGGGTTTTTTCTCGTATCAATCGATTTTCCTAACCGTGCCAAAAATCAGCATTCCCGTTATATGCCATCCAAAGGTGCAGCATTGTGCTAGTAGCACTTACCTTGCTTGCTCTCTATTTTCCCCGACATTTTCGTAGCCAGCAGCTGTGTGATCCCACTCGCAATTCAACAAAACGCTAGCTGCGGACCAATCTCCCGTACGTCTCCTTCACTTATTCCATCTTTTTTGATATTCTGTTGCGTCCATGAAATAAATTAGCCAGTATAAAGGTACTGTATCTACAGACGAGACACATTGGTACGGTCAAAGGCGGTCCGTCCTCGGGTAATTTTCACTGAATCCACACACGCACGCGCACGCACACACACACACACACACACACCACTGTTGGTAATGTCTTGAGCCTTCACTTGAGCAATGCACTTTCAGACGAACAGCGCCCCCTGCGGCAGGAATGACAGACAGTGCCTCTGACAACAAGAGGATGGGCGTGTTTCGCATCAATTCTAAATAGGTGTGTGGACTCGACTGAAGCCAAAAGCTTGCAGTATCATTATTTGCCAATTCCCGTCTCCATCCGTCCTCGCAGATTTCATCCATGGATGTTTTATGAAGTGATGAGTAGTAATGAGAAGTATTTATCTCTATCTTATTATTTAGGCCAGTACTGATGCTGATTATTGTCAGATTTCCTTCCCGAATTACACAGACTACCTGGCAGAATGTAGTAAGAATACAAACTCGGGAGGGTAAAGCTATGGCCTGTAGCTTTATAGCCTGTTTGCACTGAAGCACCAAGTCACTAATTCATATCCATAGCAGTTTGCTTTTTTATGTCTTGTTTATTTCTTTATGTTTTATTTATGTCTAACATGCACAAGCCACATTTAAAATATTATAGCAGAGCAAAGCTGTCTTAAAACGAGGAGATGGAGCCCTCTGTTGGAAAGAACAATCATGACTTGACTTTTTCCTCTGCTCCACTCTGTTTAGTGTTTAAATTTCATAATCGACAGATCAGCATTTGGAAAAATATGTTTCTCCTTCAGTGTGTCATGGCAAAAATAAAAAATTTTGTGCTGAAAATTATAATTATTACAGAGAATTACTATCTGGGTAACTAAATCTCAGTTAACAGGTGACAAATAAAGTCTTATTTGAGCCTCAACTGATTCTTTAACTGTTAACAGTTAACTTCTTAAACTCATAGGCTAATTCAGGATGTTTTTATACTTTGTCTACTTTGTGCATCCAGAAGTCAAGGTACGCTGACTAACATGATATGAATGGTAGTGGTGCACAACCTCTCTGTATTCATCATAGATGCAAGTTATAAGCAGCGAAGAATAATATGTTATTATGTTTACTATGCATTTCCAGCTGCCAAAGTCAAAGGTTGATATTTGCTTTTGTTGTCATTACACTTTCACTCATATTTCCTTCCCCACACAGAAGCCCCACCCATACAGTAAAGTGCAAAGTATGCACTCGTGTGTGTGTGTGTGTGTGTGTGTGTGTGTGTGTGTGTGTGTGTGCGTGCGTGCGTGCGTGCGTGTGCGTGTGCGAGCGCGTATGGGTGTGTGTGCGTGAGTGCGTGTGTGGCGGAGAGGTCGGACTGATTTGCCTACCCTGAGGCTATGATAAAGTCCTAAAGGAAGACAACAAACTCTTGTTGTGAACTTGTCAGGGCAGAGTACTGACGTCATGGTGCCGTATATTTATTGATCACGCATGTTAGTAACAGGGTGTTAATGCAGGTAATGCAAATGCAATTATTTAAGTGCAACAGTCGGGTAATGCGACAAAACTCATCAGTGCATAAGATTATTATATGTACACAACTTGAATAGCAAAAATGATATGCTATTTTATATTACTACATTATATTGTACGCTATTTTATTTGATTTTCTCTACTCATGTGGTGTTTATTTATTGTAATTTGTGTATCATTTGTTTGTGTTTCTAATATTGTTCTGCTTGTTTTTCATGTAATATTTCATTTTGTATGTTAATGGTAACAATAATTAGGCTATAGTAACTACACAGTGATAATAAAAGGCAAAAAAGGAGATCATATATAATATATTTGAATATTCTTATTATATTCCTATTATTCGTTAAAGGCCTTCATAAATTGTGGATTTATTGTTTTTTCTGTTCCTCTACCTTGTTGTTCCACTAAAGGCCACAGAGGGGCGCTAACAGACCGTGATAATGGGACCCATATGTGCAGCAATCCAGCAAATAGACTTAATCAGAATCAGATTTTTTGCTACAGTATGGGCGCGTACTAGTTTAAAAACGGTATAATCACAGTCTAACCTTAAGATGCATATTGAAGACACAAAATGCAAGTTTCACTTACTCCCATTTCGTTCCTCACATGGACTCTCACGGAACAATTGGCAGCCTGCACTAGTACTATTTATAAAGGGATTTTCGGAACTGTTATAATATTGTTTTCTCATCAAAAACACACATGAAGTTGTGTTTTGTTTGATTCAACAGAAAACACTCACCTTGTGATGTCATGCGGTAATACAGGACGTGCTCCACTGTGTTTTTAAACTGAATGGAACGAAACAAAACGGAACTCCAGGTGTGTTTTTTGATAAGGTAACAACATTCTCACATGGTTTAAACCTCACAAGACTCAGTTTAGCATAAAATAGAACCTTTAATTATTATTTTATTAAGAAGTCAGGGTCCATCTGCTGCTTCTCTTTGATTTAATAATGAGAACCAAAACAAACAATACCAACATAAACAACATGTCACCTGCAATGATTTGGTAACACAATACCTTGATATTATAGCTGAATGGTTGACTGTAAAATTACAATTTAAACATGCAATGAACAGAAAAACAGAATGTAATAAGATAATTGATGAAGTAGGTTTTTTTTCCCCTCTATTTGCACACATCTTTCAAAGGTATCTGAGTTTTAATCTAATATTCCATACCTGCCTCAGTTGTTATCATATAAGAAAAAAAATTAAATTATTAGAATAAATAAATATGAAAGTGAGCAAGTCTCCTATTCCCCTTTAAATAACCACAGCCATCACCACATTGCACTGCGGTTTTCACAGGTAACTTGAGGCAATGCTTACAAAATTAAGAAGGAGATGTGTTTTATGGAATCTGTGATTAAAATGATGAAACCTTCTTCAACAGAAACTTAAGGTAGAATTTTAAATGAGATACTGTACAAGGTCAAATAAAAGCAGTGCACTATACACAACAGCACCTTATGGCTGTTTCGTAGACCCACTGACAGATAATATTTGTCTAAAACACAAACAGAAATGAGAAATCAGTTTTATTGCTAACTCAGTATGCTAAATATTACAGAATAGCAGTGTCTGAGCAAGTGCAAGTGTGGAGGTGGACCTCTGATCAAACGCTGGTTTGCCTTGGCCAGCCGTCAGGCACTTTGTTGGTCTCACAACTGAGCAAGGCAGGGATTAGGAAGGTTTAACTAACTGCATATATTTAACTGAGTAATGAGCTCAGTATACTCCCTAACTAACGCAGACTTGCGAAATAAATACATAAAAGAATACACACAAATCCTTCACATATTTTAAGGGTTACAAACATACGCTAAACACGGCATATATATGTTAAGACCCAGCTCGTTGGGGTGAGGGAAGTAACAAAAATAAAACCAAGATGTAAAATGGAATAAATGAAATAATGTTTAATTAACAGGAAGGTAAAAGGTAAATTAACAAAAGACTAAAAATATACAGAAAACAACCTAAACTAAGAAACAGAACAACAGAATAAACAGAGTTTTGTGCCACAAAAGGGGTCGCGCAGGCTTACAAAAAATGAGTGTTAAAATTAAGGGACACACATGAAACACAAGTTCCCGAAATTAAACCACATAAGCCCACAAACAGAATCAAGTGACCAAATCAAAAAAGGCACAGAACAGATCTAAACTAAACCACACACAAACACAAAATGGCATACTGGCCACCATGGCCAGCAGCCCCGAACAATCTGGCAATCTCTTTATCTCTTTAATAGGAGGCAGTGGCTGCAGGTGAGGTGGACGTAGACTTGCCCCACCAATCACAAACGAGGGCACCCACAGCAGGAATACAGGTGTGTCAGCAGAATAATTTAGAACACACAGAACAAATGACAATCTAAGGCCTGGGGCCATAACAATATATAAGTGAGAATTATTTGTGATAATTGTGGCTGTTGTACTTGCAATATGGTGAGGGTCTTGGCTTGTTGCTCAACATTCAAGCTCTCTCTCTTTTCCTATATTTGTGCAGGTAATATTAAAGACAGGGTCAAGTCTCTTCTTGGTGCGGTCCTCTCAAATAATCTATTGCAGACTTTCCACTGCTTCTAATTGACATTTACCGCCAAGCCAGTGGCAAAGAATGCCAAAAAGCATTAGCAGGGCCTGACTACAGGGGGGCAGTGTGAAGCTGGATGCTCCTTATATTGTGCCTTTACTTTTATAGGCCAGTGGGGTCTCAGGGGCCCATGGATGACCTCACAGTCAGAGGTGAGTGCACAGCTTCGGGTGTGACCACACAAAGAGGCCAACTCTGTGATGCAGCGACAGAACTATTACACTTCTTAAGATTTAGGTCTCAGGTAGGCACCTTAGCCTTCCACAATTTCCCCACTGAGGAGCTAAATGTCAGTGCACATCCTTTCTTTTATTCCACTAGGGCTGATAGGAGCAAGTGATGGTTACACAGTGATTCAAAAAGGAAATGCCCTATCACTGGAAGGTTATCCATCCCACTTTGAGTCCCACTCTCCAGTTCATATATGACTGGTTATACTTTCAAGTGATATCACAACATTCAAAAGAGGATTCTGTAACCTGGCTTATGGTTAATACCTATGTAATGAATTACCTATTCACATTCATCAACATCTTCTTGGACACCATCAACTAAGGTATTTTTCCCATTAAATAATGTACTTGCATTAGAGTGCTTAAATAATATTAAGCTCCTTAAGAATATACAGTTCTCTCTTCACATTTGATCCCAGCTCTGTCAGGACCACGTTATTACAAACTAGGCATGGAGGAGACAGTCTGGTCTGTGGGTGTTGTGGGTGTCACGCTAATATATGCCAGTTTTGCTTTAAAGTCTTTTTTTTTTTAAGTATCCCAGTGAACTCTTTAAAACATATATATTTGAATGGAATAGGAATTCATATTTTATAATTTTGTGTTTATGTGCTGAAAAGATTTTTAGAGACAAAAAAGCAAAACAAGTCACTTTTGAATCAGACATGGCTCTGAACAGCTCTGACCAGTGGAGTAATACCCCCTTATGGTGACACTTTAAAATGAATCAAGGGTGTTTCTGCACTGGCAAGTGCAGAGAAAACTATTTTGGTCATCTATGGCTACTGTACATCCAGCAGTGACAATAATATAATTTATCATTTATGTAATTGTAGTGCATGGTACCACCAAAAGGCCAAGCATAAATTGTGTTTTTGTTTTTCAGATGGCCTATTCAGTGTCTGTTTAATGCAGTCGTTTCTGATCAGTATTTTTATTTAAAAAAAATGTATGCTTAACAAAGGGTGATTTTGTATATGCTATGCATAGCAGGAACAATTCACATGGCTGATCTAACAGTCACAACTAGCCTACATAAACACAATATACATATAAAATATGATATTAAGTGTATGTAATTTTCCCATTGTGGAACAAATAAAGTTTTATCTTATCTTATGTGAATAAATATGAAGACTTGCCATCAGCAATTAGTGATTTTTTAATTAGTGGTATGCAGGAACAGAATGCAGCAAAATGGCACAAGCAAACGAAGCAACATCTGGATTCTGGCAGATTCAAGTTTAGTGAATGGGTATTTGGGGGAAAAAATGCTCCAATGAAACAAGACTCAGTACACAACAGGCAGAAACACACCATGGCACAGACACAGCTCACCCCAGTCTCTAGCTCACTCTCTGAACATGCAGAGAACGAGATATGCCTTAGAAGAAAAGCCAGGTGCCAAGTGATGCCGAGAAGCCTGGGATGATCTTTCAAAGGCAAGAAATGTTTGGACAGCTTGTGAGTACAAAACTGCTGGAGTGCACAGTCTGGCTATGTTCTGACACATACGTGAGTACATGTGTGAGACTAAAGGTGATGCACCCATGTGGGCCATGTATAATGTAGAACATGTAGAGAGGCCACAGTGTTGTCAGTCACACATCAGTTTAAAATATTTGTCCATCAGAGACATTCTCTCTGGCTTACTATATTGTCCTGAAATGTTTTTAAACTGTCTTGTATTTAGGCATAACTCTCAGTTCTTTCTCTGTTGGTTTTAGGCAATGTCTTCACACATTTTAATATGAAACTCAAGGGTGTTAAATAAAGTCCAAAAAATCAAAGAGAGACCTCTGAAAAGTGAAAACTCTTCTCAGCACTAGACATAGGATGATATTGAAAGTAGGCATCATGGTTATCATGGCCAAAATAATTGTGGTTAACGATTACATCATGATAATTATTAAAGTTGCTGACAGTTTAACTCACTTTTTTCTGCACATTCTGGTGATAAAATGCCCATTATCTTGGTTGGCAATTATCACAAATATATAAAATGTCCCAAAAACGATTATTGTCTACCATTTTTTATCACAATAAACACTATTATTGTCTATTGTCCAATCCCTACTCAGCACATTTAATTTTTTTCAGGGTTGTATTGCCTTGTGTACTGCTCCTACACCCTGTCCACGTGCCTATCTCATGCTGTAAGACATAGAGGGACAAAGACTTGTGTCCCAATTGGGAAAATATAAAATTCAGTGATGTATCGGCACAAATAAATTGTGTGAAGGTTGAAGGTGAGGCTGAAGGTTGTTTGTTCATAAATGCTATACCAGAGGAGTTTTTTGTGGACTGTAGAAGCAGATTACCTTAAAGCTACCATCCATAATTAGACTAGCTGCCTTGCCCTTGTTGTATTCTTGCTGCTAGATGACTACTACACATTTCTTCTGTCTGATAGTATTCTAGTTTTGGCCTGACAGAAGACAACCAGAGAGCACAGGTGAGCCTGAACAGAGGCCACGAATTGGCTTCACATCTGCCATCTATCTGTGAAAAAAAGGCAGATAAACTTGCGGATGGTAGTTTAAGTGAGGCCAAAATATCTGTATAGCAGCTGCGAAATTGCCCACGGTGTCCAGTTCAGAGGCCTGCTGCCCCAATCTTTGATCTGTGCTCCTAATGAGCTTTCAGAGGCAGAGATAAGAAGACAGCCTTTTCAAATAAAGCCTTCATTCTGAGGGAAACCTGGAGTAAGAAAAGCCACGAACAGGCCCAAGATGTTGCCTCAGCTGACATTAGTATTCCCTTAAGTATCCCCACTACATTAGTAAAACCTGCCCACCAACTCCTCAGCACAAGGTCACTTTCATCATTATGAGCTAAGTTATAGTCACAGGGGCCTCGCTGGAATTGATAGCCGGCATTTGTTTGTTGTACAAAATGCATTTTATACTGTAAACAGATAGCTTAATAATTCTCTTTGTAGATATGTCAGCACGCCACCCACCCTTGGGTAAATGTAGCTGGATTTGTTGGGAAGGATTAAGCACTAAACCACCAGTGGGCTGAGACACTGCCAAGGGAAAAATATTTGTTAAACTGCAAAATGCTTATGTACAGCATATTGAGTTAAAAGCAGAATCCCTATGTGAGTCTATGCAGCTGGATATGCAATCAAAAAGAATATTTAATGTCTTCCCTTCGTTCAAATTCAGCTCGGCTTTGCTCACACTTCCCTTTAACTGGTGACAGGCATGTATTTGCTATTAGCTTATCGGCCTCACAAGATAGAAACCTTCATTAAATGCCTAGAAAGTAACATAAGAGCTAGAAGACCTGATTCCGTTGGATAACCTTGCAACAATCTCATTGGCTAACAAAACAGAGATCATTTACAAACACATATATACATGTTATGTTATTGAAGTTATTGAGTTGAAGCCAACATGTTTCCTTTTTATGCATGATGAAAACTTTGGGGATCCATTCCAGTCATTTCTCTGCATGCGACTCACTGGCAGTGCTTAATGATAGCTATAGCCTCTCAAAAGCTACAGAAGCAGCAGGACATCAAAGAGCGCTTGACAGGCAGGTTCTGCATTGCATGCTAAAACGCCATTCCTCTTTAAAATGAAAAATATATCTGACACACATTTTACCACCATCCTACAAAAAGAACCATTACTTTATGGGTTAGGGTAACTCTAGCTCCACCTGCAGACTGTAACTTTCTTCAAATATTTTCTCAACTCATGCTCAGGCATGTTTTTGCATCATTAGGGCTAGTGGGTGTATCCGGAGACAGATAATGACAGCTCAGCTCACTGGCTAACGAGAGCCATTGCTCATTTAGCCAAGTAGATATGTGCAGATGGATAGTAGGAAAGGGCTGTTGAGACCTAGTCTTATTAAATAATATACACTACAAGTCAAAAGACATAGGATCAACATATGTTTTTAAAAACACTAGCATAGATTTGGTGTGGGGCAACTGTTGGTAATGTTGTGTTTAAAAGGAAATCAATAGGACTTTGCTGGTGCATACTGCCGTGCTGTCATAGAGGACAGATTATTGAGCAGTCAAAGTAAATCCCAAAAATAGGATATGCTGTAGATTTAAAGGTATAGCATGACTCTTTTCTGGTAAATGGTATGCCCCCAGTTTGATTTCATTAAGATATTATTGCTTTGCCATAAATTGGCCTAGTGGCGTAATATGCTTGTCTCCCACTCCTCAATTTAAAATGAATCCTATAATAGCACTTAAAAGATGTGTGTTATTTGTAGGTCTTAATGCTATTGAGCTCAAGGGGATGACGTCATACAGGCTCATCACGCACTAGGAAACCGATGGCACGGCAATTTTGGCAGTAATCGGCAGACTGACTGATTGCAGTGGTGGAGACTAAATATGGTTGATAACTGTTGTGCACCAGGTTGCACAAATAAACAAAGAAAAAAGAAAGTTTGTATGGGCTGGAGAACAGCGGCACCGGGGAACAGCACTATCCTCGTGTTTTAAAAAGTCCCAGTGTTCTCCGGTGCCGCTGTTCTCGCACCGAAGAAGACCGGGACCTGCATGCTCAGAGAGGTCCCAGTTAAGGCCAATTCACAGTCCAGCGTCAAATCGTCTGCGTCACGATGCAGAGAGTCTGTATCGATGTGAACCCCCTACACAGAGTGTCTGCGTTGACCGACATGCACCACCAAAATTTTCAACTAAGCGTCAAAATGACACAGACAGTAAGGGCTGTGATTGGTCCTCCCTACCACTGCACTACATACATTTCCTGTACTCAGCTTTCCTTTCTTTCAATATACATTGAGAAATAATGTGTTTAATGCAGCTTTGTGCATATGTGTTTATGTTTGACAAAAACGAAACTTAAAGATTGTATGGAGGATTTTTTTGTTTCAAATTGTCAATGATAGCATTATAGAGGTGCAGTAGCCTTGTAATTATGATGACCAAAAAAAAAGAGAATAAAAATTCATCAACTCTGGACGTGGTGGGGCCAGCTAAACATTTGCCAATAGATAACGACATTGCCTCGTTATCTGTTAGCTGACAGGCTGTCAATCAAACTCCCTATGTTTCTAGCGTAACTGACTTGCCTGCACGCTGCCGTTACGTGGTTTACATACGCCTGTCACGCAGTCCACAGACGCAAGACGCTGTTTACTCCACCAACGCAACAGTTCTTAGCGGCTTTTTTTTACCTATATCTTCCTCGCAGGTCGCACAAAGTTTGTTGCAATGGCAGACAAGAATCCAGGAGCAGTTAGCCGCAAAAGAAAGTCCGTTTTTGAGGTCACTGAAAGAAGAAGACAAGGGGAAAAGCAGCGAAGCCAAACTAAGGTGATTCTTGTAGATTCATTCCAGCGATGGCGCAACTGAAGCAGACGCAGGGTCTAAAGACTGACGCATTGGTCGCCAAATTACTCCTGGACAGGTAACTTCTGCTTATTATGAAAACGTACTTTATTTCCAAGAGCTAGACAAACATTTTTCAGGACACGAAAGCGATATCCTATGTCTGAAAACGTAATTTTCAAGGCAAAGAAAGAGTCCGCTTGCTGCTGCGTGTTGTAGCTAGTTCATTCGCACTGAATCTCCGCGCACCCTTCTCTGCACCCCTTTCCTGCTCCTGTCCCCGCTGCCCGTTTCGCTCTTCTCCCTGCTCCTCACTTCTCGTCCGCAAACGAAATGTCCGCGCACCCGCTCCCCCCGCTCCTCACTTCTCCGCCTTGCCTAACCAACACTGTAGTTGTTTACAAGTCATGTGCAGCACCGGCTGTAAAACAAACCTGTTTCTGGTGTAGTGAGGAGGTGGGAGGAGGCGTTTCTACGTAGGGAGCTGTAGGGGAGGGGGGGTGGTTTCACGCATGCGCAACATTTGAAAAAGGACAAACAGTCGCTGGATTTCTCGTTCCTTGGAAAATCCTCTATACAACCTTTAAAACTACATGGCTAACTTGCATAAACAAAGCGCTCAAAAAACAGCTCGCTCCTTGTGCCCTGACGCAGTCAGCTTCTGTCGAACTTAAAAAGGACACAACTCAGTGGAATATATGTGTTCTTTCTGTGACAAAGGGGTATTGTACTAATGGTGAGTCTGTTCTGTGCTTTTATCACATTGGAGATGATTCATGTTAAACTTTTCAGACATTATACTTCTGCAGGTCACACGCATAGACCGTATATATGAATGGGCATATATTCCAGTCCCCCAATGCGATGCGCGCAGCTCAGAACAACATATAACAATCCAAACCGAATTTGCACTTCTGTCCGGATGCTTTGCACCACCTCGGATCCAGATGCAGTCCTCGATCATGGAGGACTGGAGCAGCCCACCCGAACCAATAGTCCACAGTGCATTCTCGCTTTTGCTGCACAGATCCAGTGCGCGGAGGAGACGCTCGGACCCAGTCCACACTGGTCAGGACATGGAGGAGCCTCCAGAACTATCTGATCAACATGCACAGAGGACGGCACAAGACCAAGGACCAGACCCCTAGGCCCAGTCAGATCAGAGGGGCTGCGGCTACAGTGAGTACTCCCATGTCTTTATCGCTGTTGGCTGCAGCTGTTACCCAAACTTGGTGCTTCCGGGCTGATGTGCAGTGAGTTGTGCACAAAGTTCTACATGCTGCTGTTTTATGAGTTCATGATGATAACTTGGGATGAGGACGGCCCGCAGACGGGGAACAGCAGTACCAGGGAACATCGAGCTGACCCCGCTAGCCAAGCTAATATAAACAAACAACCTGAACCTCACCTAGCCATGCTAACATTACACTGCCTACTAAACTGGGATTACCCTTCCAGTGACTGAGACTGAGTCCATTCGTAACCTTCCAGGCTTTTTTAGAGAGTCCCCCAAGTATGACGATGGGATGTTTATCAGGTAGTTAAATGTATCCGGATACTGCAGATCTGAGACATCTTCTTCAGTGGAGATAATGTGCATATGCGAATTAAAGTGAGATAAATAGTCCGATGGTTTGAAAGCTTCAGCGGTGGCACTGGTCATTTTATGCCAAATTGGTGGCCCGACCATCCGTAGTCACGTGAGGTCTGGAGCTCTATACAGAACAGGTTCACCTTTATTTGCACACCTCATTTATTGTTATTATATCTTGTTCTTTCTTTAGTCTAGTTATGTGGTCTTTTTCTACTGAATAGGGTTGTAGTCACACTATGTTGACCAGACTTCATAAAGGTCCCTAAAACTGTGCGTCCGCTGCAGCTCGGGGCAATACTGATGAGACTGTAATACGGATTGATCCCTGCTCCCACTCTCTTCTTTACTGTGGATTTGTGTATCATTTGTAAGCGCACACGCTGCCTGGAAATACACCCCCAGTTTTCTGTGACCACGGCTTCAACCAAAGATTTCAGTTTGCACCCTTGCTCCTTGTTATTCTGCTCCTTTTGCAAAGATTAATTCCTCCCCTTTCGTCACTAGGGCTGTCACCTCGGTGTATGGAGTCATTTTTTAGAGTTCGCCATTTTTGCCGGTGATGTGAGACTGATTGAGTTGTGGCCTTTTTTCTGAGTGGGCAAGGAGCAGGATTAATGTATCACTACTGAAACCAAAATGGTGGAAAATAAGAACAAAAGTTGGATTGAGGAAGGTAAATAATAAGGTTGGTAATGTTATTATAAAATAATATGCACATGAATCAATGTTCAGCTTCAGCCAAAAAAAAAAAAAAGTAAGGATTTATTTACAATTAACTGAAATAAAATATATATTTTTTAATGTGTGTGTTTTTTAAAAATATGTGTATGTGTATATATGTGTGTTTGTTTTTTACCTGAATATATACACGACCCAAAATGAAATTAACATGAAGAAGGGCATGTAAAATATACAATAATTAATGAGTGAGGAGGAAGCAACTTTTCTAAAAGATAGTGTCAGTCAGACAGTTCAAATAATCCTTGTTTCTCTCTCCCCCAAATTAACTCTAAGAGTGTAAGTAAGTCAGAGGTAGCAGGAATTGTTCACTGAGGAGTAGATGGCTACAGGCAGCAACATCTACATTCAAACTGGGCTTTGAAAAGCCCTGTGGTGCACAAGAAGAGTGCATTTGAGAAAGAGGCTGCACTTTCTCATGAACTCCTCCTTACACTTCTGTCTGTTCTCTGTGCTCCCGCGCCTCAGCTTTTCCGTGGACATTCACAAGTGAATAGCTGATTAAGCAAACATTGATTAGTGCAAACTCATTAGCATCCTGTTTGCGTTGACCTCCCTCTCATTCTACAATTTCCAAGCAAGGGGCTCAAGTATTATGGTTCAAATAGATTAACAGGCACAATATTTCTGTCAGGGACAGGAAATCACTGAACACTTGTCAGGAAACCTGCAATCGATAGATTTCACATCACTGACTCCTCCACCTACTCCTCGCTACATGCACCCTGAAACCCACCCTAACGCCCTGACTATATCCCACCCCTCTCTCACTCTACTCCCTTTAGGCCTTGCCTGTGAGCCTTCTGTGCTAAAGGCCTCATTAGCATTTCTTTACATATCTAATCAGCAGATGTTAGCTAGCATCACCACTGCACACAAACCCTGCACACATTCAGGTTCATGCCAAAAGTGATCTCACTTTCTTTGAAAGTATCTCACGTTGTGTTCATCTTTTTATTGTCTTTGGTTACATTTCATTCTGTCTTCAGTTTCTTTTTATGGTGGTCAGGATATCAGCTTTTAGACATAAACAGTGAAGAGTAAACAGTAATTAGGTGTGAAAAGAGCCAGTGCAGATTTGTCCACCAGCACTGCTTCCTGATGAGACAATACAGTCAAAATTTTGTCACACATTTATAACTTAGACCATATGATTTTCTGGGGCAGTGAAAGTGTACTCTATAATAAAAGACATTGTACATATTTTATTGTGTCTTCCCTAATTCGATTATGATTCAGTGATTCAAACATGTAGTTGAGTAAAAGCGATCAGTGAGCATGTTTCCAGATCTCAATGGGTTCTCTGATCCAACAAAAGCATTTCTTGCTCTCTATGCCTATATGCAAACTGAGATGAGGGGGCATATCAGTGTTCTAACACCTGTGATATGGTAAAGAAGTCAGACAGATTGCAAAGATGGCATTGTTGTTAGTGTCCCAAGTCAAACAACAGGGCCAAAAATCTGTGTAAATCATCTGACCACACACACCACGCCAACATCGCACGGCACTTTTGAAAAGATGGCAGAGTGCATCATGGTATTATGAAGACAAAGGTCTGTTCAAGAGAAATTATAGAAGGCTATAGTTTTTGAACCCTACCTGTATGACTGAGAGTCTGCATTTTTTTTGAATAGTTGCAAGTAAGTGGCAGGAAAAAGAGGATAGGTGAAAACTGGTTTTGATTACTCAAACATGCATGAAACTGACATATAATTCTAGGTAAGCTAATGATGATGGAACACTAATATAACTTAAAAGATCATTACAATTAATTTTACATCGCATCTCTCCTTTAAATCAACAGAGAACTGGACAGAATACTGTATGTGACATAAAATACTTTGTGCTTACGCATTTTTGGTGTATATAGATGCAGTTACACACACATAATAACAGTAGTAGAACCAGTCATTCCTGGGGGTAAGAGTACTAAGTCCATTGGATAAAGCAGGATTAAAATATCTTCTGGAGCAGAATCAATGTATGCTAAATGTGTATGTGTTTGGGTAGCTGTCCAATTATGACACATTTTGTTCAAATTAAAGGGAAGAGAAAATAAATGTGTTGCTGATTTCTCTATCTGCCATCTGTTGCTTGGAAGGCTCACAGAGTTTTGGAACAGCTTTGGTTATTTGTCATGTTACATTTTATACCTGTTATTTTATAAACTATGTATTATACACAAACATAATTTTATCTAATACAAAGAAGCAAGTAGTATGAACTGTTCAAATGATCTAAAGTATAAGACCTGTGATAATTTTTGACCTGCATATCCTTCTTTGCTTTCTGAATAGTGACAGCAGCAGCACACTGGAGCCCTCTACTCAGTGAGCATTCCAACAGTGCCACATTACCGCATTAATATTTAAGCTCTAATGTTTCTCTAACTGGCATTCAAGCAGCTGGCTAAGAGTCTTTTTATAGCATGTCAAGACCATTGCTCATTAAAATACCATAAGTGTGTTAAATGTTTTGAGGACAAATGTAATAAGTAGAGCATAGTTAGAAATTAATTTATAAGAACAGACAGAAGAACAGTGATTTAATGTGTGTGTGCGTGTGTGTGTGTGTGTGTGGGGGGGGGGTCGTGCATGCATGCGTGTGTATAGATAGATAGATAGAGATATATATGCCTACTTAATCTTGATTCAATAAATTGCACAGCTGTGGATTTCAGTGTGATTAAAATGAGGAATTGCAATTGCATTAAATTTTTCAAATCCAAACATTATTTGCATATATATAGATGTATACATATACACACAAACACACACACACACACACACATATACATATATATATATATATATATATATATATATATATATATATATATATATATATATATATATATATATATATATATATATATATATATATATATATAGAAAGAACTCCTCCAAAAGTTCTTCAAAACCTGAAAAAAATGCATAAAAAAAAAAAAAAAAAATTTTAACTGTGAAAATGCAGTTGTCCAGTTCTTGTCTTTTATTTTCTCAATGACAAAGCAAATGTGTGTGACAACCTGTTAGGAGCGTTTACCTTCTGCTCACCATAGTACACAGATGAACAGGAAGAGCTACCGGAAGACAATTGACTCACCCAAAATGACTCATCACTAATCTTGCTGAATGTTACTCAAGTGTAGACTTATGTTCTGAACTTCAGTTTGAAAATTTCCCCCACCAACAACCAACCTAATTTGCAAAATGAAAAATTTGTGGTGCCTCCATCTGACCTTGAGTCATCAGCTGCCTTGTGGCTCTGATGTCACCTTTCCAAGTCATTATTGCTCAGAACCCTGCATGTGTGTTCGCACAGGCTCATTATGAAAACATTTATGATTTGAGAAAAGAAAAAAATGCTTTGGAGATATGCATCAGTCACAGACACAGATGACAGCATCCAGCATGTATTTTGTGCCTTATGGCATCATGTTTTTCCACAGTTCAAATCCTTAACACTTCAGTGTGACTCTTCCTGCTATGTTCTGGCCCTACCAAGAGACCAAGAGATTCAACATTTCTGATAACATAACTACCACATAAAATATACATTATTTCGACTAAACAACTACCTCAGTGTAACCTTCCAAGCATAAATATAAGCAGACCAGAAAATAACAAAGGGGTCACCAAATGCACAGGACAACTCTGTTAACGCTAAATTCAATATTCCTAAATTTAATGGTGAAAGGTCATACCATGCAGCAAACCATGAAGGATGAAACATTTAGTTTCAGTGCCTCAACAACAGACAGGGACCTGTTGGCTACTGGCAAATTTGAGTGGAACTTGATGTATAATGACCAATGACCATAAATGTTCTTCACAGCATCAAAAGCAGACTGTGAAAAAAAGCAAGAATCACTATCACTGGCCAAAAAGAGCATGTGGACAATTATTTTTATGTGTTTCCACTTTCTTTTAGTCCCATCACTATGATTTCACAATGAAGCAAGTAAATCCCTTTGGCACATGGGCCATAGCCCCTGACAAGACTGTATGGCACTTGTGTGGACTCAAACTGTGGCCAATACAAAAACATGAAGAGAAGCCTGCTGTATTTCAACCATAGCAATTAAAATCATAATCTACATAGATGTAGTTAAACCTGTAAGACAAAGGTGAGGTAGGCTGTAACACTACCCAAATCACAGGGCGGCGTCTGACGTATGTGAGTGTATATGTGCAGGCGAGAGTGTGTATGTATTTTTGTGTGCACAGAAGCTTTGCCATAGCCACGATGAGAGGAACAGATGGGCGGGGGAAGTGGACTCCTGTGCCTGAGGAATACTGTGGCGCTGAGGAGCAGAGAGCCGCCCACGTGCCACCCTGGGCCCCAGTTACCCACTACAGCACATGGAGCCTGGCCAGCACCAGCCCGTCATGGACCAGCCCCCCACGCCATCTGTCTCTGAGGACAGACAGCCCCCCTTCTCCTCCTCCTCCTCCTCCTCCATGACACCCCCATCCTGAAGCAGAAAAACATGGCTCAACAGTTACACTGACGTTACATGTTGCTTTTTGGAGCACGGTGGAGGATAGACAGAAGGAATTGGAGGAGATGAGTCAAAGACAGGACAGCCAAAATGAATAAAAAATCTGGATGAGGGATGCAAGGCAGATGACTTCATGCTGTATGACAGTGGTTAAGTAGGCAGAGATGTTCTCCCACTAATCCAAAGGTTAGAGGTTTAATCTGTACATTCTATCATTGTCTATGAGCAACATCTTTTACGCATCTGAAAAGCTGCACTCTCATAATCTCTCAATCTTATTTAGTCTATGACTAATTTTGAAATATTCTGGATCTTAAAAAAATACATAAATATAGAGACACACTCCAATATGCAACATCTTGAAAATTTGCAACATGAGAATTCATGAAAAATGTATCAAATTAAACCAGAAGTAATTTTAGTTGGACAGGGTCAAGATAAAAAACCCCAAACTACTGTAGAGTTCATGTGAGATAAAAATAAAAATTGCTCCAAAAAATAAAATTAATAAATTAGAGAAGCTTTATAGGTGTGACCTTTTTTGCACCACCTTGTGTCACCTGATAGATTAGTCTCACTCCAGTGACAGCATACAAAGTTATATAATGTCTTATAACCACCATGATAAGAGCAGATAAACCCTTTGGCCCGTTTTAATCACCTGTCAGCTCTGTCAGAGGCTCCTGGGCGTCTAACTGAGGAGGAGTGTCTGATGTCCCATAATGCCCTGCCTCTCTGGTGTCTGCAGAGATAATGAGACAATGGTGCACTGGAGCTATGACACCATGCTGGGTAAGGAAGGTTGGTCGGGGTGCAGCGAGGCCTGATAATGAGGGACAAACTCTCACAGGCATGGGGGTAGCTGTGGTGGGCGGGCGGTGTTTGGCGGCAACCACAGCAGGAGGTGGTAGGGAGGCGGTGAAGAGAGAGAGCGGACCAGAGGAAAAAAACAAAGCTAAAGTCACAAAACGCCACGGACAAATATGACGAATAAAAAACTCTCAGTTTACTACAGATTAATGAAGGCAGTGAACAGCTGGACATCACTGTATGTTTGTGTCTATAAAGGGTACCAAAAATTGTAGATTTGTGTAGCGCCAGAGAAAGAAAAGCATGGTTGCCAATTTATTTGCTGAAAGTAAACTATACTCATTAAGTGGGAGGAAAAACACAGAAAAATATACACTCTTCAGGTCCTCCTCCTGTAATGACACTGCTAATAAAATAGTTAGGGGGAGTTCAATTAGCCCAAGACAAACAACGTTTCTCTAACAACCTCCTCTCTGTCCTATTAATATGTTTATAGAAGATGAGTTTGCTTACCATCAGCAGTCGTGGGTTGACTTAACACCCTGCAATTATTACTTATGCATATTTAGACATATTTTTATGCTAGACACCCTTTATGGCTGGTATACCTCACACATCAGGGAGTTGAACCCCTGAGCTTATAAAAAATGTAAAGGCAATTGCTAATAATAATGAATGCTTGTAATAAGGCAGTAAGGAAGAGGTTGGGGTCACATAACTGAGATGGTAAATGTCATATGAAGTTTCTTTATTTCTTTTGTTCTGTTTTTTCACAGGACATATTGAGTACAAGATTTATATTTATTTACATGTATTTCTCATGAGTAATTGGGAGGTGAAAAATTATGATAAAAATTTTATCTTGATCTGATTCCATTGATGATCTGATATTTTGACAACATTGTCATTGTGATTTATTGCTTTTCCTTTTAATACCTGTCCCCACCTACTCGTCCTCCAGTTCTGAGTAAGTAATAGGTATATAAGGACTATAACCAATTGTAGTGATGTGAAGAAGCAGATTACTTTAACTACTAAAAACAGCTTAAAGCACAAGAATCACCTGTGATATTAAATCTTTAGCACAATATTATTCCTCAGAATAATTCCTCAGATTCTCCAAGACTTATGTAAAAAACAAAACAAAACAAAACAAAACAAAAAACAACAAAACAAAAACAATGTTCTTTTTTCAAGGTGTTCAGCAGTGGTCCACCCACACACACTTGAACACCGGACTGCAAAGACTTAACATTAATTCTTTTGGCCCTAGGGAAAGCGTTGCATCGATCGGGCCCCGGTGTGGTTTGTCACAGGTGATCTCAGTGATTGGGAAACTGCTCAAGCATGTTATCCAGCTCTCCGGGTGCACAGCGCGGGAGGAAGTTAAACAGCATCAACTGACTGGCACTAATAGAAAGCCCCACTCTTATTACATGAGTCACTTGTCAAAATGACTGACAGTTAATAATACTGGGATTTGAGTCAAAATATAAATAGGGGGTGTAGTGACATTTTAGGGGGGAGAAAGTATTGAAATTGTGTGTGACCTTGTGGTGAAAGTGTATCTAAAACTCTTTTACAAAGTAACACCCACAAAGAGTTGGGCTCATATAGGAAGGACTGCATATATTAAATTGCAAATGATAATGGTTAGTAACTAGACACTTTATTTTCTCTTCTGTTTTTTATTTGTTAGATTATTTATTTGTCCTTGTATTTAGGAATAAATTTATTTATTTTTTAATAAAATCTATTCAACCTCATGTCTGTAAGATTGTTGTCCAAGTTAATCAAAATCTTAACTCTTTTACTAACCTACTGTGGCATAAATACCAGTCATGCAAGCTCTCAAAGTACCTCACACAGTGCTTTTTATAAGGATACACTTACTGTGTATCTAACACCTAAAAATAAGCAAAGCTGCTCATCAGTCGCTCTAACGGGATGAGACTGCAGAAACTTTGCCTACTGGTCACAATTAATGCTGAACCCTCAATATCGCTGAGTCTCGGGAGATCTATTAAAATTACCATAAGCAAATTGGTCAACAAGCAGGCATATCCCACATGAGGGGTTAGCAGCCAATGACCCTATAGCCTCTTCCTTTGCTGACTGACAAGCTTCCCCATTGACCTTTGGCAACGTCAGCTGATCGAACCTGCCACCTCAGAGCTGGAGTAAGCATCGCAACTAAGTAAAGGAGAGGTTGAAAAACAGAAAAAGAAAAAAATGCAACCGTCTGCATTGCATCAAACATTCATAACCTGACATGGGTCGTAAGCGGAAACTCTTAAAAAGCCTTGAAACTACTGGGTATGCTGTAATGTACAATGGCCTGCAAACAGCTTTAAAATATTAACCTCTTTATAACCTCTGATGGCTTAATCGCCAATCAATAGCATTGTGCAATGGCAATGGCTGGGTGGGAACAGGATAGTGGTGATGAAAAATGCATGAGGCTGGAGCTGAGGCGGAGGCCCAGAAAATTAAACCTGCCCGCCAAATTTGCTGAGTTGCAGCGGTGAGCTTGAGATAACTTTGAGTGGGAAGGTATGTATGCAAGAGCGTGCTAGGCTGTAGTTTGCACTGTGCACCTAAACATGAAACAAAAAGAAAAAAGGGATGGAAATGCTAAGTGTGCCACACCAACAGCTAGGGAAGGGAAGTTATTTCTGTGTACGTTCAGTAATCATTTAGCTTTTAATACACAAAGTTGTGTATGTTATTGTGTTCAAGGAATTGACTTATTTTTGGTGCTGCCTGTTTTGTCCTGGAGAAATCAGATCAGGACTTATCAATGTTGGTTTGACTCTTTTTGCTTTGGGTTAGTACTGTTTTAGACATGCTTTATTAATACCTTTTATAAGCTGTTCATCTGTTTATATGAGGCTGACCCTAGAGATTTAGTGGTGGGTGACTCCTAATCTATTCCATCATTGATGTTACTATATGTTATTTGAAAATAATTTTAGTTGTGAGTGAAAAGTCTGAGAGAGCACTAGCTGTAATAATCTGTTGTATTGAGAGCCTTGTCGCCATAGCGGGTTCCCTGCTGACTAACAAATGCTAGCTGTGACCCTCAAATCTGATCTATCTTTAGTCTCCACTTAATTCTTGCCTTGTTAGTAAAAGGAGGCTTGTGCTTCTATGGGTCAGGAAAGATTTAAGACTCCCCAGTGCAAAAATTAAAGCCACAAATCATATTTATTGCAGACTATACCTCATGTATGAAATCCTTTGTTTAAAGGTCAAGGTCTGCACCAAACATAGAATAACACTGAACATTGAACTGAATAGTTCAATTGTCTTTAAGGCCTTACATAACAATATAAAAAGGTAATTTTGTATATCAGAGGACAGAGGACAGAGGAGGAGAGATTTTTTTTTTTATTATTTTATAGTGTAGTTTCGTGTATAACCTGCCACATGGCACAAGAAACAGACTTAGTCCTTCTGTCATCAAGTGCACAAAGCAAGAGACCTGTTTGTTTAAGGTTTACTCCCCTGACTAAAAGCTGGATGAGAGCTTTTGGTTCAGGGGTAAATTTGTGAGCCAACCTTAAAGCTACCATCTGCAGTTCAACTGGCCAACCCACCCTTGTTGTATGTTACACTTCACCACTAGATGTTACCTGTGTTACTGCAGTATGATAGTGTGCCAGCTTTGGCTTGGCAGAACAGGACCAGGACAGGGTGAAAATACTCTTTATTGCCAAGTATATATTAAAGGATAAATCACATCTATTCTGAAAACAAATTCTACCATTTCCCATTAAATATCCTCTAATATCTCCCTTTTGAAGAGATAAACAAGACAAAAAAGAAAAAAGTAACACAATTTAAAAATAATGTGTTATAATTATTTATTACAAATGAATTTCAACAGATGCTGTTTACAGATGATACAGCATTATGTAAGAAAAAATGGCAAACCTAATAGCACATATGTTACAAATATAACATTTTATTTTTTGTAATTAAAACAATGGAAAAATCAGATGAACATTTCAAGGCAAGCATATTATGTGATACACAATGTATTTTATTAACCTCTGCCTTCTGTCCTTACACCTTTTCTGATCCACCCATGCGTTCACCCGGCTGCTTGATGGAGACACCCGCCAGTACCACAGAGGCGGAGCGGCTGCACCCACATGCTTCTCACCTCTCTGCTGGGTGCCATGCCCCACAACAAGCCTGCTATCCCACCTGTCATAGTCAATTTAGTGGCAGGTAAGCTCAGGCACTGACTACCTGCTGACAGCCGCAATGTTTTACGCTCCAGTTGAACATCTCCCGCTGAACACGATGGCAGACAGAGACCGGACGTTGACCCATTCTTGTAGTGATGTCATAGTGAACAGTTAGAGAAGGAATGACAATTACCATAAGCTTACAAGTTCATAAAAAAGAATGATAATTATGTACAATAATGTAGACTGGTACATTGAAAAGCCAATGATCAGAGCATGGCAAGTTGTGATATGTGATGTAACTGTGCTGCCTAAAAAGTGTGTGTAGCATTGTCTTTCGGAATAAATTCACTATCAACACTGAAATGGGAGACAGTTTAGCAGGCGTGACAGTCCACACTTCCAAAGTCTTAAAGCACCAGTAGCCAAGTGCGTCTGTTATTCTGTGGGCGTGGAGGCTATGTCCTGTCCTCGACTCACAAAAATAGCATTGCCATTGATCAGAATGCATCCTGGCATAACCAAAATAGCGGTCATAGATCTTGAAGAGAGTACTAATCAATCTTTATTAGTTCTGTGCAGAGGGGAGAAACAGCAGGAGGAACTGAGAACTGTAAGAAAATCACAATAATGTATCTGCATTTATGGAAAATGATAAAATATATAAGAAAACTGTAGCAATAATATGACAACATCTACACAGCAACATATCTTCTCAGTGGGTAGAACTTTTATCAGATTCAGTTTGAAGAGCAACCAAGTTATTCCCCAAATGTTTTTATACTAGCACAGGTGAAAATATTGAAGAAAATCTTTGTGTGTGTGTGTGTGCGCGCGTGTGTGTGTGCGTGTGTGTGCGTGTGTGTGTAAAAAGAACAACAATCTGTCACTTTTAAACTCTGGGAAGGCTATGATTAATTTCCCTCGGTTCCAGAAAAGCTGTTACATTTGTTGATTACAAATGCTTTGCAAATGTAAATTTTTAATAGCTGCTGTCCACACTTGGTGCATTTACACAGTCACAACTTAAGGCCTGTATAACCTCAGAGCAGACAGGAGCATCAGCATGAAGCAGCTGTCGAACAGCAGCACCTGCTTAAAGAATCATGTGTGCTGACCCTTGTACTGACATGGTCAAGTCAAGTGAAAACACCAACATCAGTCAGAACAGTAAGACTACAGTGAGACCTAATTAGTATCAGATTATGAATTTTAAATATCTTGTTTTACAGCTGCAAAATATATATTAAAACAGCATGTATATTGATATAGTACAAATATGTTAAAGTGTACAATGCACAGGTGGTCTCAAAAATGCTAACAACGCTTCTGTGTTTCTTGTCAAAAAAGTTTTCAAAAACTTGACAAGTTTCTCAAACCCCAAGCAGAAAGAAAGTAAAATTTTCTCGATATATTTAACAATTTCTGAGGTGGAAAACAGTATTGTCCTCATTATTCACACAGGAAAAGAATGATCTAATAAAAACAAAGTAGTCTCAGAAACCACATGACAGCCGAAGGTTGAGGTGTAGTGCTAAGAAGTGACAAAAAGGTGGAGAGAGACACAAATGGGGAGGAGGCAGATGAATTTAGTTTGCTTTCACTCTAATTTCTGTGGAATTTCAGTGTCAGAGACAGAGCTGCGAGCAGTCGGGAAGAGGAAGCAAGGAGACAGACGTGAAAAGCAGGAGGAGAGTTAAGGGGGTAAACACAAGTGTCTTTGATCCAGCAGACAGATGTTGAGCAGCATCTCTCTGTGGGTAAACCACCTGAGCAGGTAGTGGGGCCCAGATGGCTCTTTGTTCCAGAGCCACTCTAATGAGCTGATAGAGAGACAGAGGAGTTGGGAGGGACTCTGGCAGGATGACGAGGAGGGCCACAAGCATGATGGGCTGTTTTTCATCTGGCACTGATTCAGGACAGTAACACTCATGTAGTGATTACAGCTCATTTACAAACCTCAAGTGTCCTGTCTGGGCAGCAGTTGCCAAACACCTGCCATTGTCATGATGTCATCAATAGCCAATTATTGGAGTTTCCTTTGCATATTCATCATGCAGTGGCAGTTTAGCAGGTATCTTGGCTTCACTGTGGATGGTGCACTGCACTAACCTCAGAGTGGTGTAAGACATCAATACCTGTGTGCAGAATACACATACAGTCGTGAACAAAATTGTTGGTACCCCTCTGGTAAGGAAACAAAAATCAACAATGGTCACTGAAATAACTTGAAACTGAGAAAAGCAATAATACATTTTTAAAATCCTGACAAATAACCAATGAAAAAACTAATGAAACTGGCCTGGACAAAAATGATGGTACACCTAGAAAAGATTGTAAGTAACTGAACAATAGGGACATGTTAAACTTAGGTGTGTCCTCTAATCTGCATCACAGGTGTCTTCAAACTTGTCCTCAGTCAGTCTGCCTGTTTAAAGGGGGAAGTGTCATTGTGTCGTTTGGTGACATGATGGATACAACACTGAACATGAACCAGAGAAAGAGAAGAAGAGAAATGTGTCAGGAGATGAGAAAGAAAATGATAGACAAGCAGGTTAAAGATAAAGGCCAAGACCGTCTCCAAGCAGCGTGATGTTCCTGTGATTACAGTTACACATGTTATTCAGTAGTTTAAGGTCCACAGGACTGTAGCCAACCTCCCTGGATGTGGCCGCAAGAGGAAAACTGATGACAAATTAAAGAGATTGATCATATGAATGGTAACCAAAGAGCCCAGACCAACCTCCAAACAAATTAAATGTGAACTTGAAGGGCCAGGTACATCAGTGTCAGATTGCACCATCCATCACTGTTTGAGCCAAAGTGGACTTCATGTGAGGACACCACTGTTGAGAGCAAATCATAAAAAAGTGAGACTGGAATTTGTCACAATGCATATTGAAAAGCCACAAAGCTTCTGGGAGAAGGTCCTTTGGATAGATGAGGCAAAACTGGAGCTCTTTGGTAAAACACATCAGTTCTTTGTTCACAGACGCAAAAATTAAGCACACCAAGAAAAGAACACTGTCCCTACTGTGAAGCATGGAGGAGGCTTGGTTATGACCTGGGGGCAGTTAAGCTGCATCTGGCACAGGGTGTCTTGAATCGGTGCAAAATATAACGGAATCTCAAAACTATCAAGGTATTTTGGACCAAAATATGTTGCCTAGTATCAGAAAGCTTGGTCTCAGTCATAGGTCATGGGTCTTCCAACAGGATAATGACCCAAAATACACAGCTAAAAACACCAAAGAATGGCTAAGAACAAAACATTGGACTGTTCTGGAGTGCCTTCTGAGAGCCCAGATCTCAAGTCTCTTGAACATCTGTGAAAGGAGCTGAAACATGCTGTCTGGAGAAGGCACCCTTCAAGCCTGAGACAACTAGAGCATTTTGCTCACGTGGATTGGGGCAAAATACCTGTTGACCAAAGCAGAAGTCTCATTGACAGTTACAAAAATCATCTGCTTGCAGAGTTTGCCTCAAAAGTTTGTGCAACAAAATATTAAGTTAAGGGTACATCATTTTTGTCCAGGCCAGTTTCATTATTTAGTTTTTTCTAATAATTCTGTTGAACCACAGGAGAAAAACAATGTTTGATTTTTGTTTGACAATTTTCAGTATTTTTTTTTTATTTATTAGTGCTTTTCTCAGTTTCAAGTTATTTCAGTGATTATTGTTGATTTTTCTTTCATTGCCAGAGGGGTACCATTGGTCATATACGCACCTCCATGATATAAATATGGCCACCAATCCAGGAACTTGCATTATCTTTTTAAAAGTAGAGCAGAGACTGGAGTTTGACTTGTAAAATGCACCCAGATTTAACATATGTGATGAAAAACTCTGTTAGTGGATAAATATGTGACTACTAATGAAGTTAAACAGAAATTTTGTTTATATCTTAAAGTCTTACCTGACCAGTCAGTTCATTCTACATTCTGTTCGAATCCAGAAAGGTCTGGAACCGAACAACAGAGTGTGAAAAATCTCCATCCAAACTTGAGACGATTCAACCACAGCCACTAATTCCAAACAAAATATATAGCTTCTTTTACCTGAGATAAGTAATAGTTTGGTGCTTTGATTGTTGATTCTGCAAGAAAAAACGCATTGTTTCTCAGTACTGTTGTTGTTGTTTTTTCAAAATTTTTAAAAATGTTTTTTAAGCAGCCATGTTTGTTTTTGACAAACAAAGCATGCGTCTTTCTGATTGGTTAATCTGCCTGTCAATCATGTCCTTTGAAATTTGGGAGACAGGATACAGCTTCAGATCCACACATCTTTGTAAAAATTATAGTCAAAGCGTGTGGTGCACCTAGTGTGGTTATGACACCTAATTAAGCAGGGGCTGAGTTTGTGAGCCTTGTCTTGTGGCCATGCCATGCCATGCTTGTGGCCAGGAATGGCTTCCAACATCAGAAGTAAGTGGTAGGTGGAGGGGCCGAACAGTGAAGGTAATGCCCCTTTTATAGGCGATGCACTTGGGGTGTATAACCCGCACTGCTACATGTAGACAAGTAATCACTATTTATTTTCTGTGTGGTGCTGGAAACACACTTAACATATTGATAAACTAAACTGATGTTAAGGGACAACGTAATCCTATTCCAATGATATTATTCGTTTTTTATGTGTAATGTGTCTAGTAGAACGTATCCCAGACAGCAAGACAGACATACAGTAGACAGAATCGCTCCCAATCAATAGGTCCTGAATGATCATTTTTATAGCCTGAGCTTGTCCTGTGAGGCCTCTCTGCCACTCAGAGGGCATGGCTTTGTCATGGCTGCCTCTCAGTGAAGGACGTCCGAAGAGTTTCAAAGGCGATAACAAATCAAACTGTTCCCTGAATCTAATATCAAACAGGCCTGGTGTCAGCATTTATTAGAGAAATCAGATTCGGGCCCTTCACCACCCCTGTGCCTTCCCCTCTTTACTCACCCACTCGCAGTATTCGAGCACACAGCAGCCCTTTGAAGTCCAAAGAATGCAGGATCGCAAATTACCCACGAGACACAGTTGATAGTCTTTGAAGCCCTCCTTTGATAGTGTTGTTTTCTGCACTATGCATCTCTTCGCCTATGTCTCACTCGCTTTCCCCCCTCTGTCTTTACATGGCACAATATAATCTATACAATAGCCAGATTATGCTCAATGAAATACCCAGACAGTGTGATAATCCAGATTTGTCTGAGATCTCTTTGGAATGGTTAACAAGGCAGCCCTTTTATGAGACTTTTTATGGTATAATATTGAACTGTAACATAATCATATTTTTGGTTGTAAATCACAATATCTAAAAGGGCTTATTAATAGAAATTGATCCATTGACTTCAAAAGTTGCAGAGGAGATAGGCTCATCACAGGGGAAATTCATCATAGCAAACAGTAGATTTTTATTTAAGTGGTTTTATTTTTAAAACTTGCTACACAACATTGTTGAACCCAATGTGTGCGACTCAGAGAGTTAATCTTTCTGGGGTAGACTTTTTTTTTTTAAACGTCCAAAGCACTCACCTCGTATGCAGGACATCAAAGGATTACTGAAACATACATGGATCAATTGAAACACACAAATCTGAGTAAGATAATGAGGGAACACCAGCTATAACATGGTTAAAAGCCAATAATAGTCTGTTTAGAATATGTCTCCTTTTAAGGTTTTAAAAAAGGTATACCATCTGAATACTGAACCTGAGTTGCCAGTGCCTAAAGAACATACCTCTAGAATTCACTCACTGAGCTGGAGAGGCTGCACTAGCACTGATTCTGGGGGTTAGGTAAGTGAGGATTCAGTTCAGAGAAAGTAATTTTAAACCAACTAGATTTCAGCATCAAAACCAGCAGCTCAAATGAGAGATTCATATCAAGCTCATTCTGCTTTCTGATTGGATAATTATCTTGAAAACCAAAATACCTAAAAAAAAAAATATGTCCAGTGTTTTTGTAATTAAGAATAGAATAGAATTAGTATTACAATTATTATCAGGTAAAGTGATATCTGATTTTAACATGTTCACCTCATGTGTCGGGACACAGATAGGTCAAGTTTATTTCAATTTAAAATCAAATGGGCAACTAGCCTCAACTGGAATGGCCAATGCAACCCCATAGTCCTCCGAAAGATATTTGTCCCATTTTCATAGAATATACAATTTCAACCCAAAAATGTTCAAATGGCAACCACAGTGTTCAAAATTACTCACACGGTGCTAAGTACATTTAAACAGCACTGTTTAGTGGACTAGTGGTCAGTATTTTTGGAGGGCAGATCTTTATGTATAATATGGATGAGAATGCTGCAGCTAAACTTTACGATAGGTGAGTTGTAACGTTGGCAAATTTTTTCACAATTCCATGTGTTTGCATGTTGCGCCTCTTTCCGTCTGCCCCTGACACGCTGTTTAATTGGCTGTTGCTGTGGTAATGTTTGGGGGTTACGATATGACAAAGCAGCTCAGAGTTGCATTGACGAGCACAGCTGCTTAAAAATCACATATAAGGATCCAAAGTTGGGTCATGCCTCTCTAAAGTCAGGGAGAAACAAACTGGGTCCTAAATCAGGCAAACTATCTTGTAGTGTGTAGTGTCTTAAGCACTATGTCTTTAACTCGAAAGCCCTTTCTGTCCACGATTTAAGTATACATTATTATCTAACTGAAAATGTTGCAGCATTTGTAAAGCTCTGTGTTTAAATTGTATTTAATAAACACATGGACCTCCTCAATAAGCATCAGGTGCTCTGGTTTGCCTTCAGTGCATCTTAATGCAGGGATGGACATACACACAGATGAGTAAGTGATTTCCCTGTGCCAGACGGTCAGAGTACATATTCAGTCAAGTATCTGTTTAGGTAAACGGACAACAAACTATGTATAGTGTTTTTTTATCTAAAGCTGACAGACAGAAAGCAAAATTTGTCAAGCAAACAAACTAGTTTTGACCAACAAATCATAAGTGTTTAGCAAAAACATATTAAACTGTGCATGTAAGCTTACATGTATTATTTATTAATGCGAGATATAATTACATTTTTGCCATGAGTCAGAAAATGTGGCAACATGTCTTGGGCTGTCAGGATTTCATTCGTGATGAGTGGGTAGTGATCCACTGACATGAGTGGTATTTGATAAGACATGTGGATCTGTGACACAACCTGTAGCTTCAGTCAAGCACCAGATGCTGTCTGCCACTTGTGTGCGTCAGAGAAACTGTGCATCAGATCACAACCTTTTCTTTAGCAATGCACATTTACAACTCAGCATTGAGGTAATGCTGTGTGAAACTCACAAAGTTGTGTTTTAGTTGGATTTTTTGAAAACTTGTGATGATAAAGAATCTAGATTCATACACTCAAAGCAGTTAAAATGGGTAAATTAAATTATTTAAAGCTGTTGACATGGAAGACTTTTAATAGTAGTACTGTTGTCACTTTAAAGGTCAGGTATCTGTTTTGTGTGTGTGTGTTTTCCCACAAAGAGTATATTGTAAAAGCAGCACCTTGTGACCTTGAGTCTGCATCTACTAATAAAATATAATATTTTACTTTTCATAGTGATGTTCTAATTGACTACACTTTGGTGGTCCACCTTATGCAGTTTCACTTACCCATTTGATGCATATGAGATATTAATGATATTAATATTATTAAACAAGTCAGACACTGAAATACCATACAAACTCTAAATAAACCAACCTGTTATAATACTGCATGGCCTATAGCCTCTAACAAACAGTATTAGTTAAACAGGCCTGATGTATTGACAGATACAGTCATTTTAGATGCACAGCAAGTTCTTGGTGGGAAGGCGAGTAACGAGTTGTAAAGGGCACTGACCATGAAAGGAAACATCGGTGGTTTTACTGTGGGTTCACACAGACCTTTGTTGCATGCCGTTTCTTATCTCAATTATTCGCCGTTATTGGGAAATCGGTGTGTAGGATCTACTAATGGTCTTCATTATAGTTTAATCAAAAGAATATGGTGTTGCAGTATTGCTGGCACTGACAGCACAGTATGCATGCAGTATGTGTAATGAACAGACCTAAATCATCTTACTAACGTGAAATAGAAATCTTTGATTTGTTTTAGAATGATATTTACAACCACTTTCAAAGCCAGATACCAATAATAAGTTTAATTAAAAAAAAAAAAGAAAAAAAAGAAAAAACTAATTATAGGGGCATCATTTCCATTTACATGGAAAAGGTTTTTGGGAATAAGTCTTGGTCAGACTTGCCACACTGTGACCTAATTTATTGTAACACAAGAGACAAATATGGAAGGACTAGAAAATTCACATTTCTGGTGACCTTTTATCTTTCCAAAGTTCTAAAGATCTAAAAGTTTGCTAATAGTTTTGAACATATTTCAAACTAACACTGGTCTTATCCTCTTCTTTTTTTTTAAATAACTCAGGAATTCAGAGCATGTCTCCATAACCCCAGCTCATTTTTTAAGAGGTGATGCAATCATTTTGAACCCTAGTGTAATGACAACCCATTGTAGTATGTTGTAAAGGGCTTTCATAAATGTTAAATAGCCTCTGCTTCATTAATGTGTTACGCAGGACTTCTTTACTCGTTTTCTATGTTTGACACTTCTGAGAATCTCTGCCAACCTTCAGAATTGCCATGGAGCAACACAATAGCTTCCTGTGCAATTGGCAGAGACTTGAAGGGCAATATGTCACACTCGGAAAATGATAAAAGTAAATAGACACCAGTAACCACACTCATGTTCCTCGCACTCTCTCTCTCCCGATGGAGCCGGCTTGCTGCATAGCTCTGGTGGTTTGGGAGCCTCACGTCCACTTAGATAATTAACAGTGATCAAGGGTTGTCCTGCCTGTCATAGTTGCCCCATGTTACCGACTGTTCAAAAGGACTCAGATCCACTGGCCCGCGCTGAAAGAAAAGCCATGCACGCAGCCACATTCACATCCAATAAGCTCTGGGGGAACTGTGAGCATAGGTTTCTGAGTTGGGATGCAAACCTGACACATTTAATATGAGCAGGGCAAGATCAAGCGCCATCCACCCACATTTGCTCAGGGCTTTGAAAGAGTCGCAAAATATATTACAAATGCAAAGTGTGCAGCAGAAATATTGTTTCATCGTCACTAGTTCATTTCAGCTCAGAGTATGTGCAGAAATTTGCAGATTTGTTCAGTAGAATTGCAGAAAGTTAAATGAAAAACTGCTGTTTGTTATAGGCAATGCAATCTTAATGTTATGCCTAAACAAGATCACAATATATTTTTGTATTTATCACAATAAAAATGTATGTACACTGGCTTATAAGCAGAACCCAGGACTTTTTAGCAGAGAGGGGAGAGAAACCCTCAAATTTAATGTGTTTTAGCTTTATTTCATTTAAATTTGGCATTGTTTTTGTTTTGTCCAACAAAATTGTTTTGGCTGCTTTTGTCTTTTTATTTTTCTGCAGCGATCCAGTAATAATGGTGACAAAATTGAAATACATTATATGCTGCACATGCTATAATTATATACATATATTGTACGATGTGTTTTCCTGCACATGCATTAACATGAACTAACATATATTTATACTTCCACAAAGTCAAAACATAAGGAAAACCAGTTGGTTACTATAAAGTTGTAGCACACTGGGAATGCTGCACAACGACACCAGAGTGGCTTTTAGCGCTTCTCTATATCTCCAGAGGGAGCAGAGAGGGAATCAAGCAAAGAAAGTGAGAAAAGAAAGATGTTCAGAGGAGACCATAATCTATGTCACTGCATGTTTCATATAAGAGACATCACAGATAAATCAGCCTCACTGCTTCACATGGGATAATGGGAATGAAGCCTGATGGAGGTCCTCTTAAGAAAACTGCTAATTAATCAAGTATTTGATAGTTGGGCTGGTCCTTTAAAAAAATGATAGTCTCTGATAGGACAGGTCTCCGCAGAAATTATGCTTTAGCTAGAAAGAATAAGGGCCTCATTTATCATGTGCTCAACAGTTAAACATGTTAAAATTGGGACAAAAACGGATGCAATTTCTCACAGAGCCGCTAAAGAAGACATAGTGCAGTTTTACTCTTATTAGTGAATGAATATACATTGGCATATTTTGCTAACATGCACAAAATGTGAGGTGGAGGACTATGGAACTATGAGAGCTTATACTGTGCAATATGCTGGAGAGACAGGTGTAAACTGTTTACCTATCGGCATTTGGAATGGATTTTGATTTAAAATGACCCACAAGTACAGATGAGTTATTAACATGTGGCTTTCAAAGCAGCTGTAATAAAATATGAACTCTTAATCTAAGACACTTGGCCCTGACTCCCACAAGTTTTCCACTAAAATGGAGCATTCCACAACAGCTGTCCACTAAGGTTTCATGCATCTATCCCATATCCTAGTGACTTTCCCATGTCCTAAGACTGACCCATGTCCTAAAGCTGAGACTGTGAGGTCCAGTCCAGTCATCCCGCCTTTGTGTGAATGTGCCTCAGATGCAGAGGCATGCAAACTTTTGCACTCGCTGATTGCTCTGGTTGCAGCATAAATAAAACACTCACTTCCCAATGGTAAATCACGCACAACACACCCACAATTACACATATTGCAGTTTAGTGCATGGTTTGGGTTTGAATAATCAATAAACTTTGGGTTTAGCCCAGAGGTCGATCTTGCCCCCAATCATAGCACTAGTGCTGGCGCTAAGGAATGGGCGTGTCCAGGTTGGGCTGTACTTCGCTGGTGGAGACTGGAGTGGGACAGTACATAAGTACATATATGGTGACTGCATCTGAACCAATCTGTGACCGCTGTGGCATTTAAAAGCACCGCCTGTGTGGCCATCTTTGCCTCATTACCAGGCAGCAAAGAGGATGGTGGGGAAAAGTTATATATGAGTACAATTAAACATCCCCGGAGCCCCACGATGCAAGTTCGCACCAGTATAAGCACTAGGAATATACAATTTGGTAAGGGCCATGACAGAACTGACTGGGTTTGTGTTCTGAACACATGCGCCCCTCTCATGCACACGTACTGCTGTAAGCCTGTGCACGCGCGCACACGCCAACCTTTTCTAGTTTTCTCAACGTTTGTTTAAGACCAGTGTCTGTCTCATGCGCTCCCCATCCCACAGCAGACCAGCTGCCGCCTGTCCCGGCGGTCCGCTCCAACAGACTCACCTGAGGTACGAGTGTCCACCGCTGCTACCGCTGACCGCTCACATTCTTGTCTCACTGAATACAGTCCCTGACAAAGGTCTTGTCGCTTATCCATTTTGTAGAAACAAAAACTTATAACCTGACTTTAAATTAATCGATTAGTTTCAGAAATGTCCCATATGAAAGCTAAAACCCTCCCAAATTATGCTCAATATACTAAAATAAATTTGCTTCACTGAAGAAAGATTGATAATTTAATGAACACAGAAAGGTCAGATTTTGGCAAGACAAAAGTCTTGTCACCTTGTCATATGATGCACCCAATCCTAGATTACAGCCTCACCTGTGATCAGTTACTTATCAATCAATTAGTGGGTGTGTATAAAAAGAACCCCAGCACACCAGACCTTCACATCAACTGCAACTTGACCTCTGACAACATGCCTAAGATCCACCCTGAGACCAAAGCGTTAATTATCAAGAGGCTGAAGACCAGATCCACTGCTGAGGTGGCTGACACCTTCAATGTGTCTCAGCGTCAAGTACAAAGAATAAGAAAAAGATCTGAAATGACTGGAGATGTTTTTGACAAGCCCAGGTCCAGCAGACCCCGCAAGACAACTGCTCAGGAGGCCCGTTTGTTGATTCGAAAATCCAAGGCCAGCCCCTTTTCCACTGCAGCAGATCTCCACCAGGCCTGGTCACCTCAAGTCCCTGTGTCAACCAGAACAGTTTGTAGAATTCTGTCTCGAAATGGCCTCCATGGTCAAATCAGTGCACAGAAACCAGCACTAAACAAAAGGCAATTAAAAAACCGTGTGGCATTTGCCAAGGCCTACAGCCTGCTAAAAGGATGGACACTGGAAAAGTGGCAGAAGGTGGATTTCTCAGATGAATCCTCGGTTGAATTACATCACAGCTGCCGCAAATAATGCAGGAGACCTACTGGAGCCCTCATGGATCCAAGATTCACCCAGAAAACAGTTAAGTTTGGTGGTGGAAAAATCATGGTCTGTGTTCCATCCAGTATGGGGATGTGCGAGACATTTGCAGGGTGGAAGGCAATATCAATAGCCTAAAATATCAAGAAGTATTAACTACCTCTTACATTCCCAACCATAAAAGGGGTCAAATTTTGCAGCAGGATGGTGCTCCATCGCATACTTCTATCTCTACATCAAAGTTTCTCAAGGCGAAGAAGATCAAGGTGCTGCAGGACTGGCCAGCCCAGTCACCAGACATGAACATCATTGAGTATGTCTGGGGTGGAATGAAAGAGGAAGCATGAAGGCAAAACCAAAGAATCTTGATGAACTCTGGGAGGCATGTAAAACTGCTTTCTTTGCTATTCCTGATGACTTCATCAACAAATTGTATGAATCATTGTCGAACCGCATGGATGCAGTCCTTCAAGCTCATGGAAGTCATACAAGATATTAAATATGGATCTCACAGCACCACTACTTAATTCACTGACGTTATGTAACATATTTTTGTATTTGAAGTAAATTATTTGTTCAATTTTCTGTAGGTGACAATACTTTTGTCTTGCCAAAATCTGACCTTTCTGTGTTCATTAAATTATCAATCTTTCTTCAGTGAAGCAAATTTATTTTAGTTTATTGAGCATAATTTGCGAGGGTTTTAGCTTTCATATGGGACATTTCTAAAACCAATCCATTAATTTAAAGTCAGGTTATAAGCTTTTGTTTCTACAAAATGGATAAGCGACAAGACTTTTGTCAGGGACTGTACTCGTACAGATGGATGTCTCGCAGATTATAGATCAAATCAAAGTATAGCGCAGTGCTGAGCCGATACAGGGTAGGCGAAGAGCTGTGCTCTGCTGCAGGAGGGCATCCGGACAGCTCCCGCACAGCACACAAACGTGTTATGAATGTTAAGCATTTATCATCCTAATATAAATCATAGAAGCCTTGAGCATGTTACATGTTGTTTTTCAGTGGACTTTATTTATATAAAATATTTATTTTAACGATTCTGGCAATTCACTAAACGCGCCACACCACGCCCTCAGTCTGCTCCACTCCACCTGATATTCAGCCACGGCACACCTCCTGTTTAGTGAGTGCTCCACGCCCCACACTTGCTCTAGTGCTAAGACGGGGCAAGATCAGGCCCACAGTATCAGAATAAACTGACACTTCAGATACTATGGCAGAAATGAATAGGTAAAACTAATAGTTGTCGTAATACAGTTAATTTATCCATTTAACAATACTCATTATTAGAGATGTGCTCAGTGGCCTGTTCAGCATTTCTGAGTAAGTAATTTCCATAGACAAGGTCTGACCAAGAGGCATCAGTTGGAGATTATCTCTCTTAAGAGACCAACTGTAGCAAAAACAAAAGTATTTTTTCAAGATGAAAAGATTTATTTCCCACACTCAACAAAACAACTTCTGCCACAATGCCACTGTACAGCACCAGCGCGCATCTCTGTAATGCTTAAAGTGAACGCAGGGGTCTTTTCATCCCCACATTATAGATAGAGATGAGTAATGAGAGCTGTTGTGTGCCTGTAAGCCAATCAGACACATTCTTAAGAGATTCTCCCCATACCCCTACTGTACACATGTATAGTTGTGTGTATAATTGGGATTGTGAAAGAAAGGGTTAAGTGAACTCTATGGAGAATTGTGGCATTGTGAGTAGAACGGCTGAGCAGAGGCGTCTGTTTGTGAGCAGTGATGTGCTGAAAAGAAAGGCCTTTCTTTGGCATTTCATCACCCCATTAGTATAGCACATTGGGAAGAGATGGGGCGACCCTCTGTTGGGACAGAAAGAAAAATCCAATATTAAACCCAATGTGGCGGAATTAATATACATTAGAATGGGTGACAGGGGACAGAAACAAAAAGGTAAGTGTCTATAGGCCTTGTTTACCTTTTTATTGAAATGTGTGGCAGCACTACTATCATGTAAATGAACAATCCAACAAATATTTACAAGTACTGTATTAAGCTCAAAAATGGGGATTTTTTGGAGCCATTTTTTGGCTTACTGACATCAAGGGGGGGGGGGGGGGTATTTTTTTTTCTAAAAAAAAAAATATTTTTTTTTCTTTCTTTTTTTTTTTTTTTTCATTTTGCAACATCAACTCATTTTTTTTCTCTTGATTTTTTTTTTTCCACCGTTGATGTGGCTGCTTTTGTTTTTGTTGTTGATGTTTTAAGGTAGATGAGTTGTTTTTTTGTCTTTGCTTGTGTTTCCCTTGTGGAGTGGCGCTGAAAGGGCCCAGTGAAGCTTATTATTAGCTTGTTTCTTTCCAGGCCCAGGCACTGCTGCGCATGGCAAAGGCGCAGGCAGGTGAGCAGAACTAGGCAGCTTGAGATCGTGGATCCTCTGTCTTTCTGTGAGAGCAAGAGTGGGGATCACTGCTCCAGGCTGGAAGACAGAACGCCGCACTGCCTTTCTGGTTTTAGTGGGACTGGGGCCCTGACACGGAGAGCGGTGGGGTTCCCCAGACTGTCAGCTGGTGCTGCTGCTCGTCAAGCGACTTTTGGAGCTGTGCGTAAAACTGCTCCTGTCCAACACGGGAGTAGGGTATGCTCCAAGCAAACATGCATGGCAAGAGGAGCTCATGGGGATTTGGGGACAAACATGCAGCATATACTTTCATCCAACCGGAACACCAGGGGTGTAGTGGGTGTGGTAGGCGGGGGTACGCCGTCCACCCACTTCTCCCAAAGTGAGATATAAAAAATAACAAATGTAAAATAGCTACAACTTAAATGTCAAACCGGAGCCATTGGCAATGGTGAAAAGAACCTGCATAGGCTCATAATATCTGAGACATCAGGGGACCAGGACTGAACAAGGACCAAACCAGGCCGAGAGAGAGAGAGAGAGAAAAGACAGAGAAAGAGAGAGAGAGCGAAAGAGAGAGGATGGCGACAGTTCGGGAAACCTGGCCGCTCTCCGCGTCAGGGCACACCCCAGTGCCACTAAAACCAGAGAGGCAGTGTGGTGTTCTGTCTTCCAGCCTGGAGCAGTGATCCCCACTCTTGCTCTCGAGAAAGACGGCGGATCCACAATCTCAAGCTGCCTAGTTCCACTCACCTGCCAGCGCCTTTGCCTTGCGCAGCACCTGGTGCCTGGGCTCGGAGAGAAATAAGCTTCACTGGGCACTTTGAGTGCCACTCCACAAGGAAAACACAAACAAAGACAAAAAAACAACTCATCTACCTTAAAACTCAAACACTGACCCCTTTACGCGATAGTGCAGCCCTTTGCCACATAAGCTAAACAGGAGCACATCAACAAAGTACAACAGTACAACTAAAGTACAATAGAAATACAGCATCTTATGCCTGTAGTGTGATTAAAAAAAAAGAAAAAAACACTTAGAAAATAGAGCCCAAATGACCTGCCTCTTCTCTTGCCTCTCAGGGTTTCCATAGGAAAGGTATACAAGCCAACAATGAAACCACAGAAACTAAGTGAGAGTTAATGCATAAATACAAATGTGTACACCTACATGCCACAGGGTTCAGGGGAGTGGCATTATAGCTCTGAAACTCAAACATATTTTTAAAAATTTTAAATATTAAATCATGCTGAATATGCATATTTTTCTTATGTTACCTTATTGTGAAATGTATAAGTATGTATAATTTAATTTAATTGATCTAATTCTGTAAAATAATACAAAAACAGTCTTTAGTTTTCCACAGTTCTGTATTGTCTTAACAGAATCAAACACAAAGAGAGCACAAGTACAGAGAAACACAATTTGGAGCTGGACAGTGTGAAGATTTATTCCAGTGAAGACGCTCTGGTCTCTGCCTGTGGACACAGAATAACACATGATGATCACATTCTGATGATCTACTCTGTTGTACATGTTTAAATACATTTAAAGTACTTATTACTACAATAATGGACCAGAACAGAATCACAAGAACATTAGAACTGTATCTGCAGAAACAAAACTCACCATGTGCTGCTTTTCTTCCTCTAAACGCAGTAACAGGGAGGGCATCTGGTATAAAGTCTCCTAGTGCCACATCACCCTTTAGAAATGCGAAAACTGTTTCAATAGGAAGTTCATTTTGAAAAATTTGTTTAAAATCATTTTAGTTGGTTTACTTACTTTGTTCATCTGTGGTCTGTGTTTTGTTGGTTCTCAAACATCTTCCTTTTTTCTGAAACATCAACTATAACATTCATGAACTTCCCCACAGCTCCAGCAGAGCTCTGGACGTCACTCTTTGTAGACGACTCTGGAAGCAACACATTCAAATCTTAGTACAAGTGTCACACTCTTGTAGATGGACAGTCAAAAACAATTTGTTTCAAGGAGTCCTTACATTAACTCAAATTTCAAATAAAACAACACAAACATGTTTTAACAATGACATCATTCTAGGCTGGAGAAACATATAAAATCTTTGAAAAGTCTCACCTCCAGATCAGCTCTCATAATCCCCCTGCTCCCCACTGTGTGTCCTCTGCTCCTGTAACTCTCCTGTGTCCTGTTACATTTGAATTTTCCCTCCAAAAGTTTTGGGTAGGAGAATTCCAGAGGGAGGAGCCTCACCAGAAATTATAATAAAGTCATGTTTCCTCAACCTGATTAAAACATGCAGGTCTCACATCGGCCACAATCAAGCAACCTTTGTAAGATTTAAACATGCTGGACAGAGAAATGTAAAAAAGTCATGTTATTGTTGACAAATTTGTTTTTGCAATTTGAACAACCCCTCTTAGACAATTTTTTCAGTGTAGGACGTAGTCCATAACAATTGCCTGGAAAAATCCAAGATCTGCATAACAAATACAAAGAGATATCCTTCTGGATTTCGAGGGAACATAACAGTGTTTTATGGTTCAAAAAGTTGAATAATTGACAGAACTGTATCAGCAACAATGTCAACTGCAATATAAGTTTTTAAGATATTCTTCCACTGCTCTTGACAATGCTAGTCATATATTACCAAGTGACTTACAAATGTTTTCATGTCTAGCATAGTATGACTTTATCTATATCGGTGAAATGACCAAGTTCCATAGTGTACTCAATCAATAGAAGATTATGCTGAATAAAATTTGCCTGTTAAGAGGACACTACAGCAGGCATTATGCAGGTTTGTGAGAGTTTTTCTTGTGCAACACAATTACATGACGCAATGCAAGATCGAGGATAAAGAGCGCATCTGCACTGCGTTTATACCTAGAATTTATTTTATTTATGCTACTACATTAAGCCGACATATATAACTACATATACCTATACCTAATATTTGTGTTGCATCTGGTATTATAGACAGGATTCAAGTCTATGCTATCAAATATTCAGCTTTACTTAATGAACTTACTTTTTTTTTACTAGATTCATATATTATTATTTAACTTGCTCAGCTGAGTTTGACAAGTTCAGGAGAGCTATCTGTATACAGTGCACCACCCCACCAACCACTCACAAGACTGCTGGACTGTACATCCCTTTTTTGCGCTGAGTGGAAGGATTGCAAAACCAGAGACGGTATCAAGCCTGCTGAAGATGAAGAAGATGCAGAAACAGTCATTCATATTTCATAAGCACAGTTTTTCCAACATACCTCTCATTCCTTACTCCTCTCCCACCTTTAATGTGTTCTTATTAAATTCGCAGCTGTTAAAGCATACCTCAGAGCGTTAGCCCACACAAACGCAATTATTTTTAAAGAATACTGGTTGTGCACTACATAATAAGCACACTATGTCTAGCCCATCTGTAAAACAGGAGGTCCCACTTAAAACTCACCACACATGGGCTGCAGGTGCAGGAATAAATGAGATGGACAAGTTTTATTCTCACACCAAAGAACAATGGACAAGATAAGAAAAGTTTATTTCAACTCTGATTATGCAAAATATCTTTTGACAAAAAATATTCGTCCTTTGTTTATATTCATTTCACACAAAACTGTGGATCAAAGCAACTAACAAGATTTGCTACTTATTTAAAAGAAAGCATGTGTTTCTACTGGACAATTGTAGTGACACCCCTATATATTACAAGTCCAAAATCTAACACACTTGGCAGTAATGTTTTTAAATATGAATCAATCAAATATAAAAAATCAAAGACGATAATAGGAAAACCATTGCTAAATCAGCCAATCATTAGAATCTATGCCGTAGGATCTGATGCCTGAGTTCAGAGACTAATTATATTTTAATTCTACAGCTCGTATATTGTGTGTGTTAGACAGAAAACCAAAATAACTCATGGTTTTATATTAACCTGGTATTTTTTGTGTGATAGATTAAAACAAGTAGACAAAAAGCAGGGAGCTGAATGCAAATGAGGAATAGCATGTGTGTTTTACCATTCCCAGTCAAGAACTTGTGTGAATGAATTTAATACCATGATCAACACTAATCTTTACAACAATTACACTTGAAATATTACATAAAGACTACACAGCTGACACCATTAATGCAAAGACCGCTGACAATTTATTTTATTTTTTTGGGGGGTTGACTGTTATCCACAGCCATTTGGCAACCAGGAGTCACTGTGCTCCACTGACGCCTAGGGTAATGTAATGACAATATTACACCAGCTCAAGCTCTAAACGGCAGTGAGTTCAAAGACACAGCAGTGGAAGTGGCAGCAATGTAGTGATCGATGAAAGATCAATAAAACTCTGCCATGTAATCACAAACCACAGTGATTAACAGCAACTAATCAATTGCTATTAACCCCTGTGTGTGAGAGTTAAGCAGACAATCGGCCTTTTGTGTGTGACAAATGTCCAAAAAATATAAGAGGTCGTTTACTAAACAGCCGTCTCTGTAAATGTCACCAGAAGAAAGGCTCACATGTCTAATGCACTCTTTCCTCTGTCTGCTGCGACTGGCTTGACTAATGACCAATGATGACAACATGGAGTATCACATTTATCTTGTGAAAACTGAAAAACGTATTAATATTATCTTAAAAATACAATAACTAAAATAAAATTTTTAATCTAAATGTAGCAGTCTGCATCTCATGGACACTTAGCATGTCATGTAAATGAGATAATTGGGCACAAAAGGTCCAGTCCATGTTCAGTGAATAGAGCATACATGTTCCCCTCAATTAGTATCGCATTATGAATACTACAGATTCAGATTTAATTACTTTATTTTCTTAAAAGAGAGATTAAGTGTTGTAACCACATGGAATATGACATATTACATTTACATATTTATTTATGATTTTTTTCTGCCTTTAGACAGACAGACAGACAGATAGACAGATAGGCAGATAGATAGATTAAAAAAAAAGATAAAACTGTGTTCCTCAATAAAACATAATTCTTTACTACAATGTTATCACTTTTCTGGCATGACGGGTTACATCAGCAAATCAGGTAATACAGAAGGTTGGTTTTTTTTATTGTGTATTTACAGATTTTTTACAGATTAGACAGTTTTGTTAGATTAAAACATTAAACTGGAAGAAAGAACAACAGTTTCAAAAGAAAGTTAATGGCACACCAAACTGTTTCTTGTGTCTTTTACAGACTCCCGGCCCCATGCCGACATGAAAGTCCTGCCCACACAGGGACACACAAAGCAGATCGACCACTCTCACACTGGTGGGTGTGACGCTGGTACATGTAACAGCCCCATATGTTTCCTCCTCATCCCAGCTATCAAAGACTCCTGACTCAAAGCTAGAAATAATTGTCGTGTTTTCTTTATATAACTTCAAAAGAGGGACATTTTTGTGGCCACATATAGAGGGGTAAATTTGGGCGTCTGTTTAGAACCTCCCACAATCACACTTTCAAGTTAGTCGGGGTTAAAAGCTTGAAAATGCACATTGACAGCTGTTGTTAACTAGCAAAGTGATGATGGCAAGTTGTGTGAGCATCTTCAGACACAAGCAATTTGTAAAAAGTAGAGTTTTATTGCAGCTAATGAGGACTGAAGACACACAGGCTGTATGTATATGTTGTAATTCTGGGTAGCTGCCAGAGGAGGGAGCTCTCAGAGGACCAAGCTGGGAAAGAGATGCATGTGAAGTCACCAAAATAGGTCAGAACTACTTATCTATTTCACAACATAATTATTTTCTTTGTTTATTTTATACTGATATATAAATACACTTTTAAAATATATTTAAGCCTATAGCTGCTGTTTTATGCTTTACAGCCACATTCAAATTCCTCAACTTTTTTTCTAGCACACGCCTCTCCTCTTCCCGCAAACCCACCCTGCCTCGTATACCTTTATTGCTCAACTCAGCACAACTCCCCACAACTTCAACCATCACTGTACTCTGACAAATATTCTCCACGACGAAGCACTCTAACTCTCGCCTGCTTACTTTGCTACAATGCTAACCTTGAGCTGGGGAAAGGATGCATGAGACAGGATGGATGCGTGCAGCATGTCTCCTGCTCATTCGTGGTAGAGGGTGTATGACTGTGTATGTGCATATAGTGTATGACGTGTGTGTTATATCAAATGCAGATCAATATCAAGACAAGGTCGCTTAAAAAATTTAATTAAAAACGAAAAGTGAACATCCCTCAGGCCACTCCTCACCCCTTGGGGACAAACCTAACATGACCTAATCCCAGAGTACACAAGTGAAGACAAAAGATAAATTTATATCTGTATTATTCACCACAAAGGCTTGTTTCAAGATGGTTTGTCTGGAATGAATGTCTCACCACAGCCATGTTTTATTAACGGTCGTAGAGCAAGCCAGCAAAAGCATATTGTGTCTTGTGCCACCATCTGTGTGCATTTTCCCTTTGTCTAACCAAATGTTGCTTGTAATCACACATCAGAATCATTATAAAAGGTGAATGTTTGTCAGAGACCTCACATTCATCATTGACTTGGAACTTGCAATAGGCCGATAAAGTCCTACTTTTTGCGTTCATACAAGGCCTAAAATATGTATGTGGAGCCACCAGTCCATCTTAATATTTAAAGCAGCCTGGAGGTGAGACCCGTCTAACAGTGCCTGACAGACCGTGTGTACAAAACACTGGCTGGCTCCCTTCTAAACTTGCTTTGCTGTGAAGCCTGCTGCACAGACAAACACACACATGCATGGAAGGTAAACACAAGCTGGTTTTAGACAGAACCACAGATAAATAAATCCATATACTGTACAACCCATATGGAGAGAATGTTCTTAATGGCTATATGTCTTGAATACAGGGGGGCTGGACCACCGATGTGTGACTGCTGCGTGTGGATTAGGGGAGGATGTGACCTGGAGAGACCATGGGTGAACCAAGTGTTAATTACTGTCTACTAATTATGAGAGAGACGCATCATTAACCAGAGCGCACCCACCAGAGGAGTCTCTCTTCTTCTACTATGCCGACCCTGATCTTCTGTCCCAATTAGCACCACCCTGCCCCCCATAGTTGGGCACTTCGGCTGCACTGCGCCTGCCCTCCGCTCTCTCATTCTCTCATGTGCTTCCATCAACACTGCAGTGGCTGTATAAACACACCAACCATAGAGAGGCCTTCTCAAATGCACACATCCATTAGAGGAGACAGCGCTAAAGAGGCCGTGTAGACTCCACTGTCTTCTTGCTCAATGACTAATATGGCGTCACAAGCTGTCATCCATGCCTCGCCGAGCCCCTTCTATTGCCATCTTTTCTCCCTAGCCGTCCTCACTTGGCTCTCATACTACCATCTGTAACATGATCTGTCTGAGTCTAACGCCCGCCCTCCACTGTTTTTTGAAATGTAACGCTTGAATAATATCAACAGTGTGCTTAAAACAGCTTTGTAGTTCAGGGACTAGGAATAGGTTTTCAACAATAACAATTCTGTTATGTAATCCAGTAGAATTTCCAGCAATGCTTTAAAATAAGGTTCCTTAGTAAAGAATTTATAAGTTTATAATAAGCACTAGTCATTTGTTTATAAACACTTATAAAGCATTAACATCATTTGTAGATGCTTAATACTGTTAACAGTCCATGAACAACAAAACATGAGTGTGAGCATTAATAAGTTGTTTATTATACTATTATCAAAAAATCAAAAACAACAACAAGGTATTCATGAGTTGTATTCAAGCCCGTAATAAACATGCTTAATTTAATTAATTAATTAATTAATTTTATTATTATAATAGACAAATTAATAAAGACATTTACAAAAACTTTATTACTATAAATTTTATAAAGTGTTCCAGTTCGCTAATCTCAAGTATAGACTAGTTTTGTAACCATGAACAATCATACTAGGAAAATGTAACTTTTTATTTTAAGCAGAGTTAGCCATCAACAAACAAGCCTGTTAATAAATCACACAGTGTACTTTTGTAACAACATATATGTGAATTTGATTTTATTTTATTCAGATCCCCATTAGCTTATGTCAGTGACACCAGCTACTCTTCCTGGGGTCCATGTGAATGTGAATGTAGACAAGGCATGGATTAAAACCACACAGTAAACAAGGATGAATATGCTTGTGACTGGAATAAAAAAAAACTCTAAAATTTATGACCTTTACCTACACCTCTGTAGAGAAACTGGGCAAAATAAATGTTATAAAGACCTGGAGTCTGCTGCCTCTTCTCTTCCTTCTCCTAAGGACATCATTCAAGAAGCCTTATAAGAACCAACAGAATATCCCAGTGAAGATGTGCCCACCCTTGCTGTGACTTGAGACCCACTCCCAGAGACTGTCCTCACTGAGGTAGTCTCCTCTGAAGTCCTGTGTGACCCACAGCTTGTGAAGCTCACTTATTCTGCAACTGTCAAGCCCCCAGATCTTCAGGAGACCCCCGGACTTGAGAAAATCCCAGAACTTGAGAAGATCCCAGAACTCAAGCAGATCCCAGAACTCGACCCTCCCAGGACTTGAGACTCTCCGAGGACTCGAGACTCTCCCAGGTCTCAAAAAGATTGTTGGACTCAAGCAAATCCCTGGACTCGAGACCCTCCCAGGTCTCAAACAGATCCCAGAATTTGAGCAGATCCCAGTTCTACAGGGGAGCTCACAAGCCAGTAGAGCTCTCTATGCATTAAACAGCTTGTGCAACATTCTGATGTGATGCATCATCATGTTATATACAAAATATGTTATTCTTCTCCTGCCTTTTCTCCTAAACTATAATTGATACATAATTGCAGTTTACCATTTCAAGTGTACCATTAGCTTCCCATCTGTGGAGTTATTAAATGTAGTTTGAATAATCTCTAAGTGGTGCTGATTCGCAGGACCAAGACAGAATGATCTTAAATAGAGCCCCCTCCCCTGGGCAATCCAATGATCAAATCAAGGTTTTAAGGTTTTACTAAACAAACTGCATGGAGCAGTACTATTTTCAACATTAACAAATGAATCAAACACAATACTGTATTAATAAAAACCATCACCAAATACTGCACAAATTCATTACATTGGTATACTCCATTATATATGTCCCAGAGCACACTGGCAGCACTATCCACTATTAACCACAACTACTGCTTGTGCAACCTTGTAAGATTTTAGTTTGATGCTTGATTTGGTGTCTAGGTGTTTTAGCTGATTTATGTTATTTGCATACCATTGTGTCCAGCTCACAAATCTGCACACATGCTTTACTGGGTTTGTTCCAATCAAAACACATGCTTAAATGTCCGGTGCTTTTTAACACCTTTACTAAGGAACCTTAATTTAAAGCATCCCTAAATTTCCATATTCCTTGTGTTTTATTTGAGTTGACAGGTATCTTAGGGGTTGTTGCTGAGGTAAAAAACTGTCCATTCTGCAACATTGCTTGAAACCACCAAATTGGCAGCCTGCATAACTCTTACAACAAGTTAAAGAAGGGTTAAATGAGGATAAGCAATGTGAAAGTAAGGCAGATGATGCTATGACAAATTACTGAGGAAAACAGAAATGAACACATTTCTAACAGACTATGACTATGTCAGTCTGAATCTAAGTGTACTTCTGTGTAATCCTTCACTTAGTTTCCATAATTTAGAGCTAATCTTCACACATAAAGGTCCTAAAGAAAAGCAGCCTATGAGCTGTAGGGTGTTAACATGCAATATTTAGCTATATTACTGCATGAGTACAGAGCATTAAAGTATAATCTAAAAGCTTTTTCAGATTTGACAAAGTAGCCAGATAAAAAGTACTGTGGCTAAAAGTCCATAGTCCATACCATTCTATTCAACTAAGTCAACCTATTTTTATGCAGACAAAATGTGTTCATTTATACTGCAATCCACAAAGGTTTGTTATATCAGTACCACGCAGCATTAAAAAATTATCACAAAAATATAATGTGTGTATATAATAGTAAAAACAATAAAAGGGAGCACAGCGGCTCTGTCGGGGTGGGTTTTCTCCAACACCAAGTTTCCCCCATCAGCCCAAAAATGCACAATACATAAAATCCATAGCTATAGTCCTGACCAAGACAAGCTCATGGATGCATCTCCATGCAACTTTTCAGTTGCATAGATATTCAATGTATCATTATCAGCTTTATTATTTAGCGTTATTTACAACATGACTTCACAATACTGTAACAAAGGAATATTCTGTGACTTTGAAAAATGTCCCCAGCTTGTCCTTTTTATGTTTTACAAAAGTTTTACTTTTAAGGAACATTCAGAAATATATTCTCTTACAGATACTATATATTTGTTGATTGGATTATGTGATATTGCATGCTATTTCAAATTGAAATCAGTATGAAAATTGTTTTTGTATATACACTGTATAGATCAGATTGTTAAAACATAAAGTACATTTCTAATAATAGATTTTTTTTTTTTTTTAAATATATAATTATGTATTTTTTTCAGCCAAACACATCTTTCAATATGTTGGAAGTGTACTACACACTTGCAGAACATATGTACAACACTGATATTCCTGGACTCCACCATATGTTATCATCTACTGAATAATGCTTACCCTCAGGGTGTTTTGTCAGTTTGTAGCCTTCTCTAGTGGCCACATGAGTGACCCGTATACAATCAAATGCTTCATTTTGTCGAAAAAAATGCAAAGCAAGAAACCCCAGGGGTAGTGCAGATATTTGTCACACACTAATTAAGTGTCTAATGTTATTGCTGATCGGTTATGCAACATTTGGCTGTTACAATAGTAAACGGATGTGTATGGTCAGAAAAACAAAAAACAAAACATTGTTAATAATGCATGAGAAGCACTCTTCCAGACACTCAAAGTATTTTAGCCACAGCTGCCCCAGGGTAGACAGAAGCAAGGCTGCCAATCTGCGACATCGGCCCCTCCGACCATTACATTATTTCCGACCATAACTCACACCACTTTCATACTAGGCAATGGCTCCAAATATGCCATGTCATTTGAGGACAAGTTTCTATTTATATGTTATAAATGTATTTGTACATCTCATCTTCAGTAATAATGATGCTGATGATAAAATGTTACAATACTATTTTACGTATTTCACAGCCCTATGTTTTGGTGATATATGAGGGCACATGGACAAATGCAAATGGTATAATCCAGGCGTGCTTGTGCATTTATTAGACTAGCACTGATGGTTGAACGTGGATACACCAAAAGCTGAACCATATTCTGGCCCGTTCATACTGCGCAGTCAGTGGCCAGTCAAGGATGGCTCGATACTGGGGTTAATATTGCAGCAGAGAGCATGAATAAAACAAACATGATACCCACAGAACCACCCCCTCAATCCTTTACTTAAACAGGAGAGTACTCTTTAGATTTGGATCAGTATAGTTAGATATGAGACAGAAATAGTACTCTTATTCTTATTTACTTATTAGCACATTCAATGTCTAATGGACTTATAATTTGCTCATGAAACAACAGTAGATAATACATTTTATTTAATTTTTTTTAATTTCATTAAAAAAAAATTTTTTTTTTAAGATTTGATGGCCAGTTTGGTATACATATGCATATAATGGATAATTTTACTTTAACAATGAAATATTCTGACTGCAAATGCTCTGACATTATTTTATAATTAATTGATTAAATAATTAATTAATTATAATTTCTCAGACACAATTTTATGTGATGTGTCCTATCTTCGGCAAAAACTATAATTCCTGAAGAGTTTGGGATACAAGCTTGGTAGAGATATGTAAATGTAAGTAAAACAAAGTTGTCAATCAAGGCCAGTCCTTGACCCTGGCTATCTGACAGGGGCTCTCTCGAGGATGGCCACTGGCCGGTCGGGGCTGGACGGACAGTTGGCTGTCAGAGTTGCGCTCATCAACAATGCAGTACCATTACAAGCACAGAACAGCTGGAACATGGGCACAGTGACATTGACAGATTAGTGCATTGGGTAACAAATTTATAAGTAGCTACAATTAAATCCACATACTGTCAAATTGGGAGATATGAAAAGTTCTTCTTGCCAAAGCGCACAAGTGTTTTTGATGATCATATACTGGCTGTACTGAGTGTGGGTGGATGGTAGGTGTGTTGATATTTAAATTTTGACAGCATGCCTAGCGCCTGTGTCCTCCGTCGCACCGTCCCTGTTTGCTCTCACTCCTCCAAACACTTCCAAATCAATGTGCATCAGGACTGGATTTGAAGAGAAAGAATAAAACATGTACCTGATATGGCTCATTAATCTAAGTGCTTCTCTGTAATGACTCTTGATTGTGGTGTAATATGATAAAGTGGACAAACAAGGCATGTAATATTCTCTTATTGGTTGTTATAATTCCTAAGGGCCGATAGCCAGCATTACGAACTGTTGTCATGGGGTGCTTGAAACAATGCAAGATGATAAAACTGCCAAAGAACAATGACTAAATATTTGTGGCAAGTTGGAAAATTATAAAGGTCATAAGAACAATATATATATAGTTTTCCTTGCACTTATAAATTTGGTCTGTGTAATGTGCAATCACTCAGTCATGCAGATTGGGTTCCATCGCAGAACAAAACTAAATTCTGCTCTCGATGAAAGTTTTAAGGGTGATATGTTTTGCAGCACTCATCTACTGTAAGGACCTTCAGTTCTGACATTTTTTTAAGTCATTGCCTTATGAAGGGAGGAGCTAACTACACTGATACAATATATTCTTGTTGTTTACAATAAGTTGTATCTGTTATTAACTCTAATGTGTGAAGTGAGTCATATTTTGCTCAAGGGTTCATGCCTCTAATGAGTCATGTAGGTTGAGTTAGCATACCCTGGTAAACCCAATGTTATGTTTGTGTTGGTTTGGGTCTGTGGATGAAGTTGTAAATGGTATAAGGTGTATTCTGATTTTGGATTTAAAGACTTTGGACTGTAAAGGTGCATTTCTACAACAATATCTACCCCCTGATGTCCACGGAAATGTTACTGTTTTGTCTGTAAAGTTCCACAATTCTAGTATAGATATATAGACCTGTAATGAATAAAGGCTAGATGGGTATGCTTAATTCCATACCATGGAAGATTCCAGGCAAAGCATCTCCACCAGAAAAGTAGTGCAGTGCACCTTTAAATGCATTATGATAACTGTCAAAATGGTAAACTATTTGAAAGCAAAGTGGAGTTAACTTTAACTTAGTAGTGTGTTTTAGGTTTGTTGAGTCCTTCTTGTGCATTCATCACTGTTGGGCAAACTCAACCCTCTGTAGGCTTACCTCCAAATCCTGAAATATTGACCTGACCCTCAGCTGTAGCCTGGATCCCTTCTTTCCATACGCCTCACCCCTTGTCACTGGTGTCCTTGTTGTATGGCTATGTGTATGCATGTGTGAGTGAGGTGTCAGCATTTTGTCTGAAATCATTGCACCAATAGCCTGTCAGCCCACCTTAAGGGCGCAGCAAGGAGAAGCAGCGCTCACCTTTGCCACCACTGACATTTTAATTTGTCACTGCTGGACATTCTGTTTCCATCAATAGCACATCAATGCATCAGAGCAAACGGCCCAGGACACTAGGGGATTTGGGGATTCGATAGTATTGATACACACGCCTGATTAAAGCTTCAGTGTGTGGCTGCAAAAGTGAGTGAACACAGATGAAAAACATGTAAAGATAACAGGTCATCAAAATTTTAACTAAAGTGCTGTGAATGACTTCATAGGACAAAGTATTCAGAAATACAGTTAAAATTCCCAGAACCTCTCATTTTCCCGGATCTGTGCCAAAATTCATCAGTTTGTACCAATTTGATGCAAATTGTTGCAGTAATAGATTCTTGCTGATACAAGTCAAAAAGTTGCTGTTTCATTGCTGGTCTGGACATCTCTGTATGTGTTAAAGTTTTACATCAACTAAAAAAGAAAACTGAGCCAAAATGATTCATAGTACTGGCACAAGTTTTAAAATAAAATGCTTTAAAATAAGATTATTTAGCAAACTATAAGGCATATAAGCACTAGTAATGTGTATGTTACAGCTGGATGTGAGGCAAATACATGAGTCAAGACTACACTACAACAACAAAGACAGAAATAGAAAGGACACCTTTTACTATCATGAAGACTACCAATAATTATGATTGGGAATATACAACACTTGTTAAAATCATTTGACACCAGCAAAGGAAATTCAATGCTCTGACAGTGGTTTGTCAGAAAAAAACATGATGTGAATAATTTTGGACACAGACCATTTTATTTGAAATAAATAAATAAATAAATAAATATAATAATATATATATATATATATATATATATATATATATATATATATATATATATATATATATATATATATATATATATATATATATATATATATATACTATATATATATATATATATATATATATATACACACATTAAAATGAAACTATTATGATTTCCTACCAAGCCTGCCCTTGTGAACTCCCAAATGTTTGTGGATAATCACTTGTACGTCTTTCAAAAGCAGAAGACATCTCCTCTTTAATAAGCCCATTGAGGAGGAAACTTTATGAAGTTTTAATACTTCACCTCTGGATTTTGCATAAGTCATTTTGGGCTTAAATGTATACATTCATTAGGCCCTGGTGGTGTTGTCTGACTCTGAGACGTCAATAGGCTTGGCACACCTTGGCCTGTGCTGCCCTTTGAGACTCCAGCATTGTCCTGCCCGTGTCAGCAGAAACACAAGCTAGTCGCCCTCCCTTCCCAAACTCTCCCTCACCCCTCCACAGCCCTCCATCTATCCCCTGCTCGGGCCAGTCCCAGGGGCAGCAGGTCACTCCTAATTGTATGCTAATCAGGGCATTGTGCATGTCTAAATGCTGACAATCGATGGGCGACATCAAGGTATTGTAGCCAATGCAAAAGAGAGGCAGCACAGTAAACAGGGAGGACAGGATGCAGCGGCAGTGCCTGTCAGTCTGACTGCATAACATCCGCTCCAGTAATGACCACTGTCTCTGTGTATTACATCTCTACACTAATGCATTGGTTTATTTATCAAATTCAACAGCAATGAATAACCATGAGCATGTTTTAATTTGTCCACATGGGAAGGACTAAAACTTTAGTCTTCCAGATCTTAATATTTTGTATAATTTAATAATCATTTCCAATTTTATTATAAATGAAATAAAGGTTGAAAAATAAGAACAAAAAAAAGTTATAGTAATCTATAATAAAAAAGAAAAAATATATAATTAATTCCTGCCTTTCTTCATCCCCTGTGTTCATCCCCAGACATTTTTTGTATTTAATTTAATCTATTTAAAAAGTGAAGGTAATTTGTTATATCTTCATCCATGAGTTTAATAAAATCATGAATCCTACTCCTCTTTAAAATGACTTATGACTTTTAGTTGATCTGCAAATGTACTGTTCAAATAAACGAAACATCCACAAACTCATGTCATGGTATCTGACGAATAAATGTCTCAATATGGGATGTGGGCTTGTAGAACTGTGCACTGTGTATGGGTGGGTGTGTTTGTGTGTGCATGTGCTAGTGCCTACGTGTGAACATGGGAAGTGTGAAGGATTTTTATTTCTGTGGCAGTGATGAGAACTTGCGCAAAACCACCAAATGCTGTTATGGTTCTTCAAAAACTTATCATTTTGGCTTGGGTATATACAGTTTTTGGTTTTGTTAACAGTTTAGCAAAATGAGACTATTGTTGGGTGCATCAGTTAAATTATGTTATTTATTTTCACAAAATGGGTGAAGGAGAACCAGAAATTTTCAAAAAATATTGCCCCATATTTGTACCATGACTAGTCCAGGGTATTGCACATGTTTGTCTCAACTCTCCTGCCTCATCTGATATCACATTTCCATGTCCAGTTGAGTGACAATAAATTAAACTTTAATTTAAAAATACCAACTAGAATGTGGCTGTGATCATTAACTTCCTCACTGTCCAATGTAGCTATTTATTTATTTTGTATTTAAGTGCCGATTATGGTTTTAACTAGCTACAGTATTTTTAGTGTAAAATGTGTAAAGGCCTACAAACTGGCTTCATGCTATATGAAATATTCTGGTGGAGGTTACACCACGTGCTTATCTTCATTGTGATATTTTTGCTTTGCTTATGGATCATGTATGGCACTAAACTTATCTATCTCCATGGGGTCAAGCAGTGGTGCCACCAAGACAAAGTACAGTTTTGTTTACATTAATCACACCTCTAGCTTTTCTTTAAAAATAACAATTTAAGCATTTTCAGCCCTTATCATTCTTAATAAATTCACTTCATATTGATTACCTTCAGATAATCCCCTCATTTGGTTTTGTCTGTCTTTCCTCCTTTGACCCAAACTATCTGCCTCTTCAGTGTCAGGGGAGTGAAATCCCACCATGTCAAGTCTGCCTGTTTAATCCTTTCAATCTCCAATGAATAAGAACTAAAAGATGTCTGAATGAGTCTGGAATTATTACCAATGATTGTGCAATGGACTATAGTTTTGGGAAAGAAGAGGGGAAGGTCTCATGTCTGTAAGTGGTTTTAAATTAAAGCAGTGTTAGTTTTTGTTAAGAGGAGAGCACATAATCATCCAGGGTCAAGTCAGGAGATGGGATTGAGTAGGGAGTAGCGTGTCTGTATTCCACTGAGCAAGGTGCCTTAAGGTTAACAATGCGGAGATCTTCACCATCACTCACAAGTCTTTCATCCTGATCCCCTAACCCCTCCCCGCTTTAGAGAGGCAGAGCTAAAATCGCATCATCATGACACCCTGTTTAACATCTTTATGTTTCTTTGTAGGAAAGATCCCTGCGTTGTAGAGACAACAACCCTCTGTGCACTGTGAGAATAAAAATCTGACTTGCATGCCCTTGAAAAATAAAGCACACTAAACTTTGTCGCTCGTAAGACAAGCTTCCTAATGTGAGGGCCTTCTGTTGTCCCACAGGTAACTGCAAGGTTAGCAACTAGAGTACACAAACCGTCAGTATCAGTCAGCTTCAAACTTCACTTTGGTCACGCCCAGAGTTATGTTTAGTGGTGGTTCAAAGCTGGAGGAAGGCCAAGCTGCACGAGCCCTGGAGTCTGGTGGAGCAAGTCTTGTGTTCTTTTTTATTTATTTATTTTTGAACGGCTGGATAAACGTCTGATGCGGAACAGCAGAAGCAACTTGACAACACCAGGTCAGTTCCACAAGGACAAAACAGCAGCTTTAAACAGAGGCATGCTAAAGGCTGCAGAGATTGGTCCAGTGGTGACTCCAGTGGGGGGCAGGTCACCTTGTCCCACTGGAGTATTAAAATCAGCACTGGCTTTTGCACAAGTCGCATACTGTCCATGACTAAGAGGTGAACATGAGGGAAAAAAAAAAAGAATTCTCTCGGTATGGATCATATAAACAATGACAAACATGACCCAAAACATTTTATATTTATTTATTTATTTATATTTTATATTATTTTTAATCAGTGAATCACACACATACTCCAGAGTAGAGCATAGCTGGGTTAATGTTAAGCCCATAAGTGAACAATGACACAACTACCATCCATGCTATATTGCCTCCTTTGCCTCCTCTGTTCTTGAGGTTTATATGTATATCATGGAATAATTTCATATTCAAAAAATATTATTTTACCAAAAGTAACAAATACACAAACTATTAGGAAAATCCACACACCCTTGAAGTATTTCTCCTTACTCATGAAGCTCTTGCACTTTTCTATTTAGCAGTGAATTGATAGTCTGAGCTCTCAATATAGTATTTTATGCATATAAGTATATATCTAGCTCATTAATAAGGTGCAGTCTTTGTCCTTGTTGGCTTTTGACTGTCCTTACACAGTTAGAAAGCACTGTAATGTTATTTATTTTGCATTATTTTCTTGTTATGTTGTTGTTCGGCTTGTGTTGTTACAGACTCCTCCATGGCGCTCCTATTCTGGTGCTAGACAAGGTGTCAGTGTGAAATCTTCTCACCTTTTCATGGTTAACACAAACACACTCTTAAACTTAACAGACAAACTTGCGTAGGTCACTGTGAACTATTGTTGGAAGTCTGTTCAGATAAGAAACACAAGTCTAAAGCATGGATATCAAAACAAGTATACTTCCGAGTGTCTTCTTGCACATGCTTATGAGAATCCAATACCAATGAAGCAGCAGTGGCTCTGGTCCAATGTGCTATAACTTAAATGTACAGTATTTATAGCGTAAAACTGAAACCTGACAAGAAAATAAGAACTAAATTATAAACAATGCAAGAATTCATCTGGATGCTCAGGTTTCTACTACCAAAACACTGCTTTACTTCCCTATCATACTGTCACAAACACAAGTTATTGAATGGATACATTTTAAGAGGTCTGTCCAGCTGCAGACCTCCACCTACATGGACCTTCCCTACAAGCTCCATCAGCATGCTTCTTATCCCTGTAGTATCTATACAGTAGCCTATAATGTCAGAAGAACGAGATACGGGTCAGTGTTTTTAAGGTAATGCTACTACAAACATTAATATTATTTCTCAGACTGCCCTGGAGTCAGAGACAGAAAGCAAAACTGAAGCAAACTGTTTATCCTAACCAAAGTACTCCAGACTTAGACACAGGCAGCACATACATGGACAAACTTCCTCAAAAATGGACAAACTCCCTCGAAAATGCACTTATTTTACATACACATATCTGGTAGAGATCAACTGATTAGGATTTTTTTATGGCCAATGCCGATACTGATTGTATAGAATCCAGAGAAACCCATGGCTGATAAGCTCTGATGATATTTTGGGGCCAATATGCAGAGCAGATTTAAATATTTTCCCCAAATTAAGTAATATAAATTTGCTAGAAACTCACACACAGCCATTTTTAACCACAAACCTACAAAGGTTCTGTGTTTTGTGCTTTTAACTCTTCACATTAAAGTGCTGAAATTAAGCTTTATGCACATTCTTTTATCGATCGTGACACATAAAAAAAAAAAAAAAAAAAAAGTGTAAATATCGGCCCAATATATCGGCCAGCTGATATGGCCTTTTGGTGAAGGGAAGGAGACAGAGTGGCGGTTCCTCTGTAGTGGTGCAGGGTTGCAGCACAAAGAATTATATATGAACGTGTAATTAACTGACAGGTGAATTTACACTACAGCTTCATTAAAACTGACATAAATAATTTACTGAACACTTTATAAATAAACAGAAAGTGTGTGTGTTCTTACAAGAGGGATATAGCTTTGCATTGTGTGAGCAGCATCAGACAAAGAAATAGAAATGGGGTTAGTGAAAAAGAAAGAAAAGAAAGATGGAAGCAGTGGGGGCTTGGGGAGGAGGTGGAGTGGCACCATGCACCAGTGAGGGGCGCAGGAGTGAGCCATACACTTTTTGGGGGAGGCATGATTTAAAGAGATGGAGATGAGAAGATGAGTTTGAAGTAAAGAGGCAAGAGAAGTCAGAACAGAAAACAGCTGGCTCTGAGGAAAGAGGGAGAGAAATCCCCTCATGTGAAGAACAACCTGCATAATTCATGTCCTGCTTCTGTTAGAAAACGCCAGCTTCATCAGGACAGGCCCGCCTTTGCTGTAGCAATGCGGGCGTGCGGCAGACTGGCACACTGTTAGTTAGCGGTATATGCTGACCAGTACCCCACATGTTTCTGTGCACTCCTGTTTGTACATGTGTGTGTTTAGCTGTGATGTGTGCCTTCACCTTGCTTTGCTCTTCACCTCACTCTCTGACTGCACTCTACAAGACCATTAGTGCTCCCCCAGGCCTGCAGAGGCAGCTCTCCTCTGTGTTGGCTTTCATGTGTCAGTGAGTAGGCTCACGCGTGTCAGTCCCGTACAGAGCCAGCGCACACGTTAAACGTAGTTGTTTTTTCATTAGATCTCTGTGAATAGATGTAGGTGGTGCCAGGTCTTGTGTATACCGTCATACCTAGACCTTTTATCCCCAAAGCACAGACAAGAACATTTCTTTGTGAAAGGTGCAAGAGCAGATCCTGGAGAATACTGTGTACAGATGCAGGCACTCCTCAGTAGGGTTGCAAAAAAGCTCAGCAGGCAGTCATAGTCTGATCAAAAAGATCCCCAGGTTGCTGAAACTCACAAGCCGTTAGTTCTTCTGGCTGCTAGTTTAGCAGGCAATATCAAACCTTGGCACTTAAAAGGGAGCTAAGAAGAAACTCCCACTCCTCTAAGAACCAATATGTTAAAATAAAATGCTGTAACTGGAAAACAAAAGGAGAAGCTTTACAGAGAAAGATAAAAAGGAACTGTTTTGATGTTGTCTGGATATTCCTACATCATGCATTTGAAATGAATATGAGACTAGCCCTAATACATATTATCTGTCCTAGAGACGTATCATTGTCCATGTCTGACCCACTTAATGAACCTTCACTAAATAAAGTAAATACTTGCTTCTATCTCCATTATAAGAAAGGTACACCTGACAAACATCAAGACCAACCAAGATCTAAAATGGGCCTTAACAGAGGTTAAATCACAAAACTGGTATGACCTAATCATAATAAACCCAAACATTAAAGCCAGAATAAAGCATAATTACCATTAATCCTACTAATTAAACCCTAATTAACTAAAAGGAATAAAAACAAAACACAAAACACAATCAACCAATGCTGTACAATAAAATGTCAAAAAAAAATTGAAATTAAGAATGCACTAAATGATTTTACAACAGCTGAAAGCACATTATTTGTAGAGTGTGTTATTCTGGACTGTAGAACTTGTGCTGGCACTTTGAATTAGTTGGATCTGAACACTGATTTGAACATATTCACCAGCACTGGCCTCTAACCTGTGTTTGATGCTGCAGTGAGACCAGTGGTGGTCAAAGAACACAGAGAGGGCCTGCTTTGAGTATGCAACGCCCATGAAAATGAACTTAAGTCAGCCACCAAACAAGCAGCTTTTTGATTCGCACTAATTATGAAATGTTTAAACATTCTGTGCATGTTCCTCTCCTGCACTTGAGCCGAGCCCCGCACAGCCGCAGTCTTCAGCGGCCCTTTGACGAGGCTCGTCAATTAGAGCACAGGCCGAAGCGCGGCATGTTAATTCACAGTAAAATATTCCTCCTCCAGTGCTAATTAGGTGCTAGCTGCGGTCGAGGAGCGCTGTTTGCCGAGTGCGAGCAGCCTGTGCTGCATAGCAGTCCCCTGGTATCGTTTGGCTGACCAAAGCAGCCACGATAACAGGGAATTATTTTAATTAACTGGTGCCGCCTTCTGCAACTAATGAGTCTGCTTAAAACTAAGCTGAATTCTTGCTGCAGTGAGCATGCTCTGGAAAGTGGAGATTCACTCAAACAACAAAATGTGTGAATAAATAAGAAAATGAAGTATGATCTTTGATCGAGGCTACAGCTCTGCTTCTGTATGTGCAAAAAGCAGAATCTCTGAGCAGGTACACAACAGTACTGCAAGGCCAGAAAAGCCTCACATACAAACTACATTAACACACATTTGAGATGGCGACTTTTTTTCTCCTTCTCCTTCAACTGTATCACGGAAAAGAGGATGCCTTGAAACACTGCCCAGTCTTTACACAAAGTGCCAAAGCTGGCTGTTGTCACAGTTTTTAGTCTTGAGTTGTGTAACACTGCCATTTGCCCCATTCAGAGGATCATTTATCTTTACCAGTGAACTACCTGCATTGTCTGCGCTGCAGAGTCTAGAAATCACAAAAATATCTTAGTTAGGCTCTGATGGGCCTGTAGTGCAGAGTTGTACCGTGACAGAGAACTGTGTGCACTGAGGAGGTGACAGTGCGTGAACTCCAGTAATTTCATATGTCTGGAATAAGGTATGACCGGTGTAGCTGCTGACAGCACAGACTAAATGGTGTCGACCTGACGAGTTAATCGCCATCAGGAGGAGAGCGAGGGTTCGCCAGGAGCGCTGAGACAACATAGCGCATGTTTAACTCAAATGAGTGTCAGTGGCCCCAAGTGAAACGCAGCAACTCTCATTACCTTTACGTGGGAGCTGGACTTTAAATTAGTCAGCAGGGCACATTCATTAGCCTGCCTGAATTCACCTCTTGTAAGCAGCTAAAGTGTGCTACTATACTTCATCTGCACATCACACATGACGCTATCATGCTTAGCTTCTCATCTAAAACCAAGTGGTGGTGGCAGCAGCCGCAGTCAAGGTCATTTGATGAGAGCCGAAGGTGTGTGCGCTGTGAATTCACTCTCTGGATTGATTCCTCCCGTTCGTCCTAATGATCAAACCCAGGCGGATTTAGAGGATAGTCAGGCCCCTTAATGAGAGCGCGGAGGATCCCGGCGTACAGGGAAATGAGATACTGTAGCTACACTACAGTACAGTAGAGACGCCTTCATGGATGGACTACACATCATGTGCGCAAGAGGAAAACACGCAACTCATCTTATGAATAAACATTTGACGAGCTGCAGAGGAATGTGTCCTGTAGAGAGGTGTTTTTAAGATGCTGTTTGTGTTGCATAAGCACTTTCACTTACATATTTACAAGGAGTTCCCAAGTATTTTAGATTATCTGAAAAAGTGCTGCAGAAGAGAAACTAAACAATATTGAAAATCTGCAATGACCACAGAAGTAACAATCATGACTGAACAAGAAAGAACTTTATTGTAAAAATAATTAGTGTTGTATTGATATAGTATGAAGGCAAGCCTGAAAATAAACTCCAAAAAAACTAACCCCAAGGCGTCCCAAGATAGTGGTCGGTGATATTTCATTCACCATAAATCAGACTGGTGTGGATGTTTGAACATGTGCCCAAAACTCATTTCAAATTTAAGCCTCTTTGTTGCTATGATTGAGCAAGTGGACGTGTGTATGTGACAGTGCAACACAGTGCTAATGAGATCTCAAAGCAGCGACAGCGGTACTAGAATTAGACTGGTGTACACTGTTCACCTCCCCCTACATCCAGCAGACCCTAATTCTCCAACCCTTCAAGTGCTTTATTAAAACCTGGACACAAGAGCGAGGTGAAAAATGAGCTGGTCTCACTTCAGATGGACATGCCCTGGCCACGTGCTCTGGGGGAATGGGGAAAATATGAAATACAACCTTGTCTTTAAACACAATGCAGCCTTTGTTTCACACATGTTATGTGTGGGCATGTACACACCCAAAGCCAGGCTCGATAACTCACTTAACTCATATCCTGTACTATACAGTATGACATTGACTAATTCAGCAATTTCGACAAAAAAAATGTAACAATGCACTAAACAATGACAGACATAAAAATGGTCTATTTGAAATGAGTTTAGTCAACTCATACAGTGAGTGTAGCAGATGACAGCGCTTAGAGAAGTAAAGCAAATACTGTCCTGCTTCTATCAAAGGGCTCCTGCTGCTTCTTACTGGTTTTAATGAGGAATTAGTCAAAGATAAACAAACAAATTCTCATATTACTATTCACTCTCGTCTCACAGTGCTCCGGAGCAGTCTTTTCTTCCCCGCTCATCAAAGCTCAGACACATCTGACTGATGGAGCTTTCTTCCCTCACACCAGAGCTGTGAAATCTGATTGGCTCTGGGCAGCGCAGGCCTGCTGCTCTGCTTGTTGATTCTTTTCCTCTTTAAACAGGTTACATGCTTTACTCACCAACTTCAGTTCTATCTGCCAGAACAGTGAGGTGTGTGTGTTTGTTGTCATTAATGTTGTTTCCTGGACCATTAGCAGTCACCCAGACTCCAGCACAAAGAGGCTGATGCAAACACATAGAAGAGCATAAGCGCAGGCGGGTCACCGCTGACTTTTGCTCACGGCCTTGCTTTGCAAATGATTAAAGCTTGTCGAAAGAGACACACACAGTAACAGACATGCACGGTTGGAGACACAGTCCGCTCAGCAGTGCAACAAACTAAACAGCTTTTGATCAGTGTTCAGGAAAAGGATTCCGGCAAAGACGACAAACCAGCCACTGGGGAAGAAAGCCATTGGACATAAACTTTATATTCTATTATGGCATTTATATTGAAATGCCTCTAACCTGCAGGCAGCTACCTCGCACTGTCCTCTTCCTGTCTGTCCTGCTCTCATTAGTCTGGCACATTAGCTTTCTTACCCTTACAGCCAAAAAAGGGAAAAAGAGCCTACGGCAAAGTGACCTTCTGGGGATGAGGGGAGGCCAGGGGAATTCTCTGACACCACTGATCTCCAGTAACTTCAGTCTGTGCTCAGACAAAACTCTGATCTGATGCAGCCATCAGTGATTGGCAGGGGAAACACACTGAATTTTAAGCACCATTTGAGTCCTGCCTGACACATCTACTGATGACTGTTGGCAAATTAATGCTAGAGGAAATGTCATGACAAAAGATCTAAGATGAACAAAGATCTTAGGTTTGACTAAAAAGTGTGGACATGTGTGCCAGAAGGAGTGGATTAACCTTAATAAACTAATGAAAGACGTGATGACACAAGTAAACTAACCCAGAGCTTCAGTCAAGCTCTGCGCTGAGTGTCCAAAGGTTACCCTCTTTGTTTTGCTTCATTTTCACCATTGCAGCTATATCAAATTATGTGGCTATAGCTCTCTGTGACACTTGAGAGACCGCCAATGCCTGGGGATCATTGATAGACCCTGTCACGGTCAGCGCTTCTGAATGGCGCTCTGCCAGCCTCACATATTTGTGCATTGTCACACCTTACTATGTAGAAATTAAAACGCTGCTTGTGTGCCTGCATACAGTGCAAAATATACAGTATTTTTTCTCATATCACATTTTGGTGTAAATAAATCACTATACACAAACATTTAAACAATATAATTTTTTCTATATTAAGAAAAGCATATTTTATAGCTGGTCCTTCTCTGGGCCCACAGTCAGATGGCGTGACCTGATCCACAGAGCAGGAGCACAAGCCAGAGTAATGGGGCGTTTAAGGTCCTCTCAGAGCACCACAAGCAGCCATGGGAGACCAGGGGTTTGGAGAAGGATGGTAAAAATATGGGCAAAACTGTGTTCAAAGCTGGCTTGTATCCAGTCAGCTCTACAGCTTTAAATAGTGTGGAAATACTTCAGTACAAAGGTGCCTAAGAGGAGGAGAGGTGTGGGAGAGATAGACGGTGTGCAGGGGCTGGCTTGATTTTTCTTTATTATTTGCCTCACTGGGGGGGGTTAGAACAGGAGCTTACATGGCTCAGCACTTCCCTATGACTGTGCCAGCGCCGCAAGCGACCACACATCCACTGTTAATCACCATGTTCACTGGTTTTCACACACACGCACACACACACTGATATGCACACACAATAAAAATACTGACTCACAAGGGGCTCCCCGACTGCCTGGAGGGAACCAGGGGGCTAATCCGACAGTGATCTAGTGACTCTGGAGAGAAAGCCTCAGCACAAAGGAACAGCACTACCTCAGTGATAGGAAGTCATTGTGTTGTGAGTGTGTCAGCTTAAAGCTGGAAATACAGTTCAGGCTTAAAAGAGCTGAGTAAGGGTGCATTTTAAAGCATTGAATATACTTTTAGTGCATTCACCTTTCTTTAGCATAAAAGGTGATTTCTCAAAGAAAAAACTCAAACAAGTTAAATGAAAAAAAGTTTGGCCTGTTAATTTCAAAATCTTTAGGAATTATAATCTTGATTAATGTGTTTTCCAAATTGTTCTATAAACTAATAGTTTGTTTTTTAATTAAACAATTCTTTTTGGGTGTCCAATTATCATCAATGTATGCATAATAAATCAGTCCTTAATCACTGACAGTATAAACTGTGACAACAGGAGGTGCATGGGACATTGAGTAGAAATAGAGGGAACAAATAAACATAGAAAGAGATTATAAAGATTAGCCACATTGAGCAAAATATGAAAGCTGGCAGGAGCAGGGAAAGCGTAGTACAAAGAATGTTAAAACTAGAACACAATTTGGATTCTCCTGAGACTCATATCTGTGTCCCACATGCATCACAGGATGCAGTAGAACTAATGTTCTAGGGATCATAAACCACATGGTCCACGGTACCAAACTCAAAACCTTCAGGCTTATCAGACCACAATGTCAGGTCAAGTTCTGATTCCACATTGCGACTGGGACATATGTTTAGAAAAGTGTAATAAAAGCTTCCATTGTTGGACAGTGGGAGTTCTGGGCCTGTCTGACTGTATCAGGTGTTTGCACTGATTACCTGTAGAGACACCTGCTGAGGTGAGATGCTACCACAGTCTTATGGGATATCAGAAAATGTTGTTATTTCAAATTTTACACATTAATTTTGACAATCCAAACAATCAGTTCTATGACAAAATGTTTGAAAGAGAATAATGCGTTTACAAAAATATATATGGAAAAAATGATTATTAAAAAAAATCTTGCTTGATTGAAGTAATGATGCAGAGGAATTATTTTTAAAAAATGCACTGTCCCCAGAAGAGTGGAGCTAATATGAGCACCTGTCAGATTTGACAGTAAAAAGTGATTTAGACTGTGTTTCTTCTCAGTTAAAAAAGTCGCTCCCACACAGTCATCATATCTTCATCTGACAATGGGATCTGTATACCAACACTGCAGAGCTGTGACATCACTTTCTTCTGTGCGTGGCAATGCATCTACAAAGTACATAGAGTTTAGTGACAAACTCAGTTCCAGCTGGAACCCTCTGCGGCAAATTCAGGGAGAGAAACAAAGGAATTAAATTCTAAAATTCTGGCACTACTACTATTGTAAAACAATAGAGAGCACCATTTTGCTTTTTCTAAAGGACTTTTATGCAAGTCCTTGATGAGTATGAAAATGGCTTAAATGTGCACCGCACATACTTGTTAAAGTAGGTCAGATGACAGTGGCATAGTCCATGTCAGATCACATACATCATACAGCACCATGGTGACATGAGGACCGTCCCAGCGCTTTAATGGAGACGAGCAGCAGCTGTGAACAGAGGGGGCACCACAGCTCATCAGAGACGTGTCAGAGGGAGAGGTGAGCACACCGAGGGCACCTGCTGGACAGGTGAGGAATGAGCCAGCTAGAGCTGAATGGACAGGTGTCTCAAGGGGACAGTAGACCAGATGCAGCCATGACAAGAATGTTCTATATAACTAAAGGAGTAAACTGTATAAATATATACTACTGTAGCCATGCCTTTGATATTACTATATTCAACATAGAGGGCACTGAAGTTTATAAATCCACCCTCTTTTGAAGATTGTAATTTATTTATAACCCTGAGGGGGAAAAGAAAAATAAGAAGAGCTGATTTTTGTGGAGATTTTTCTTCAAATGGAAAGCGATTGATTTAGAATAGATTTAGAAACTTACATACATTTTAATGTAATTTCACTACCAAATCGTGAAATTATAAAATATTGACAATAATGCATTATTCTTGGTATCACTGAAGAAATTTTTATATTCAAATTTATGTAGGAAAAAAGTAATTAAAATATTTTGTAACTATTAAGTACTTTGCTGCACTACTCATTGTACCACAAACAATGATGATATGATAATCCACAAAATCTAAAAACTGCAGAGTGTATTATAACAAAGAATGTACTTTCACATTGTAAGAAATATTATGTAGCTCCTGCACAGACCAAGGACATGACGGTCAAAATAGTGAGAACAAACTGCAGCATTTCAACCTTTCTGCTCCTGTGCTTTCACTTCTCTTAGTTGCTCACGTCTCACAACAAACATATTGATCGTGTTTACATTAATGGCTATGTGGAGAGCAGCAGAGGAGAGGCCGGCCCTACCTTCGCTGCAGTCCCAGGATCACTTACACTAATCTCCAGGCCAGACCTCCACCCACTGGCTGCCCTGTTCCCATACTGAGCAGTGCAGATAGTTACAGTCTTACTAACCCACACTCATAACCTCTGCCCCGACAGCTGTGGGAAAATACCCCACTATCCTCCAGAGCCAAAACGAATTATTAGTGATAAAAGTATAGTACATTGGCTTAAAAAGAACAGAGACAACACGGAGAAGTAAAAAGAAAAAGAGAAAATGATAGAGAATTTAATTGTTTGCTGTACATGGTGGTAAAAATATGTGACTTAGATGCATTATATGCTATTTATAAAATAAAATATAAAAACTTATGGGGTGTTTTATTAATTTTTTTTATTTGCTTATCAATTATTAACTACAAATTTGCACTTGCGGTACACACCGGCGTTTGTTCATGAACGTTTATGAACCTTTACTACCATACATGTTCCACAGTATGGTATCAAGTTTATTTAAGTCTATCTATCTACTAGTGTTTGCATTTAATCAGTTACAGGTGTTTGTATTGTACAAATAAACCTTGAAAAACATGCATTCTTACTGTGAGCGGGATCATCTCTCCACACTGATCTGTAACTTGGCCAGGTAATATCCCCCGCTTGTCTCCATGGGGATAGAGAATTTATTGCATATTGTGAAAGTTTCAAGGAAAAAGAAATAACATCTCATTGTAGATTTGCAAATGCAGATTCTTGACTAGAAAAATTAAATAGTTCCCCTTTAAGAAGACTATAAAGTAATGTAAACTATAAAGTTAATTTTAAAAATGCAATAACTGCCTCACCTACCTAAACTGAGATATATTTTTTTTACAATAAATATGTTTAACCACAAAGACCAGCATCTAGTTAAAGATGAACTGCGGAAAGAAGTGAACCAGAACAGAACCAGCGTACTTAGTGTTTATTTAATAAGGGAGAAAATCACAGAGAGGGAGGAAGAAAAATGTCTTAAATCTCTGGCGGCTTTAGTGCGCAGCAGAGGAAAAGGCGGGCAGCGTGCAGGAACAGTGGGGTGACGATGCGATGGTAATTAGCACAGGCTCCATCCTGACTGCCACAGCACCACTGGGTCGCTATCAGCTACTGTGTGTTTGAAGGCCTTTTGATGATGGAAAAGAACACAGGCCTGATGTATGGTGGTCAGTCAGGGCCAAACAAAGCTGGCTCTGGTTGTGTGAAATAATTGCCCAGCAAAGTCTTAGTTAATGCTGTCCGAGACCAACCAACAAAGACATGAGATGTGAGAAGTGGCTTGTTAGGATACCAATTAAGAGTAGTAATGTATTAACACACAATTTCCTGTTGATATGGTCAGTGTCTTAGGTGCGTTACAAGAGATGAAAAAATCTATCATGTACTAAACTGTATTTACAAAGAAGTTCATTATGAAAACAGACAAACATACAAATACTATGATAAAGCAAAACAGTTTTTTGTAAACTTTTGGGAAAGACTACCAAGGAAACAAGATGTTGTTGTTTATGACAATGCAGTGACTCATATTTAGAGACTTGCATGTGTCAATCCAGTTATAGAAATCATAGTAATAAGTCGCGGATTACATTACAGGACACACAAGCATATACAGTATTTCGAAATATAATAATGTAATAAAAATAGATTCCTCTGGTCCCATATCCATTTCCCCCTATTTCCGAGCTTGACCCATGACCCTGGTAGATGTACAGCTTCTAAAGACACAATCCTCATTACCCAGGCTCCTCTCTGGCAGAGTGGGGTCTTATTTACCCGCGAGGAAGGACAGAAATACACAAAGACCAGTGCTGATGGAGAGATGGAAACAAAACACTGCGGTGTAGAGATTATACCGGCCGTCAATTTGCACTGTGCCCACTGGCTCTCAATCATCAGTATTAACAAAAAACCTCCACTGTGACATTGTCGCAGTAATGACAGAAAAAATGTACAGTAAAACAGCTGGTTGGTTAGTTCAAGTTGAAAAAAGGTGTGATTATATGGATTGCTACAAATCTGAAAATTAAGATACAGAAAAGTTTACAAAACAATTGAATTATCATCCAACCAAAATAACCTATAATAATATGAGCTACCCATTTTCCTTGTTACATTCTCTGGCAATTTTATCAAAAGCCAATAGTGTTACAATTGCTCAACTTCTGCTCAGGTCAAAGTTGTTAATTATATAAAATGTGGGATTCTCTTATAAGAACAAAGTATATTTTAATAGGAAGCTGATTTGGTGAAGCAACTGGGGAAGGGAACAATTAGCAGTTTGTATGGAAACTTATACGAGAATCAATACATTTGCAACCTGCATTATCAAATCAAAGAGAAGGTCCTATTTAACAGTTCTCACAAATTTGTACTTTCTAAATGATGACCCTGCAAGGCCAAAGTCAGTGCCTCCAGTCTGTGAAATAGATAGGCTGTGTATATGTAGATAGATGAATGAACAGTGTCCACAGGTGACAGAGAGGGTCAGGCCGGCGGAAGCACCTCGGGGTGGGATCAGGCCGAGGTTGCATGGGCAAATCAATGGGACCAAAAGCTGCTATCGATCCTGCTGGATTTATCCCCTTGCTCACCCCCAATGTCAACACAGTGAAGAGAACGCCGGTGCCCTGTTTGCCCCAGGACCATGGGGATAAATCTCATTCGAACCTCCACAGCTCATTTAGTGAAGGATATAATGGTGTGTAAATCTTTTATCCTCCTCAAGACCTGACTTTAATTTGCCTCAGAGTAGGAGTGATAAATCTGAAATGGCGTATAAGAGGCCAGGCTAGCACATGGCTAATAATGTCTTCATCCTCCATGATCCTTTTACAATTTGTTTTGGCAAAGCAGTTTCATACCCTTTCAATATAGATTACACATAGAGGGCAAAACCACTTAATTTCATTGGGGTGTAATTACTCATAAATGCAATCAAATCATATTTAATGTAGAACAAATGGGAGTCAATAAAGTTTAACTGAGCAGAATAGAGGTCTACATATTAAACAATTAATTGGATCAAATTACAAAAAGTTAGGGTATTGTGTAAAATATAATAGAAACATACAGCATAATTGTTATAAAATTTCATCTGATAACACAAACATAATATTGTGACATGATTATGATCTTGATAATATCAACATCAACATCTAAAAGAGCAGTGACTGCATGGGGTTTACTTTAAACAATGCACTTAAAAACTAGTTCTTTGCACAGTGAAGTAAGAGGGACAAAAAATAAAAATCCAAACAATACAAAAAATAAAGTCTCATTCTGTCACATTACTTAGTGTCAGACACTATTACACTTATTTGAAATGAAAGATGTGCGAGTGATTTTGTAATACTTTAAAAAAATATAATGGTATAAAATATCCATCTCAGCATGAGCTATACTTATGCTCTGTCATAAAAACATGCTTTAAAATATACATTCTGTCTGTGCGTGACATTATACAAGCCTTTGGAAGTGACATCTTTAAATCACAAGTGTATTCTCTAATAAGATCATCTGCTGTGCATGTGGTGACTTTGACTGACAGGTCTGTTTACATCTGTCCACACGCTGCAAGCGGTTTATTGAACCATGCATTTATTAGGACGATTGCAATGCCTACCTATAACCATTATGTTTCATCTGGTTTGGTAGAAAAGCTTGAATAATAGTAAAATCAATCTAGCGTAAATACATACATATAACTACAATAAATGGATAATCTAGGATATAAATGTAATGTATATAAAGATTTGCTTTTCTTACCTGTATTCCTTATCACACACATTTATTTCATTTATTTTTCTGTACAATTATATGCATTTCTAATTTGGCATTTATCTGTTTGCTAAACAGTAGGAGCGTGCAACAGCTGCCTAATACATCTGAACGACATCTTAACAGCCCCAAACAGACTCTAAATGTTAAACACTCAACATTTAAATGGCCTTAGATCAGCTCAACTCCAAGCCCTAATGTCTAGAGCTATTGACCGGTTTAATGAGCTGGTGAGGAGAAGTAAAGAGGTTTTTGCCATTGTCTGTCAGTGAGCTGTCAACCCTTTCGCCCAACACATGAACTAGTCTGCGATCTGACAGTGTATCAAGAAGGAGCAGCAGTGCAGTTAGTGAGAGGAGTTTATTTAGCATTTTCTTAAACACCTGAAGACTCACAAAAGACTACACTGGGCATTATTCATTCAATACAAACTTGGGGGTGGTAAGACCAACGGAAGTGAGGTACCCAATCTGTGCCATTACTTCCTTAGTCCTACCAATCACTCAGGCACACACCATATTCTTACAAGGTGTGTGAAGTCAACAGAACTTGCAGCTGTCACAGGTGTACAGGTGTATTTTCCTGCCATCAAATAAAAAAATTCTATTATGGAAAGCATATTCCGGTATTTAGAGAAAATGTATCACATATGTAGATCATTATGGGTGGGAGATCAAATAAAAGATTTCCAAGCACTAGCTACAACAATGCAGAATAAAACTGTAAATGAGTTCATTTTGAGGGAAGGCGATGTTAACATGGTAAGCAGATAAATGATCAAAATATCTCACTTTCACATTTGCATGATTTGTGGTGGACTAAAAAGAGTATAACTACATAACTTATTAATTCAGTTTGTTGGGAAGAACCGAAGAGATGGGGTTTGTTACCGTAACCTTCAGTGGAGACAGACACTTTGCAGCGTGGAGGAGCGAGGGAGCAGTGGTGTGAAAGGCACCTCCAGAGGTTCGCATCGATCACTAGATCACATGGGGACACAGAAGAGGCTCAGCAATGCACCAAGCAAGAAAAGAGGCCATAGCCCTGCACCTGCAAAAAACACACACAAAACTTACAGTAGGTTCATCCTCAGGCAACCCTGCACTGAGGAACAAACTGGCTCATACAAAGTCACAAGTACACTCATGTTGGGTTTACATGCTTCTTGGGAAACTTACTTTGACTTACATTCATTTTCTGGAGATCAATCCTAACCTTAACCTTAGTTATCGTGGCGCAAACAATAAGGGCAGCAGGTCACCATGAATTGAGTGTATATACAGATCTAAGTCACCACAAAGTGATAAATACCCATCCAAATATACTGTGGTGTTTCTTTTACAAAATGACTGCCAAGTTCATTGATTGATCCATGTAAAATAAAACAAATTATTATTATGTGTTGTCCTAAGATTTTTTTTTTTTTACCTAATGGAGATCTTTCAAAGTAGACTGATACCTGTGGGTAAAATATGTGCTAGAAACATCTTTGTGAACTTGACTTGGTAAAAGGGTCATGTGCTTTTGGTGAGAGCGAGGTGAAACTTGTATGTGTTTGAGGGTCACTCCAAGGTTGTTCTTGTTTCCCTGGAGGCCACACACCTGGAGTGAAAAGAGCAACCCTCCCAAGGCAGTCGACTAACTAGCGGTTGCTATGAGACCGTTATTGTGTGTGTGTGTGTGTGCGTGTGTGTGTGTGCGTGTGTGTGTGTGCGTGTGTGTGCGTGTGTGTGTGTGTGTGTGTTGACAGAATGTCAGTCAATGTGTGTTCAAAGTCCCATCTGCTTGTTTAAAGAATATGTCATATGTTGAAAGTGACAGGTGTTCTATCTCTTGATGGCACACTGGCTTAGGAGCCCAAAATGGAGAAAAGCAAAACATTACTGAACTAAACTTTAGGGACAAAAGGAATGGGTAAAGACCATATTTAACACTGTTTGCTTCAATAAGATTACATAATCATGTTGCCATAAATATCACCGTGACTCATTTACAAGGACATATAAAAATTTGAATTTTGATTAAAATGGCATTTGGTTTAAAAGTAAGTTAAATAAGATCATATGGAATAAATTGTGTTTGTTATGACTACATTGATACTGATATAAACGATTGTGACTAAGCAGAGCATTAAGGGTTTGAATTTTCTTTATAGATCATGACATACTTTATAAGGATAACTTACTTGGTGGGGGTACCCATTTGCACCTCTGTATGGTTTTGGGACGTGGTATTTCTCAACACCTATGTACCTCTGTGAATTTTTTAAATCAAATGAGAAAGAACTAGATCATTTGAAGTGTGGATCCATGCAGTGACTGTCCATGAGGTACAATTCATGTTAATTTACTGAGGGGTTAATCTGAGCATTGGCAGTCCAAAATGTCAACACCATATTCTAATAGCCTGACTAAAAAAATACTTAAGTGAATGATGCCTGTCCAAAAGTATTGTAGTAGTAAGACCAGATTCAGACGGGGAATGTATTTTTGATGTCATTAGTTATGGTTTGAATGTTGGTAGATTACACATGAATGACAAATAAGGCTTAGGGACTCATTGTAGCGTTCATGTATTTCTTCAGTAATATATGTAATAGAATGACTCTTTATGGGTTGAAATTGCATCATCCTTTTGACAAATAGAGCAGGGGGAAAGAAGGGCACAAAGTTTCCCTTTTTTCTTGTGGGCAAGCAAGACCATTCCTGCACTCAGCCAAAACATGTAAAATCAGAATGGTGTAAGAACTGAAGTCAAGAGGGTCCTTTTTGAATGTGGTTCTCAAAAAAGCTTAACGATGTAAGATTTCTAAAATGTCCAAAATTTGCAAATTTCCATTTTCTAAAATAAAAAGCAAACTTTAATAGACCAGGATCTGTCTGAAGATTTAATCTTTGTCCATGTTTAAAATAAACATTTAGCTTAAAGAATATTACACTATTTTCTGATCTATGGTATAATGTTGTTTCCTCATCACAAACATACTGAGAGTTGTGTTGTTGTTTTTTTCATTCACACATGTTGAAACAAGATAGTTCAACTCTCTAATACTTTGGTCCACCTTGTGATGTCATGTAGTAGCCTAATGCAAGAAGTGCTCTACTGTGTATTTAAACTCCATATAACTTTACTAGAATCATTTGGATAATTTTAGCCTTTGGAATTTCCAATCTCTAAAAGGAGCTACCACTTCATGACATTACAAGCAGCAACAGAGAATTCTGAGCTTTGGAGATGTGGACAGACTAATAATAATGTGTCAAACATGTGTCAATGAAACAAAACACAACTCAGGTATGTTAACTCCAGGTATGTTTTTGAGGATATAGCAACATTATAGCATGACATAAAGCTCACCAGAGTCAATTTTGCATAATTTAACACCTTTACTCATGTCACATTTTACTGCAGGATGACGCTCTGATTCACTTTAAATTGCACACACCGGAGGCCAGCCCAATATGTACCACTGAAACATGGCCAATTTGTAATCTTCTTTAAGGTCATAGTCTAACAAACAGTCACATGTGCCATCCCCCATCAAAAGGCAAGTTACATAGCAGCAATGACTGTAAAGTGTGTGTGATACTCTATTGACCACTAACAAACATAATTCAGTCGTGCCCTGGATATGAAAGAAGGTCTTGAAGTGCAGAACCAAAAGAACAAAAATGCAGGTGAGGAAGGCCCTACAAGTAAGAATTGATTCTTGGCATATTTTATAGAGCAGTGACAATGTCCTGTGAAGTGCACGTCTGTTTAACCTCAATAGTTCCTGTCTACTGGTTCTTTTGACCAAAGGTGTGAATAATGTGTGCTTTGTTGCTGGTCATTCACCTCTGAAGTGTGAAATACACTGCATTAGTCCATTACCAAGTAATTATACACATCTGTGCAGAGATGGCAGGATCATAATGACCATTAAACATTTCATTTAATTACTTTTTTCCCCCTTTGGCCTACTTTCACATAGTCATTTAAGTCACGTTGCATGCAATATTGAATTGCACATTGACATAAAGTTGCACCCTCCTTTATGAAGGATGCAACTCCATAAATTAATTAAAGTGCTTTAGATTATCTTGTATTATGAATAGTTTTACCAATGCTTCAATAAGTTTTTTTTAATTAAGATAAAATATACCTTACCTTAAACATAACTTTCCTATGTAAAAGCAGTTACTGAAACACTGAAACTCACAAAACTCCAAAAATTTCAGCACCATGAACAGCGCACCACTCAGCGAACCTTTGGGGAAGTTCAGAGCCGGTGTAATCCCAGATAATCCTCTATTAATACTGGAACCATTGTGAAGCACAAGACAAAAACTAATGATATGCGATCGTGTCTTTCACACAGATAAATGACTGATAAATAAAGCAACAAAGGCCTGTATAAACACGTACGGAGATGCTAAAACATATGGGCTGTGTAAAGCAGAGCCAGCTGTGACTCCATGGCGCTACTCCAGTGTTATCTCCCATGTGGAGAGATCGTACAGTAGAGTGCTAGTGATGCCCCTCGCGTCTTCCGCTTTGCCTTGGTGTTAACGCTAGGGAATAGTTCACGGAACAGCAGAGGCGACCGCCCCGGACCAGGGCAGATAAAGCTCAGATAGTGATTGAACGCGATGGTGAAAGGATTTAGCCCGGGCATTATCTGTGAGGGAGTGAGAGAGGGAGGAAGGGGAGGAGAAGGAGGGAGGAGATATTTTCCATAAAGCATTTTTCTCTCTCTTTCTGCCCTTGAGCATCCCGGTAAACCCGAGCTTAAAGTGGCAAGGGGAGGAGGAGACGGGGCCAAAAAGGGCGGGCACAAGCCTTTCCAACAAAGTCAATATTTTATACTTTTTGATACTACTTGGCGCTGGATTTCAGTCCTCTTTTTCCTCCCACGGACCGTCTCCAGATCTAGGACAGTAATCAGCGGTGCGCAGCGAAGCGTGGCGCGAGGGAAAAGTATCCCGTGAACGGAAACAACAAACAGCAAGCCGGTGTCGGGTCGGAGAGTGGAGTTAGCCCAGGAGGGGGCATTGAAATTCAGAAGGGAAACCAGTGCAGGACCAGTGAAGTGTTGTACGGCTGGAGTTGAAAGAGGACTGGCTCAAAGTGCGGCGCTATCTCTCGGATGATCATTACAAGTAAGTGCCTTATCTGATACGCATCAGTACACAAAGGGGAAATCCTGGAGCAGTTTGGAGGCTGTAAAAGAGTTATGTTGTAATCGGTAACATTTATGGCAAGTTAAAGAAGTTTATGATGCAATTATGAAGTGATAATACGTTTTTGCCGAAGAACAGTCTGTATAGTTTGGGCTAGGCTCCGTGCGGGATGCGCAACTGTAGTAGGCTATAGACACACCCCTAGCAGAGTCAGGAAATAGCTGTCGCTACTCGGAAACTGAACTCAGCTTCACGGCCTTGGTTGGGACAGGATGCACAAGTGCACAAGGTCTGAACTTGGAAGACATGCGCAGGAATAAAAAGTTGAGGCAAAGTGTTGCCGTGGAGACATGGTGTCAGATTATTTTAGACAACGCTGTTTTGATTTTTGTTGTCATTAAAAAAAAATGACACCATGATTGTCTCAGTAAATATCCATGTATATTACCTGAACCACACTTAGCCACATTCAACTAGAAAAAAGTTGTTGTTTTTCAGCATTGTCGGAGCATTTTATTCAGTCATTTATACAACAGACACAGAAGGTGTTGCGAAAAAATATTTTGTCCCGTAATCTGGCCTATGTGAATTTTGATTAAGAATTTGTATTTCTGTAGCCAGTAAATGTTGTCATAGAGGGAAAAATAAAATAAAGCGCTTTCAGTGTTCATCGCCTAACTTTTTCATCTTGTGCGTCCTCATTTTGCCCCAGGACAATCGGCGGTGCAGCAGAACTATCCAATGGATGCTTACAAAGACCCAATCAAGACTCCTGTCCGCACATGCAGCTGCACTGTTCTCCTTCAAGAGCCCTCTCTCTAGTAAACCGCGGTCACCTCTGCAACATGGTCAAAGTGCATGCCCAGCTCAACGCGTGTAACTCAAGCCGGCGCTCTTTCTGCTCAGGAAATAAGAAAAGTACCCTGGCGCTGATCCTTGGGGACTTGCACTATCTGTGACACTGAGCGGAGAGAGCCATTCAGTAGATTTGGGATTTATCGCCTCACCTTCCACATTCAAATGCAGCATGCAACATGATAAAAGGAGCTATTTCCTTTTGCCTCTGAGCCCCACTCCATGCCCGTCTCCACTCCCAGCCCTGTGAGTCTGCTGCCCCGCCACATTGTCCCCCTTGTGCCCCTCGTGCCCCCTGGTCCCTGCCATGTCCCTACAGGTCGCGCTGCTGCTCCTACTGCGATGCTTGGCCTCAACTTTGGCCCAGTACGAACTGTGTAAGTCCCTGGTGAGCACGGACGAAGGCTCGGTGTGGGAACATTACGCGTGTCAGCCTAAACCTGCATCCATGAAAGACTACATGCGCATCAAAGTTGACCCGCCCGGAATCACATGTGGCAATCCGCCTGAGCGCTTCTGTACACTGGTGAGTTCAACAAGACTCAACTTTTTAGGTTGTTGTAGCCCATAGAGATGTTAGCTTATAGGCCTGTAGCTTTGCAACATAAATGAACAAAAACGAGGGAAAAAATTGGTTTAGAAAGTGTCATAACAAGAATCTATAGTAAATCGGCTAAATGATTAATTTTATTGCCTGAATTATTGATTTGGGTATAGCCTACTGAAATAACCTGTATTTCATTATTTATCAAAATAATAATGTATTATTATTATTATTATTATTATTATTAGTAGTAGTAGTAGTAGTAGTAGTAGTAGTAGTATTAATGATAATAATACAACTACAATTAAATTCTTTAATATTTTATTCAAATACAAAACAAAAAACACTGACATGTGGATTATATGAATAAGTAAGAGATAAATGTTTCATTTTATATTCAAGTGTTTTACAAAACAATATGTAGCATAGGCAAATGGTCAGCGGATGCCGCTCTCTGAAGTGGGAATTTTACCTTGGCAGGTCTAAAGGTGTTATTTACATTAATATGAACTTGGCAGCCCGTGATTCTATTCAAATCTGACCTTCTGGAACATCTCACATTTCCTAAGGTAAAATGCATTTAGCGAGACCTTTTTAGTTTCAAGGACAGCACAGTGGGAACAACGCATGCTCTGGGGGGTCTCGTTAAAATGTCTGCAACAGCAGTATTTAACACACTTTCCAGCCTCCGGCGACCCATCCCATAATGTGAGGATAATAATTAGACATCAGGGTTATGGAATTGTTGCAATTCTCTTTTACATTTTAAGAAAAAGTTAGTCATTTGTCAAGAGTCATTTGGTAAAAACAAGCTTGGTGCTCTGAATGATGCATATGTATATTCTGACTGGTATTGAAGGTGGCAGACGTGTCTCAATCACCATTAGTCAAGTCTCCCAAACTTCCTCCGACAGAGACACAGTCCAGCTCCGCTCTAGTTTACTCAACCTAATCTCATCCTATTATGGCACGCTGCAGTTAATGGGATCTTAGTTTTGCCTGCGACCACACCATTTGTAACCTTAAGACAGTCTGCACAAACAACCATAATCAGATTCACACAGGCTTCTACTTTTTACCCAGTCTAATAACAACACCCGGGGTCACTAGGCAGCAGCAGGAAAGAACACTGTGCTTCGTAGATACCTAATGGTTAATGATTTGTTTAATGTAGAAATAGCGGAAACCACTGTTGACTTAAGAGAGCCTCTCCAATGACTCCTCTTGAGGAGAGAGTCAGTGGAAGTGCACAGAGATGCTGACTGCCATAACGTATTGACGTCTGCCCCCTAATGGCCTTAGCCTGGAAACTTCTATAACTATGTTTCTAAGTGAGCAATGATCAAATATTGATGGGATCTTTAATGGGCTTCCTTACAAGGGTTTGACCAGTGACGCTCCAAGTGAGCAGTGTGTTGTAGGAAGATGGAAGAGGGCAGGACAGGAAGGAGGCCAGTCTTATTCAGCACTTTTCTGACAGACAGAAAGCGTTAGTGGAAACTTCTAGTTCCTTTTAAGCCATCTGTGGCTCTTAAAATCAATGCAGGTACTGTAATATGTTTTGTCAGCGTTTATCATCCCTTTAAAATGTCTGCTGCGTACAAAAAGTTTCCTAAAGTAATCTAATTGCTCCCTGCATTACTCCGAGACCAACAGAGTAGTTCAAAAGAGACATTATTGATATTTTTTATTTGTTTGTTTGTTTTATTTTATTTTATTTTTTGTTTTATTTTTTTGCCCACAAGGTGGGAAAATCATATTTCTGTTTAATTGGTATAGTTTATTTTCAGTTATTTTGAATTCCAATGAGTCAAAGCAAGCACTGAAAGAAACAGAAATGTGGAGTTTCAGCCTATTTGGACTTACTTCATAGTGAAGTTAAGACACACTGTATATGTTTCAGCATACAAACACTGATGCAGAGTGGTTTAGGTCTCTGTCTCCATAGGGACATTTGTTCTACTCTATTTCTCTCTAGCTCAGTTGGAATGCAGCAGTCCTGAGCAAGCACCACTCAGATTCCAATGTCACTGCTCCTGAGTTTGAGACTTCTGTAGTTCCTTTGTAGTTGTCTCTGTATCATACCGCTCCACAGCCATTGCCTTCAGTTGGGAATGATGGAGTACACTGTATTTTAAAGGAGGGGGCTGCACCGGGGCATAGCTAATGATGAGGGAGCGATGCAGAAGATCCAAGCTTAGCTAAGCAAAAAGATAACATCACTTTTTTCAGTAGCGCTCACATTGTCAAAATTCAAAATGCAGCACAGAAATAGTGTGATGGTCTGTTGTTTGTTATTTTCACTTTTTTGGGCTTGAACCCAAACCCTCAATCAGGCAGCTCTCATGGGACGAGATCAGACAGCAGCAGCATGCAAATGAATGAGGGGGAATGTAAACCAAGTAGTGGTGCTGCGTGCTGGAGATGGGACTGTTGGACTATTGTATATCTAAGAAACAGAAAACACACCTTCCGCTCACAACGCATCCGCCTGTTTTAGAAGGTAGAATGAGCCAGCTCTAAAAATAGACATGAGAAGAGATAGAGCGCAGCAGCGGAAGGGGAGCATGCAGGAAGGGGAGGAATGTGGCTGCTTCTGTAGCCAGGATGAGAGCCTCTAGACTGGCTCCGGCCCCGTACCCTCATGCAAAACTGTGCCAGCATTGACCAGTGCCCTGCCTCACAGTGACCACCAGGGGTACAGCCAAAAGTGTCCCCTCTCATGGGTTACAGAATCAAAGCAGTTTGTTAATGTTCTAAAATACATCCTCAAAGGTGAGTTTGAGTACAGGATTAACAAGTCTGACAGCAGAGTATAATTAACAGAAGGAGCAGAGAGGCAAAGACAGATAAAGAGTCCGACTGAGACAGCAGTGGAGCAGCCGAAAGGGAAAGCGATGATGTAATGGTGTGGCTCACAGCCCTATTAGGACACAGTTGAAAGTGATCAGAGAGTGTTTAGATGTGTTGGCAGATCATGGGGATAGCTATAAGTGAGATTTATCCTTGGCTGAGGTGAGACTAAGAGGGATTGGCTGTAGGGGCTTAAACAGCTCGAGGTGAACTTTGTGTCTGGTGTCCACAATATAGGCCCAGGGTGACCAAGTGTGCATACATTATTATTTATACAATCTTTTACAGTGTGGAACAAAAGTACAAGAGAGAAGTTATATTCTTTCATCTGTGCTCAGCTCCAACCGCATCCAATTAAAATCAACAAATATTGGCACAGTATATACAAACGTGACAACACAAAACAATATTCATTCAGAAGATTTCATTCGCATAGATTTACACATAGAACACATTTCGAATCTCCCATTACTCTTATGAAGATGTCCTTTACTTAGAATGGCAGATCATAATTTCATATAATCAAATTTAAATCTTGTAATTCTATACATGTACCTCCGCTCAGCCTCACACGAACAAGAGCTTCAAATGTCCAGTTATAGCTACAGTCTCAGCCAGTAGGATGAAACAGGAAAAGCTCACAAAAATAAAAGATTATTGTCATAAGTGAAAAAGCAATATCCTTTTCTGGTCCCCTTTGTGGCCTTTTTAATGGGAGGGTCATTTCATTTGATGTTTCCCCCAAACAAAATAAATTGCGTTCCGTGTGTGCTCCTTCCTTTATTCCCCTTGCTAGCAATATAACCTAGAAACTTCTATATGTGGAGAGAAATGAGAGGTGAGCCAGAGCAGGACAACTGGAAATATTTGGGGGACACAGATAGTATAGTTATAGGTGTGACTGCAACTTAATATTATTTTAGTAGTTGACTATAGGAAGCATTCTTATGTCTTGTAGGCAACTAGTCAAGTTATTGTTTTTATTGTACATTAACACAAATATGGTAACTGAAGGCTTCTAGATAGAGAACTATATCAGTGATCTGAATTTGAAGTTTTTTCTTTCCTGGCACAGAGAATCAATAATGCAGCTGTCTTTTATTATAAAAGACCTTTTGTCACATGCCTGAATAGTCCAAGTAACTATAATGATTATTAAAACACAAGTACAATTATTATTATTATTATTATTATTATTATTATTATTATTATTATTATTATTAATAACACATAATAAACTGAACTGTTCATGTTACTTATTTGTATATTTTTAATTCAAAGTAATTGACCATGTATTATTATTATTTTTAATACTCCTGACCTGTTCTATATTTTATAACTTAAAGTGATGGTGGGAAGGTGCACACTCAATTTGAGCTTTCAGAATAAAGACTAAAACGTTAAATCTTCCATTATTTTATTATTTAATTTGTATTATTTTTGGTTTATTCTATTTTTTCACCACATTCTCTGTAATTAAAAAGTCATGGATTGGGCACAGTGCTATTCTTTAATTGACCAGCATTAGGTGAAAGTAGTCACTATGCATGCTGAGTTAAGTACAGTTTGTCTTTGTGGCCTTGGCATGAGGCACTCACTCAACGTCTTATTACACACATTGTTATCCCTCAAATGAAAACAAGGGAGTCACTTTTGGTTGGGGCATCATGGAGGCTGTTGTCGTGGAGACAGGATCCCAGCAAGGATAATTGCTGGAGGGGCTTAGCAGCGCGGGCCACCTGCCGCAGCAGTTGGCCGGGATTTGTATCTGTGTGTGTGAGTGTGTGTGTGTGTGTGTCTATGTGTGTGTGTAAAAGCATGTGTGTGTCCTGGCTGAGATACTAGGCCAGGACAGAGCAGGGGCAGGAGGCAGAGCTGAATAAGGAGGACATGGCGCACAAAAGGCTTAAACATAACCCCATGTGTAAGACTCTTGTGGTGGATCAAAGCTCTCTACGATATGTTATTACATCTCACAGGACACTGCATATTTGGCTGGTATTTCGATATTAAACTAAAATGCACTTAAACTTAGGTTCTTATATTAACAGAAAACAAGTGATACTAAGTAGGAAAAAAATCATAGCCATAAATCATTCCTAATCTAGGGATATGTAAGAAAGTGCTGCCAACAGTAAAACGCCAACTCAATATGCACATCACTGCTATTCCAAGTATTGTCCAAAGAGAATTTAAATTAACTTAAATAATATAATATATGTTAGACTGTGAAATATATTATTAAGAAATAAATACTTTATCAAGATTCATGGCAGGAAGCGAACAAAACTAAGAAGCCAAAAAAATCTCTTGACAATTGCTAAAAGAATACCAAAAGAGACCTTTGACAGTGCACCAAATCATTCACTTTTGAAAAATGATGAAAAGATGCTATTACATTTAGTCTTGCATCTTAAAATAGTTTACCGAAAATATACAAGAGTTGACATATTAAAGGAAAGTGTTGACATTGCAGTCAATAGGGTTATGGGTCTAAGGTCACCTCCAGAACAAGTGTTAATCTCTCCCCATGTTACACTGATGGAAACATGTACAGTTCAGTTTAATATCTCATAGACTTCCACTACTACCTTGGTCTATTACCTTCTAATTATCATGTGCATTGGCCGCCTTGTTTGAGATTATCTTCCTAAGTGTGTTTGTGTTGCGACTGTCTTGTCGAAATCAGCGTGCAGGAGATAATTAGGTTATCACATAAAGCACAAGGCTGCTGTGTCATTTCCTAGTGTAAAATACAAATTATCTGCATGTTTTAGACATACTACAATTTCACTGCTGTCTTCACATGCGCTATGATTCTCGATATTACATACATACTTCCATACAGCTATCCTCAGCACCAACTCACAGTTTGCTTATGTGTGGAGTTTTCCCCCATTCTAGTGTCACCATAAATCAGATGATTTATAATGGCGTCCTCACAGGATTGTAACTTCTGCTTTTGTTATTAGCCCACTAGAGTGGCTTTGAGTGACTGCTCATTTTCTACACGCTATAGTCCAGTGACTCTATTCATGCGGCTCAACTGTTGGAATATGCTTTTGGCCCAATGAGGAAATATGTTGTTGCCTGTAAAGGGTAAGGATGCATTTATATCATGCAGCTTAGATCACTTAAAAGAAAAATCTTTTGAGAGAGGATACACTTTAATTGGTTAATTGTGTTTACATGAGCTGTTCATTTGCCTATAAATCTTTGACTAAAATATGATGTTTTTTGGAGATTTTCTTTTTTTTAAATAAAACGTATAACAATATATATACTTAATACAGTTAATACAGTACTATGAGGAATTTGTGCAATATATGTTTGCCTTTTGCATACAAATCATGTGAGTAAAAAAAATACTTTTTTTTTTTTTTTAAATATATAACAAAACCTATCCCAGATAAATTACAGACAGTGACGTGAATGCATGCATGAAAAGCCACATCTGTTTTTAAATTTGCCAAGAACAACATGTCCACTATGGTGTGTGCAGTAGTCTTTGAAGAGTAAATAATTCTGTTGACTTCTCTCCCCCAAAGACTAAAGGAGGAGAGACTTGAAAGTCTTGGCATCGCTAGAACAGCGGGATCAATTCTCCAAAGTTAAAAGTGCAGCTCTCTGCTGTCTATGCAAAGAGAGTGATGATGCACAATCCTCTTGACCTTCACACTTCCTGTTATGTTGTTCTGCAAGTTTACTTTTAAGCTCTGGTATAGCCCTCAGTGGACAGAGCCTGCACTGTTAAGACATGCCTCATTAACACAAGCACCATTGTAAAGTTAAATAGAATACAGACACAGAAATTATTCACTTATTTCTTTATTTGTAAAGGGACAGCACATGTAAATTAACATTTTAAAATGTAAATATGTAAAGATTATAGCCTACGTGGCTAATATCCATCTTCAGTCCCTCAGCAGGTTGATGTTAAATAATTTACAGGACTGGAAAAAGTACAGCAACAATCACACAAAAGTACATAACACCCACTCACTATACATACAATTAATGACAATTGGTGACATATTTGACCATTAAACCATCACTGTTTTAAAACTTTAGAAAATGCTGCCTGTGTTGAAAGCTTTTGTATACGAGCAGGCAAATGTGTTTCATGTTTGATCTGCTCAATAAGCAAAAGAGAGCTGTCCAAAAATACATTTCTTAAATGGCACAGAGCAGTCATCTCTAGAGCCTTGTATGATTTGAATTTCTCACATTTGTATGTTTCTCTCATTGTAGGAGAACCCATACTTGTGCAGTGATGAGTGTGACGCATCAAACCCAGATCTGGCTCACCCTCCTCAGCTGATGCAGGACCGTGAGCGAAATGGTCTCATTACATACTGGCAGACCGTTACATGGAGGCGTCACCCCGAGCCCTTGCTGGCTAACATCACCCTGTCATGGAACAAGAGCCTGGAGCTCACTGATGACCTGCACATCACCTTTGAGTACGGCCGGCCCACAGTCATGGTCCTGGATAAGTCCATGGACCACGGCCGCTCATGGCAGCCCTACCAGTATTATGCCGACGACTGCCTGGATGCCTTCAACATGCAGCCAAAACGAGTGCGAGACCTCAGCCCCACCAATATCACCAGAGTCATCTGCACAGAGCAGTATTCACGCTGGGTCGGCTCCAAGAATGAGAAGAACGTTAAATTCGAAGTGCGGGCACGGTTTGCTGTGTTCGCTGGGCCCCGACTACAACAAATGGACAACCTGTACACACGCATGGAGAGTATGAAGGGACTGAGGGACTTCTTCACCTTCACCAACCTGAGGCTGAGGCTCCTCAGGCCAGCCCTCGGAGGCACCTATGTCCAGAGAGACAACCTGCTCAAATACTTCTACGCCATCTCCAACATCGATGTCCCTGCCAGGTCAGAGATATGCACAAACATGTTATTATGTCTTCAATGCACAGATCTATAGGAGTTTTTATTTTGTACAAAATAAATCCACATCTTTTTTAGAAAAAACTAATAACTAAATCTGTAAAGCTTATACATATCTACGATATCAAATTTGGAGGTTGACACTGAAGAGCATATTTTAGCATTATAATGATATTTTGTGACATTTTTCTTGCGTTCTAAAAAGGCATCTGTGACCTGCTTCTCAGGCTCCAGATAGAAGGGACATAAATGACCTGTGGGTCTTTTTAAAGAGTATTGTTTTAATTACTCTTTAGCGCCAGTGAATCTGAGATTGCCTGTCAGAGGAAAGGGCACATAATTTTATTAACACAGAGAAATGTCCAGTAAAAACATGATAAAATAGCGTAAATGATGGTGCTACACATGACCTGACCACTAAATTATCAACACCAAAACACATCATCAGATGATCGTGACAGATAGAGAAAAGAAGCAGGTGACAGACAGGCCCGCTATGCTTGCCCAGGCAGTGTGATCCGAGGGCGCTGCGATGACCCTGTCTCTACCAGCATGGATCCTCACGGGCCAATGATTAATGACAGAAACATAAGGCCTCAGTGGTCCAACGTAAGCCGCCGCTGTGCTCTCTCTGCCAGGGGAGCCGGAAAGCCTTACATGGCAACTTTGTGACAGTGAAGGATGCTCCAGGGCATCACACGCCTGCTTAGCATCAACAAGCCATCTCTCCCACCTCTCAGAATTATTATTCCAATCGATACGGCTGGCTGACATTTCAGTGGTATTTAACATGCTTGTTGGGATGGCCCAGAATGGAAGGATGGACTGACGAGTGTGTATGGACAAGGCCATGGGTGAAAAGGGGGGGAAATGAGGGAGCACTGGAGATGATAGCACAGGCTAGAGCGAGAGGTATGTGTTTGATGAAGTCCTGAGTGAACGCTGACACAGCACACACACAAACAAACATCCCTGCGGAGCTGTGTGAAAAGAGCCTGCAGGTATTGATCACAGTCACTTTTCAGGCTCAGCACAGAATCACAGAGAGGGCATCCAACAGTACCCAGGTCCACCATACAGCACTTCAATAGATACAGATTTATATTAGCTGTTCAGCATCACCAGGCAAGCTTTAATATGGACTCTATAGTAAATATTCTTAGATATATAGACTAGATAATTAATTTTGCTACAACCTATGAAATAACAACCAGTTAACAAGGTTTTAATTCAGCATATTTTACTGCACTAGAGAAGCATGGCCTTCATTTGAACTAGCTTTTTATTTCTTTGTAATTCAATGGCATCTCCAAACAAGTCAGGCTGAAGAGAAAACTTTTTATTATTTTCACATGTGTTAATTACACCAGAAGCACCAGAAGGTTGCTGTAATTCAGGCAGCCGTTGCCCTATTTGTCTAAAGGTCCTTGATCACAATGCAGTTAATTTGCCAGTGCCTTTCATTTTGATTTTATTTAGCAATTCTTTGTGCAGTTATTTGAGTAATAAGTGTGGCAACAATTTTCGGTGGCCTAAAACTCAATTCTTTTTATCGTTATTATTTTTTTGTATTCTTGTGTTGACCTCTTTGGTTATGTCCATCATTTGGTTCTCACATTTATCACTAATTTGCACCTATCACCACAGAGGTGTAGGCCGATGACAGGGGGCTACTGGTGTCAGAATGTGCTGGATCTAGTAACAGCTGATCCAAATTTAGCCCAGAGAAGATGACTGAGGCCAGTATGTCTTCCGCCCCAACCACCCACACCTACCGTAACATAATCACTAATCAATACGTTATTCTGGGCGGCCAGCAGGAGTATTAGGTGATACCAGCTGGGGGTCCTCAACATACAGTACAATAAAGAGGGTCTGATGCTTACGCTTAGGGAATTGATTTTTTGGGTGCAGGACGATTAGTCAATGTTCCCTGGCCAAAAGGCTAAGCTATTTCATCTCATCTTGTCTGGCCTCAGAAGCATATTGGGATTTGCAATGCTTAAAATCTGAATAATGAATATTCCACTCTTCTGGTGTCTGGGCAACTCCTCTTCAGTGGATTGGGATTTATATGAACAAGTACTGGTCACTATTGTAATCAGATATGCTGGTGATATTGATGGACACAGGACTAAGTCACTTCCTCCCCATATTGTATGTCTACTATTCTGTAGCTTAAGTCCTGTGAATGACTGCTACCAAATTTTCAAATTAATTTATTTTAATTTAGCAAAAGGTCTCCAATGGTCCTTGAATCAAACAGGATTCTTATTACTTACCTCTGTGCCCTTAGAACCAAACCATTGAGAGGAGTGGTTAAGTATTTAAGGTGACCCTTCATAGTCAGGGTGGTGGTGCTCTAAAAAGATACGGATAGCTAACTATGTTGTTACACAGTCCTATAGAGTATTATGTTTTTTTACAGCCAGTTGGTCAATTTCCATCTGTGCGTGCAATGAAAAAGTGCTGTCTGTCAACAACAGGGGACAATGAGAGGAAAAGGTGTAATTCAATCAGAAAAGCAAAGGCGCCAAAAATCTGACAGTAAAAAGGCAGAGTTCTTAGCCCTAGAGTCAATGAGCAGCTAATGCAAGATTTGGCATACATTTAGAGGAAAAGTTGTACCAAGTTTAACTGTTATATGCTACCACAACTATAATATCAACTCAAAGGCAAGTCCTGAAAGCCCGGCGCTCGAGGCTCATTTTACAGGCTGTAGTCACCTTTTAGATTCAGAGAACTGAAAGCCATCTCCTCTATCAAAGACATAGCAGTGCTGCCTCAGCTGTGTCATCATTTAGATCAGTAAAATCACATTGACTGGAGAGCTCCACTTCTAATCGGTGCATTTAGATTCGTATATGGCCCCCATCTTATCCTCTGTGTCTGCACCATACCATCTATCAGGGCCATTGTTGAAGTGCACAGTGAACCTTAGCAGCCCCATGGTTATAGATAAGACAGGGGGTCACGGGTTGGGCCTTTTTAATGAAATAAGCAGCAGGTCGTATGCTCACTCTTCATAATAGAATAAAAGGAAGGCAGTAAGCTCAGGAAAAGCTAAGTAAGTGGATTAGGCTCAAAGCTCAGGCAAGGAGATGGGGCAGGACGAGATCTGCATCATATTTCTCTTATCAGTGGTAAGCGCTCCGTCCAACTTCTCCATCTGATCTGATTGCTTGATGGAAGAAGAATGACATTTAAAAGTAGCCAAGTATGCAGTTTCAGCATCAATTCACAGATACTGCGGTCAGCGGGGGCAAAGAAAAGTCACTCATAAGTTTGTGAATTAAAATCAATATATCAGTTTCATTACTGTTAGAAACACTTAGCACAAATTATATCTATATGTCAACACCATTTGGTTATCTGGCATTAGATGATCCAGATAAATAGTATTTGCACCAGCCTGTTAGCCGTAATTACACATGATAAGCCTGGTCTTGTTCAAGGCCTAGACTCTCTCCATCAACTAATTACTTTCCAGTTGTGAAAATGAGTTCACATGAGGCTGCTGCAAAACAGGCCAGTAGCTTGTAAATGAAATGCATTGAGTTTCTTCAGTCATGTTGTTTGACTCATCTATCTCCTTCTATCTGTGTGTGTGCTCCTCTGTGCTGTCCTGCCCCCCACTGACCCAGCTAATGTGTGCACTGCTTGTGCCCTCTTTTCACATACTACAACACAGACACTTTCAAATCAAACTAAACATACAGATTTTATTTTAAAGCAACAACCCTTTTTATTAAAGATGCTATGTAACTTTGTAGAGATGTTATTGCTTTTCCTGGAATATTCCACAGTATGGCAATAAACCTATCGATAACATCTCCATGGAGTACAGGTGGCAGACTCCATGAAATGTTACACAGTGCAGCTTTACAGATTCCTTTATTTGAATATTTAACAACATTTTAAAAGCTACATTGCTGATGAATTACATTGAGTATGAGTATAGTGCTAGTCTAATGCTTTTCAACATTCCCTAACAATCTACTTATTACCTGCAAATGGTAACCTGCTGTGACCCTGATTTGTACTTTTCCAGAGTGACCGCAGTCAGAAGGCAGTGCTAATGAGCCTAAATGACAATGTCTATATGAGGGTTTAGTGTACATGTTGTTGTAGCGGAGTCATAAATGAACATGACAGGTCTCAAGAAACCGTTAATTCTCTCCACAGATTGCAGTCTCCAGTCTTTTTGCTGCCTCTGTGAATTTGACTTTGCTAACTGTCACCACAGTTTTTTGAAATAATGCCAACTTTTTATATTATTTGTCCTTTGCAGAGTGAAGGTGAGTGGATGGAAGGTGTGAGAGCAGGGAGGAGAGAGTGAGGGGAGAGAAAAGGAAGGCAGATGATGGATTAACTTGTAGTTCCATGGGACTAGCTAGGGTGTGTGATTTTGTGATGAATGATGTGAGGTGTGATGCTCGGTAAATATTATTCTGCAGTTCACACACCCACCACAGTCATCTTTACACCTTCCCTTAATATATATATTTTTTGTTTGTTTTACCCTCGCTCACAAATGTCTGGATAAAGTACTCCTCATGAATGAAAAATGCGATATTTACTTCATGTGAGGAAATCCAGACTTCGTTTTTGTGGCCCCTCCCTCTTTTTCTGTGGCTCCTCCCATTTTGAGCCATCTTCCTCTGAGGCAGCTGGAAACAGATCACTTTTTAAATCATTCATGAGCACTGCTTAGAAAAGAAAGGCATGCAGAAAGCAGAGGGGCCTCAATGAGGGAAGTGTCATTGTCCTCTCATATGCAATGATTTATGGCATGATGGTTGTAACTGATTTGATAATCACAGTTTATTTCCCCTCAGAAGGTGGAATGTTACAGTCAGCAGTTCCACCTTCATTCTCACTCTTTTGTTTCACTGATCTTTTTTTCCTCACCGCTCTTCCACTAATAGATTTTTCTTTCTTTTTACCTTCCAACCCTTGAGCCCATATCCTTTTAAATTTCCAAATACAATAGAGATATTCTTCCCACATGCCCCTCTGTGCACTGCCTTACCAGCATCTTGCAAAGGGGGAATTTCCTGACACAGTCTTTAAAGCTGAAACGCATGCTGGGAATTGTAAGAGGAGGACGTGGTGAGGAGGGGATAGCCCTGAGAAAGATGGTTGTCTTTTTGGTCCCCTACTATAAGAAGCTAAATATTGTGGTGTTTGACAGTCACTCTCACTAGGGATGTAGCAGACTTAAGAAATTCTTGGCCGACTATAGACAGGCCCTGAGTGTCAACTAAAACGGGGCACGGGATTGGCAAAAGCTCTAATTATTACTCAAGGTGCATTAACTTTTCTGGTAGAGGGTCTATCAAATGTTTTTCTCCATGGAGAAAAGTACTGTGAAACATTCCAAAGTAATGACATCTCCATGGAGAAAATGCCTTTAAAGGACCCTCCACCAGAAAAGTTACACAGTATACCTTTAATGGTGTTTGAAGTATGTATACAAAGAAGTCCATTTAAAAAGCATATTCATAAGTAGAAAAATGACAGATTCAACTGTCCAATCACTGCCAAAACTCCAGCTAATTCACTCCATGAATTCTCTTCTGTTGTTGTTGGTCCTAGAAACATTGAAATGTCCTAAAGAGTTGGTCAAACAAGAAACCATTGACTGATCAATCAACTAAAATATTAAAGCTTTACAGCCTTAACTGTTACTATTACAATTAACTTGAAATAATTGCTCATTTATAACTTTTTTATCCATCGAACTTGCAGTAAATTATGTGATTAGCAACATAATTGTTACATTACATATATTATTTAGTTTAATGGTAGCTCTGATCTAAAGGGAAGAAGATATTGGAAAAAACAAAACAAAAAACATACATAAAGTGGCAGAAAATAATATGTTGATGTATCCATATAACTCATTATTACTGGATGTACATGAACGCATCACACTATTCAACAAGAACTGTTTATGTCATTTTACAGTGATATGAACTCTATAAATGAGTACTTTCAGTGCTCAATAATCGCACAGTACTATCCTGTTACACAATAACTTTCCAAGCAGTGCACTAGGATCCAATTTCTGTTTCAGAAATGTTTCCCTTACTCATTACTTTGAAAACACAAAAAGTGCCTAGCTTCTTCCTAGTAAATTGTGGATTTGTGCCATTTTAGTTTTTAAATATAAACATAATACAAAATACAGTATACAATGATTATATTACAGAGGAATCACCATACCGTGGCCAGATCACATCAGTGTTAATATTGTGGATGCGCTCTGGATATATTAAAAGTCCAGCTCAGGACTCTGAAGGCAGAAGGTGGAGACTTTATTGGTCTTGATTTGATCCCTCCTGAGTAACTACATTTATTAAAGCAATACAAAGGTCCAGCTGAGGCTAAAGTTTAATTTTGTCTACATGAGCCACAGAGGTTATGAGCTATAGAACTATATATGAACTGCCCCACCCCACTGTTAAGAGCAGCATTATTTTACTGGTATGTGTATAATTAGATAGAAACCAGTGTTAATAACTAAGTAATTTAATGTATCCAAACATTTGACAGTACGTTAGGAGCCAAAACAAGGTAAATGAATCTCCTAATTTATGCCATTAAAAATAATTGAAGAGCAACAAATGTGTGTGTTGAACTTTACTATATCCAGTAAATAAAGCAGCTGGACAGTTATGTGCATGTTGGCACAGAAATATTGTAGACATTTCTCCATAAAACAATGCAGTATTGTTCTCAAGCCTTGTTTTCTTGTTGCAATTTTAGTTAAGTTTGTGTACATGTGGTGATTGTTCCTGGCCTCCTCTGTTGACACTGCCTGTCTGCCTGGGGGCTTGTGGCTGGAGATGGGCTAACTCTTTCTTCTCTGACTAATGATGTTCTCAGTCTCAAGGTTTTGTGCATAATTATATTAACCCTTGTCCTTTGGCTGATCCTTTCACTAAGCAGTCCCAATGCATTTACTAAAGTTACACAAAACATACGCATATGTGTTTAGTGGTTACCATGCTGACTTTTAAAAGACTTTTTACTATTATTTACAGCAGCCGCAGAGTGAAAAATGAGGTGCATGGGTGAGGGCCTGCGGGCACAGTTTTCCAAATGCGTTGGCACACTCATTTATAACAGCATGCCTTTAAACATTAGCAGTTCAGAAGTGAGCTGTGAAGTTCACATGGAGACCATATTGTCCCTGAGGAGGGGGCTGCTTTCTTCAGCGTGCCGACTGAGTAAAGCACACAGACGTAAACATCCACTGGGGTCTAAGAACTCTCTGGGGGGCTGTGCAAACCTGGGCCCAACTCCTGTCACCACACTTTCTGTCTCTTCATCACTTTTCATCCTCGTCTTCTTTAGGAGCAGCTTGTGTCTTTAAATAAGGGGATGTATAATAACGTCCCACCCAATTCCCCATCTCCCCAGGTGTTAGTCTTTGCAATAGTGTTCATTAAAATGAATTCTGCTGCAGTAAGGGCTCCACGGGGAGGACAGACTAATATCAAGCTGGATGGTCTTAGGACGGTCAATGCAGGACACACTGAAGCCAGCCTCTTTTTCAGTTCAAAATTTTACTTGACATGGAATAATAACTCTGTCTGTCAAAATTAGTAATTACTTGGTTTGATTAATAGCCAATAGTCAATAGATGTTTTGGGATGGAATATATATATATATATATATATATATATACTTCAAAATTTTGCCCAAACAGTGGCATTTACAGGGCCAACACGGAGCAGCCAGTGTGTGGCGCTGTTTCACAAACACGCCACATTCAGAGAAAGTGCTCCTCTGAGATCTGGGCTGGAGAACAAGATGTGCCCATGCACACTCCATTATTTAGTTATTTTGTCCTGTGCATGGCGTATACTATACTTCAGAGAGCAGGTAGCTCAAAGTAGGCCTCTGACGCCATTGCAGTTCTCTACACAAGATCAGTCAGCCAATGATAGAGCTGCTCTGGCCTCGGAGAAAGGCATGCACGCAATAGCCATTTACTGTATCCTGTGTAAATAATTCAGGCATATGCTAAATCACACACAGTGGGTCTGACGGTCGCCTAATGTGTTTAGTGTAGGGAAAACCAAACAAACTTAACTGAAACAGCTTACATAATGAATCATCATTATCATCAGTCACATGAAGGATGGAAATGCTCACACACAAGGTTTGGGTTGCAAAGGCAATCAAGGTCATCTCTCCTTCCTGAATAATTTAAGATGTCTTTTTGCTGGACAGTTTGCTTCTCTTTTTATTTTGTTGCCAAAAAATCTTGGGATGACCTCTCAACATTGAGGCTCTGGAGTGCATTTGTGTGTGTGTGAGTTTTGTTTGAGAAAATTGGACACTGCTGCAAACAAGCAATCCCCAAGGCCTGTCTCTCACTCCCCAAGTTGCTCTGCTCTAAAGTATTTCTCCTGCCGAATGCTTCTGGAAAATACCCCAAAAGCAGCAGCACTGAAAGCAGGAGGATAAAACATGGTGAGAAAGCGGGGAATGTGTATTGAACATCTGTTGTTGACATCTTTTATGAGATAATGATAGATAATGAGACAGGAGAGATGATTTGTTTTGAAATTACATTACCAAGAGTTGTAACAGTGGGGCCTGATGAGTTTTACAAAGCTAAACATTGTAATAATTCGAAACTGTAAAAAGTTACAGTAATGGGCTTGAGTTGTATTTTCTGTATTGTTCCTCCATTGTTTAAGCTTTTGTGACTGAAGGATGCAACATTTGCCTTTTTTTTTGTAAAGAGCTGAGGCAGAAAATTGTAAGGTTAGCCCAGGACCAGAAAATTTTACTGGAGCCACAATGTGAATTTCAGTAATTTTTTTTTTTAATGAAACCCACTTTTATTTTTACTCCTTCCACCTGCTTTAGGGGCATTTATAGATCGTTGTAATGTCCCAGTTAAAGAGACTTCACATGTGAAAAAAGGTCAAACGTGCACAGATGGAAGAGGTGATGTATTGGGCAAAGGTGAGGCGTCGGGAAGAGAAGCGTGTCTGAATGGTCATGTACACTGCTCCGACAGTGTTCTCCAGGAAAATTGATCTCTCGCCTTTTACCAACAGAAATTTATGAAGCTGGAACATAAACGCAGTCATGTCCAATTAGCTCTGGTGAAAAACGAGGTGCGGTGAAGGGAAGGAAGTGGGAGGGGAGGAGGTGATAAAGACTTCAGTTGAAGCCAATAAAGCGTGTAGCTGATCAATGGGCCCAGCTCCCCCTCTTGCATGGTCACTTGAGTGCTCCTAGTCGGAGGTATAATGCTTGATATATTTATTTTGAGATTATCCCCTGATAATATTTCTAAACTGCAGCCTAAATAGCCTTACAATTTGACTAATTTGTCTTCTCTCTACGCAAATCAAGAGTTATTTAAATATTTTTTTTGCTTTCTGTTGTTGATGCACAGCCCAGCAGAGATGACTTTTACCTAGTTTGTGTAATATGAGCAAATGCAGATCTGCCGATACCGGTAGACTACGGAGGGATACAGTTACTGAGGAGCTGACAAATCAATGCTGACAAGAGAATTAAGGCAGCAAGGATCATTTCCTGTACAAGTTTTAAAAATCTGATGATTAATGGCCACAATGACAAAGAAGAAAACCTTATAACAGTTATAAACCGACCCTCAATGTGTTCATGATCAGTCTATATTAAGCTTTAAGATACAATGTGCACGATGGGCCAATATAATATAACAGCTGTTTTTAAAGGGGCGGAATATTATACGTATTCTATACACATTTTTAGTTAGTTTGGAAAACAGACTGTCATGTGTCATCACAGCAGGCATGTTGACTTGCATTTACTTGATAAAAATGAATGTATCTAGATTGACTGATTTAATTTTCATAAAGTTAGTAACAATACGGGACTTGCTAAGAGTTTGCAGGTTAAACTGAAAGAGGGAGTTCACAGAAAATCTGAAAAATAAAATCTGTAAAAAGGCAAACCACGGAATCGACAATAGTATTATGAAGTTTAATTGAGATGTGATCCAGTGGGAGGAGGACATAGTGCTGAAAGGAAGAGTGAGGGAATGATAGTGGTGTCCCTGGAGAGACATGTGGATGTGCGTCTACAGTAAGGAGACAGATAAAGCCCCATTAACTGCTGCTTCCAGCTGCTTTTTCAGACGCTGCCACCACATGACTCCCCCTTGATGTTTGTTTATCTTTCTTTTTATTTAGACTCCTAATTGCTGCGTGTGTACTGCCGGAAACAAGGCAGCCCCTATCTCTAAACACAAGCAGACACACTAAGAAGAATGGACACACTGTGATGTACACAGACCAGCTAGCTCACTCAAAGGAAAGAATTTTAAAAATCACTTTTTAGATGAACCATTAAATAAATCAAAATATATGCCTAAAATGAGATAAAATCTGTTCTAGTAACATAAATGTCCCACTTTATTGTCTTTTATAACCAAGTTGTCATATCTTTGATGGTACACTATTTAACTTTTTGATGGAGGGTCTGCTAGCTGCTTGACTCTATTAAGAAGGCATTGTTTTGCCTAGAGTTCCAAAATCGTACATTTGTATACATCTATCTTCCATTAATTCAAATAGGAATGTTTCATTGGCTAAAAATCGGGGTTGTCTCTGAACTGTAAACTTGGTCTGGACTAGATAAGATATGCTTAAAACCAATGGGACATGTAGGCAATCATACAACATCTCCATGGAGACAAACTACTGGCAGACCCTTCAACAGAAAAGTTGCCAATCATGACTGTACTAAATAATTATCTCACAAACACTAATATACGTCAGCCTATACTGAAAACTCATAGATTAAGTAAACAGTCAAATGAAAACTGATGTAATACTACGAGTGTACTTACTACACAAAAGGGCCAGTGCTTTAATGAGTGGAGCCTGGACAATGAGCTTAAAGTCGATTAGCTTTTGTAAAACCCAGAGCTTACAAAGGTCAGATATAGTTCTTGTTGTTCTTGTCTATATTTCTTTGTTGTTTAAATCCAAAGATTATGTACAGAAAAGCCAAACATCTTGATCAAACAAGATGTCACTAAGAAGAGTTTTATTATTAAAGAAAATCAATAGATAGACTCAAAAGATGCAACAAGATGCAACGTAAACAACATAATCTTACATAAGGTATAAATAGTAGACGCTTGTTGATGGAACCCCAAGGCACACCTCACATAAAAATAACTTTCTTTGATCAGCTCTGGAGATGCATTGTAAGCACTCAATAGAAAGCAATTAGCCATGAATGCTTTGTGAACAATAGACTTGGAAGGACACTACTAAAATATTTATTAAAACAAGTCCAAACACACAATTAACACAAGTAATTAAAGTAGCACATTGCATGCTCTGTTTTAAAAGCAATGAGGAAGGCATACATCTCTAGTCCTCTATTTTCTCTGTGCATACCAGACTTGCTTGTCTTGGTGTGCAAGTAAACAGACAGTATACTGATGGATCCAGCTGTCCCGTCTTAACTTTCCTCACAACTCCCACTTTGATGACTTTACAGTGGAGTAGACATCTTGCACATTAACATACCATTGTGCCCATGTATTATTTGTGCACGGAGGGACCCAGTAGAGAGGATCGAGAGAAATCCCAGTACAAGCTGTCATCCGAAAGAGAGGAGGCAAAAGACACGCAGCGCTTGAGAAGTCGAGAATGTCACATCACTCATGCGGAAGAAGCCGGGAAGTACTTTGAGTTATCCTGAGCAGGCAGAAAGCAGGTCAAGGAGACTGTAGATTATAAAAGTTTTAACCTGCAAGACTGGACAAAATTGATTTTTTTTTGTTTGTTTGTTTGGTTTGTTTTTTCTTTTGTTGCCGTTGTATTTATCAAATGATAATTGATTAAATGAATAAGGGAATAAAAAAATTACAGGGTAAAGCATCATTTTTATTTTGGTGATTTTTTTAAGTAATCAAAAATGCAATAGTATACACAGAGAGAACTTATCCTTGTGCGGAAAAAAGGAAAGAAATTGAAAATTGAGAATTTTTAGGATTATTACGGTCAGTGGTAACCAGTAGCCTCTAATGCAGGCTGCAAAGTCAGACCCCTTAACTGACATGCGGCTTAGGCCATTTCCGCTTGTTCGCCCCAGCCATTAGGTCTACAAGCAGCTCAGCGTATACCTTAAAAATCACTCTGCTCTTAGGTATTGATTTTAAACTACAACTTCCAGATCGTGCACTCAGCAGAGCCTCCACACTTGATGATGAGACAGATGAGATTTATCACGGAGAGGCGCGCGAGATGAGAGCCAGTGCTGTCACTCACTCAGCGCGGGCATTAGTCACAACGGCTCCGCTTGTGTGATCTGGTGTCTGTCATCCACGCTCAAGAATAAATGCACCACAAGAAGGAGAGGCACACTCACACACACCTGTCCTCTCCGCACACTTTCACTCTTCCTGCACACACAATTTGCTACCATAAAAAGAGATGTTCAATTTCCTTCCTTTGCTAAGTGGACAGCTCGTGTCCTTCAAAAAGCATACAGAAACAAGGCCTTGTCGTTGAATGGATCCTTGCCGCCGTCTCCTGTCACCTCATGCAGGTGATCAGAGAGGATTGTGGGTAATTTATAGAGCAGCAGGCAAGCATTTGACGCAAACCACGTCGTCATGATCGACTGGCTCAATTTTTCTAAGTGAGGCTAACTGCATGTTTCTAAGTTTGATAAAGTTATGAAAGTAGCACTGCGCTTAAGAAAAAAAAAAATGATGAGGAAGCCAAGATTAGTGTGAGGAAGGAAGATTGAAGTCGTCATCTCACCAGAATACAGGGGCCATTCTTTGAATATTTGATGCAGACGGATAGCTGTTCACTCCAGTGGAACAAACTGGATTGGAGTCCAGTCAGCCGTCTGGAAAAGGCTGTAATTTAAAGTCGTATCCACCGAGTGTCCTTAAGATCCTCATTTCCGTCTAAATAAAAACCTGTGGCCTCTGGATCAGCCCACCTGGGTTCTGCCCTCAGCCAAGGTCACATCTGCATCCACACACACTTACACATTCAAAAATCATCCAAACATCAATTCATACTGCCAGATAAAAGAGCGATTTCACTCCTCCAAATTACATTTCAAATGTTTTTACTTTAGCTTAAACTTATTGAAATATTTACATATATGATTTACTTGGCATTTAAAAATTCAGAAGCTTTATGACTTTCAGAAAACTCACACACACACACAGTTCACATTTAAGAAATACACAAAAAATGTGTTAATAAGTATAAGAAAAGAGTGCTTTAAAAAAAACAATTATTTCAAGTATGTAGTTTTCAGCCTCACAAACAAATCAGTGCATCAAGAAATAAAAAAATAATAATAATAATTGTGGTTATGCCAAAATAAGCAAAGAATATAAAAGAGTGCCATTTAATCTAAATCCCAATTTGAGTTGGCACAATTATCAAATTGCGAAAGCTGCAATTATTTAGATAATAGAATGTCCTCTACTAGGAACAAAATATCCTGTCTTTTTATATATACATTTTTAACCTGTACTTTAGACTTCTACAAAATGTACTGAAATGCATAAGATTAAGATTATTATTGTATTAGTTTATCAATTCATATTTTAGTGTTGTCTCAAATGTTACATGTAAATGTTACATAGTGCACTCTGGAGTCCCTGTTTTTCAACACCTACTGCAGGTCTAAATGCTTTTTTTACCCAAAATCATACACTCTATTAGCCAGAATTTTACTGTCTTAAAATATGAAAACCACACATTTGACATATTTTAACTAGTTAAAAAGTTTGCAGTGACCCAAAGTTATTCCCCACTTACATTATGCACCCCCAATATCCTAATCCTAATTAGTCACTGCAATGAGTGTCAAAGCTCTTTTCATAAGTCTCAGAGACCTGTGTGGAGTTGCTTCCTGATGATCAGACTATAAAAAGTTTTTTTTTATTAGATGCAGATAGCACAGAGCAAACCTATTTTGACCTCATGAGGTGCTAATACAATAAACAAAGGGAAGGGAAGACAAATTTTGCTGAAACACATTTGAAACAACCAAATATAAGGCTTTTAATCTTTTATAGTTACTGCATTTGAGGCCAAACATCAGTCGAATGAGCCTCTCTGCACTCATCTGTGCTAACGTTCCCCCACTGACTAACTGCACATGCTGCCATCTGGACCATCACTCCTCTGTCTCACCTGAGCTGTCTGATTGTGCTCTTCTACAGGTGTAAGTGTAACCTCCATGCCTCTCAGTGCCTGCTGGTGGATGGGAACCTCCAGTGCCAGTGTGAACACAACACCACAGGCCAGGACTGTCAGCGCTGCAAGAAGGGCTTCAAGGCCAAGTCATGGAAGGCTGGTTCCTACCTGCCAACGCCTAATGGAACTCCCAACACATGTACGTAACATTGTCTATTGTGTGCTATAACAGGGGCCAAATAAGAGAAACAGTGTCTCAAGTTCAAACTGTCACTGTGTCCTTCACCAAACATAATAATCACTTTGACATCAATGTTTCCCATGTCTAGAAGGATGTTTCCATCTTTCATTTGTTCATTCTTTCTTTCATTTTTAGCTTTAGCCATTATAAAGAGATCTCGATATTTGTAGAGGGCTAAGTATGTTTCCAGAGTGATCAGCAGCTGTGCAATCTGCTTACAATCTAATTTGGCTTGTTACAAATGCAGTGACTATTTCTATGCATCCACTTAAGCACTGCACAAGGGTGAAAGGATAGAGAGCATCTTGTGCCAAGTGCCATCGTGTTAAAAGCTGTTTATGAGAAGTGCTGCTCTGCTCCGTCTCATTAGCTGCAATTAGATCCCTTATAATAACAGATGTTCATGTTAAGTTAAGCCTCTAATTATGTTTATCATATTTAGTTGATCAGAACATAAATACTGTTTTCTATCATATGCGCAGTGGTTTTGAGCAGTTTTAGACTAGGAGTGGTGATGGGACTAGGGTGGTGTAGTAAAACCAGTGCTTAGCGGGTTGTCACCAGCTCAAAAGCATGAAAGCAAAGCATCTCACTGTGATGATGGGAGTGTGTGGGGGAAATCCTCTCACCAAGTATAGTCAGCTACAGTAGCTACCTCTGATAAAATAATAATCTAGGGCAACCCCTCCCACCCCCTCCTTTCAGTCATAAAAAAAGAAAAAAGTCCACCTCGGCTGCATCAACAAGAACGCTTCCACGGTCATTAGCGATAGTTTCTAAAGGTAGCTGCAGTTTTCCTCACACTTCAAAAAATGTCTACTTGTTACTGTACTAAGCAAGATCCAATGGAACTGATATCTCATGTCTTTTTCACAATCTACTTCAAAGTCTAGCCCCATAAATATGTTATAGAAAAAAACCTACATGTGATGACCACCTTTTAATGTTTAAAGGTCAAAAATAGGGAGGGGTCTCATTACTCTTGTATGAAAGGTTATCCACAAACCCCCTTTTATTTCTCTCAAATAGCTCCTAAGCTTTCTCTGCCACCTGAGTCTGACAAACGAGTTTGAGTCAAGTCTTTAGGCAAATTGAATGCATAAATAAACACGCTCTCATCTGTGCGTCTGTTTCTCTTTCTCTTTTTAGGTGCAATTGCGGGCTCTCCCTCCGGTTCAAGTAAGTCACTGAAAGCAACCAACTCATCTCTTATACCTGTTCTTTGCTTTATCTTCAACACTTATCTCCCTCCATTGTGTTTGTAGCCCACTTCTTTTGTTTTGTTTATTTCTTACGCTGCTGCAGCTCTGGCATACGCATGCTTCAATATTAATAGGTCTCGCTGTTGTTGCGTCCGTTCATCATATCACATCACACTAACCTGCACAGGAGGAATTCTTCCACAGTTGCTCCTATTTAGAGACACGACATGGGAAAATGAATGGAGAGTGTGGAGTGGACGAGGCGTTTGGGCAACACAAAGCAGAGAGGAGTGAGGGATGTGTTAGTGTGTTGTAATGCAGTGTGATTCCGGATGAGGAGCAGAGGGAGGCTCGGAATAAAAGGGAATTTGATTAGGGGATTCTCTCGGTGGAGACGCTCCCGGGCGCGTAGCTGTTAGACAGAAACGATCGGCAAAGTGGCAGCATCAACCCTGACAGCTCTGGGCTCTTCTCCACATGGTCCAGCAATAAAAGGCTGATGCTTGGCTAGACTCAACAATTGGGCCGCAGTGCACAAGTCAGCTTTTCAAATTAAAGACAATTGTGGAAGATGCTAGTATAAGGGTAGCATATTCATTATCCACAACATTCAGACCACCAACCAATACTTAAAGCCATTATGTTTGTTTTTCCTATTACATGCAACATTTTGACTCCTGTTCCACATTCAATAGATAAAAATCATTTGTTTTAAACTGTCAATCACAATGGCAACGCTCTGAAGTTTTCAACATTCCAAAACCTTGGATAGGACAATGAACGCAATAGAACCATCATTAAAACTACAGCGGATTTTTTTTTAATAGCATAGCATGCATACATTCTTGCCCACGATGACAAAAACAATATTTGGCTGTCAGTGCCTACTCGAGTATAAATTTCTTTGTAGACTCTGGTGGTGTGGTTAACTACAATTTTTTGTAGTTACCACCACATTATTAATCTGTCAAGAATACAACTATTTTAACAGCCTTCTACTTGGATGTTTCTGCAGTCCAATTATCATTATTAGTGTGTATTATTTTGTTCCTCTCTGCATGCCAACTTGTTTCTGACGAGTGGGCCGAACTCCTACTCATGGTGTTCATGTTAATTTTTACCTTTATCTCATCTACTGGGCACTGTAGTCGAAGATGAAATGGAGAGTGGATTCCAACATGAAAGACAGCACGTTGCAGTTGATAACACGGAGGGTCATACTCAAGGTCAACCAAGGATACACGGAGCCCCACTTGAAGGTACAGAGAAGCACAGTAGAGTAGCTGTAGAACTAGACAAGAATTATGACAAAGCTGAAGAGGGTAGTCGCCCATAGAAGTAGTGTATCCTGTGCCTATGTATACACCATTCATAATTCATGTATGGACTTGGTGAACGTCCTTCGATGGTCAGTGGTTGTTTGGGTAGGATGTTAATGTCAGATATGGGTTGTCTTCAGAGTATAGATGACAAATATGGAAATTCAGACTTTATTTGTTCTGACTGACTGACTTTACTGTAAAGTGGTGCTCGAACCTTGCCTGGCCTCATGCTAAATTTAAACCTTCCATCTTGGTACGCAGCGAAAGTTTGCATAAAAGCACTTTAGAGATCAGGGCATGTAGGGAGTTTCGGGCGTGGCTTGCAATGTCGTCACTTTCTTCCTTTTCAGAAAAAGGAAATCCATTAAGAGTGTTTGTTAAACAGCTCAGCACTTTTGTTGTTTGGCTGACATCAGTAGGGAACTCAAAGAATTCACTGATTAGCTGTGATTTACGGAGAGCTGACAGAAGCTTTAACATGCATAAACAAGGCCACAGTCCTTTGTAAGCTTTAAACGGGTGCTGTACGGAAAGGCAGTCTTACATTATTTTTTACTTTCAACTAGTAACTCAAACAGGTCGATTTAAAGGTAGGGTATGTAGCTCGCACTCTTAAAAAAAGTACAAGCACAACTGAATCTGGCATATTGATCCTCCGTGATTTGCTCACAAATGGGGAGATGCTGTTTTAGCATTATTGAATGTTTGGCTGTTGAGGTTTGTTAGATGAGACATTTTTGGACAAATATCCAACTGGTTTTAGTCATAGGAACTGGCATAATGACAAAATAATTACAACATTAATAACATAATCAACTTGACCATGCAAGATTTGTAATTAAAATTGTATCTGGTGACAAAGATGCTATGCCTCACTTTAAAATTTATGTTATTGTAGTTAGTGTATGCAACTCTGGCATATAGTCCTGTACTGGAGTCAATGATTGCTCAGTTGACAAAGAAAACACTGTACACAGATGTTTTTGTAGCTCAGGTGGATTTGGACTGAATGTGACCCTTCCCTGAACTGTGAGTGTGTGTTTCATGTCTGGCATATGGTGCATTTCAGGAGCACCAATAAATCATCTCCATTCATGTCTATTACCTCTCGGGGATGTGAGGTCTTAAGTCCTGCTCTCATAACCACTGTGCACAACCACTAGTATCACTGAAAAATTAACATATGCTAGTATTAATACTAGAGACCTATTCTGACAGGGGTTGTTGTAACTATAGTAACCTACAAATGTCCATGACTGTCAGATATTTAGAGGACAGTAAAAGTGATTGTACAATTGGAGTGGAATGACCTTGAAATAATTTCTAGCACCCTTTAAGAGAGTGAAACATAGTGCTTTGTCGTGCTTTGTCATGTCCCTGCCCCAGTTATGTCAGTGAGCATGCTCAGATAGGGATTAGTCATGTATTGGCAAGAGTCTGATCCACTGAGCCCGATGTCCATTGGTCAGCTACCTTGTATGTGTGTGTGCATGTGTGTGCGTGTGTGTGTGTGTGTGTGTTGGTGAGGGGAGGTCTCCAATCCAGTCTTAGTGATCCCATATGACCCTGCCGTATACTCAGATTCAGAGCCCATAGCAGTGCTTTCTGCAAGCCTGCGTTCTACTACAGTAAACTATCACTAATAGCTCTTTGTCTGTAATAATAGTTTTACTTAAGTAATCTTTTGTATCAGAATTAGTCTTGACTCCAGACCAACACATTGGTTCATGTCTGTAAAAGCATTGGACATATTAATATGATTTCTGCTGTCACAATGCCCAGCCCCATTAGGGTTTCTGGCAAACGTTAAAGGCTCCTGAATTACAATGCATTCATTAGTGTGACTCTATGTCCAATTTCTGTCACTTTAGTCATATATTCTGAGAAGGCTAGACTGACAGGTAGCATTAAAACATTATTAGCATTTTAGTCTACATTAAATCCAGTGACAAATGATCTCATTATATTCAAATACAACAGTGTGAAGGCACCTAAATACTTCAGTGTATGTCAGGGCACACGACGCCCATGTGAGAGTTATGGCACAGTCCATCTGCTCAGACAGACAAATCCCAGGACATTACGTAATACATAAGGTCATGCTGTAATGCAACGTATGAAAGGGTGATGGCGCTGTTTTCAAGGTAAATGTACTCTTCCATAGAGCCAACAGATTCTGGGCATGAGTATCATGTATCAGCGACCTCAACCAGCAGATCAACTGGTATATATATATATATATATATATATATATATATATATATATATATATATATATATATATATATATATATATATATATATATATATATATATATATATATATATATATATATAAATCAAAATTTGTATTTATTTATTTATTCTACCTGGGCAGCTGAGGGATTACGCAGACAGCTTTCTATTATATATAACAGGGATCTCCAATAAAATTTCCCTGAGGGTAGAACTGGGGTTCACAAAAAAATATGCCCACATAGACAATGTTTTGTTTGCCAAAAAACAACAGTAAAATCAACAACTGATCAAAAACATACAATGTTTCTTTTCAGTTACTACTGTATTTGTTGGAAAATCTTAAATTGTGTAAAGCAGATTCAAACAATACCACAGCACAACTACACTGTAAACATAACCAATGAAAAACATCACTTTGCAGAATTACGTGCTATATATAAAATACCCTGCCTACCTGCTGTTAAAGTTCTACAACAGTTTTCCAAATTTTACCATCAAAACTCAACACCTCCTTAGCCATATCAACAGCACATTGATTTACTATTTCAGCATCGGTAAAGATTCCCTGCTTTCCCAAGGTTCCAGGACACAATCAGCGAAGCAGCAGTGGCCTTGTCTAGAGCAGATGTCGATTTACTAAGGGTATCCCTCACGCTCTCCTCGGGTTCATATTGACCCGAAGAAAAAAAAAATTTCCTTCCCACTCTCTTGGGTAAGGTCAATCAGATCCAAAAATTAATTTTCAAATAAATTCTTGCCAGGTGAGAAAATAAATTTTTGGGTCTGATTGACCTGCCTCAAGAGAGTGGGAAAAAATGTGTTTTCTTCGGGTCAATGTGACCTCGAGGAGAGCGTGAGGATAGTATACACTGACTGTATGATGTTATCATATTTGATATGTATTGTTTGCATTTCTCAGATTTTTTCTTTGTAACTGGCATTAAAACTAGCAGCATGAACAGTTCCTTAAGATTTTCCTTTTGCACAGTGTAACAGTCTGCAAACAAATCAAACACGTAGGCTTAATACTGTGCTTGGGCACAATAAAACAAAACTCCTCTATCCATTCAGACTTGAACTGGTGATTTTCGCTATCCACTTTGCATTTCTTAGAGCAAGCCATTCTGCAACTTTATATTAGCATCATATGTCTGCAGTCAAGCCCATGAGTCAAGCTAGTCAACAAAAGAGCGGGCACAATGCCAAGCGCAAGGTCAAGGGTCAAAAAGCGATCAACAATTGTCTATTCGTTACACAAATCACTTGCCAAACGGAGTAAATACATAAAAGCCTAATAAGTAATCAAATGATAGGTATACTTCAAAGTATAATAAACATGTTTAAATGTGCATTTCATTACTGACTGGTGGGTTTTCTTACACTATTCAGATGAACTATAGTCCTCTTTTTAGCCAATATGGTCCTTGTCTTTCTCATCAGAAAAACTGTATGAAGAGTCTACCTCAGTCATCCAGGTAGAATCCATAGCAAAGAAGAAATTCAATATGTCAACAAGACAAACATTTATTTTGGTCTAAAACGTTTCACAGCTCATCTAAGCTGCGTCTTCAGTTCTGGTCGGCATTCTGATCAGAAAATAAACGTTTATCCAGTTGACATATTGAATTTCTCCTTTGTCATTAGAATAACTGCATATTAAATCCGTGCCGGGCTCCTTCTTTTGATCGGTATAGTACACCAAAAAAGTTGTAAGTAAATCCACAACAGGTTGTTCTTCTGCAGCCAGTAGTTTAAATCCACAACCTCACTGTATCTTTCTTGAATATTTCAAACACTCTGCTGGGAATCGCTGTCAAATTCTACTGCTCTGTGAAATGTGAGGCTTAAGTCACATGATCAAACTGACATGCTTTATTGGTTGAGTAAATATATTACTTTGTAAAATATAATTTAAAAACTAAAATGTGCATTTATTACTTGTATCGTGTGTATGTGTTTGTTTTAAATGTGTTTTAAATAGAAGACAAACAGATATAAATAGGATTTCCACTTGCTCCCCACATACTTGTTAATGGAAGATTTGGTTTAACAAAATGCCTGACTGAACCCTGACTGAAGACTGTATGTCAAGATAGGGTATAATATATACTCATATTAATGGGTGGTCAGTATTTATTACCCCTAGAGTTGATAAGTGAGTTTGGCCTTGACTAAAGCGAGTAGCTTCTGTATCTGAATTGTCCCTTTCAAATTGAGGTAGGGGTCCAGATCCCTTCAGGGTCCAAAGTAGGCGAACGGTTCGCCTATTGGAGACCCAGGGTATAAAATGTCTATATAGAACATCTTAAATGAGTTTGATAAAAGCATTTAATAATAAATTATATATTTATTTTACAAATACAATCTATCTAAATTTATTCAGTGTCAATTTTATACCTCCAAATGTTTTTTTTTTTTTTTTGTTTTTTTAATCATGCTACAATTAATTGTGTCAGGGGTATAATCACATGAAATTATGTACATTTTAAAGCAAATAACCAAAATGACACACTGTCATATATTATTAGACTAACGATAGTCACACCTTTAACAGCCACAGTGCTTGCAAAATATTGCCAGCACTGAAAGGGTTGTAAAACAGCTTTTGTGTTTAGCCGATCTCAGCAGTGTGAAGTCACACTCTCATTGTGTGTTTCACTGGTGCGTGTGTGCGAGCACAGACTGGCTGTGTCTATTTCATATGCACATTTGGATAGAAAAATAAGAGCTTTTGGATAAACAATCTGAGACTGCATCTCTAATGCTAATGCATTAGCCCGCTCATTGCATTTGTAATCTCTGTCCTCGTGTAACTGATGCTAGACTCCAGTGAGAATTACAAACAGCACAGTCCATTTTATGGGCCACAGGGCTGAGGCTGGACTCAAGGGAGAGTTTGGTCACTTCCTGGTTCAGTGAAGCTACTTTCTGACAGTTAAACATCAGAGCAGCTCACACAACAGTCTGACCAAGTCCAGGAGCCCAACATCATTTGGTCAATGAGAATCATCACCATCCCCCTGAAACAATTGGCCCAGTCTCCCACCTCACATAGCCTGTAGAGAATAGTGTTAAAGCAGGGCAGAGGTAAGCCCCACTCTCAGCATTACAGACTAATCAAATTTACAATGAGAGCTCTAGTTCCATCAGTGTATGGCATTGTATTGTTAAATTATTTCCAGAAGGTGAACGTCACTGATGTACCCTTACACATTTAATGCTACTCAGCATCAAATTGCATGTAAGAGATGCTTATTAAATTTGGCTAGTGGCACTGAAATCTAGTTAATGGAAGAGGCAGACAGAACCATAAGTGAAAAGTGAAGGGAGGGGGGCAGCAGCAATTTGAAAATAGTTGACAGGGATTTTGCATCATTCAGACACAGAATTTTGAAGTGACGGATGAAACTGAATTGAGAATTTTAATCTTAACTTTAACCTAAAAACCTTCTAATAATGGGAAAGAGTTGGTTTACATTAGCTTTATAATTGATACATGAAAATAAGCTTTTTAATGTGGCAAGCAAGTAAAGTTCTGTCACTATTAAATCATGCATATTTTATTTGTTTGATAGTTAAATTGAACAGGCAACACATTTAGAAAATTGCTATATCCAGTTTAGAGAAAGCAGCAGAAAGTTTTAAAATTCCATTTCAATTTACCAGACATGTCAGTTTTAAATAAAAATATCACTTCTGAAGAGCAGTGAACATAGCCCACCTATAAGTCAGCCTCTACCGCTCTTGGCACAGTGTCATGTTGCCAGTAGGAGAGCAGATGAAGAGCTCCATCACTGCCACTGTGTGCTAAGCCCGACAGACTTTCACGCTTTTCTTTCCATCAGTGTGAAGTGAGAAGAAGCGCTGTCTGGTGTCCAACAGTTCAGCCTGATCTGATTGAAATTAATGCCAAGAAAAAAGTCCAATTGGTTTGACCCCAAAGGCTGCCCGCATTAGTGGGACTAAAAACACCTATGATACAGTGGCCAGTGGAGGGAATAGTCCTGTACTGCATATATAGCTGGTATGCATGAGTGACAGATGTGTGTGAGCTGAGATAGGCCATAGTTGGAGGTAGACAGGGGTTACTTTGATGAGATGTAATGATGGAATAATGCCAGTGTGTGAAATGGTTCAGTGTGCACTGAGAACAGCTGCTGGCATCCTGTCTAACTCGCGCCCCGGGGAGGGAGGAAGGGAGAGGGAGAGAGGGGGAGACGAGGAGAGGGGGAAAGGAGTGTGGGATGGGGGTGCGTAGGTGGAGGTAGCCTGGAGGGAGATGCTCAGCAGGGGGGCAGGACGCTCGCAGGATGCCCCTCTCTGAAGAAGTAGCACAGACTTACATGGGCCGGGTGGAGCCTCCTCGAGGGGGAACACAGATGGAAGCCTGCTGTAGTGTATTCTCCTGTGGCTGGTTCATCATTAATCCCTGAATGACATGTATAGTGTGGTTGCAACCTGTGATTGGTTAGTTGTATTTTTAGGCATCATAATCCAATTCAGGAAGCTGTGGGGTTTGATTTATTGACCTTTTGATATTGTTGCTGCAAATGGAAAAAGTAGAAGGCCAAGGAGCAAGTTTCATATTTTCCTACTGGTGCACTCACTAGTATGTAAACTAGAAGCAAAGGAATAATAAAATACACAGTGGAAAGTGGAGCACAGGAAACAGGAAAGACAATTAAAATTTCACTAAAAGTGGAATAAAACTTAAAAAAGTGTCTGCAGTGTAGTGCCAGATAGAATAACAAAATTTATAATACAGACGAGTACTAATTATAAGATTTTTCCATAAGAGTTTGTCCAGATTCAATGAATATTCATATCTATGTTCAAAAATGAGAGCAAAGATGAGTATTTTCTTTCTTTTATGACAAGCAGAAAAGAAACAAGCTCTTTGGGAGAGTGTGAACATGCAGCAGCAGAAGACTTTGTGACACTCAGATAAAAGGCACGTCATTTCTCTGAGCCTGAGAGAGAGTGTAAAGACAAAGGCATTTCTCGAGACTCTTTTTTTCTCAAGCTCAGGGATATGGCCTCAAATAGGGCCAGCCAATATTGGGCAATAAGCATAAGGAGGTGGTTTAAGAGAATAGAAATGATGGGACCCAAAAGAAAAAAAGTGTTTTGCAATATTTATTTTTTTGTGATTTTCAATCTATATGGAGGTAAATAAACACCTTGGCATTTAGATTTTGTTAATTTTATTTGTATTTTGAATTTTATAACATGTCGTCAGTAAGAGACGACGGAAAAATTTTGATGTTAAATCCAAGTGAAGTTAACAACCTAATAATAACAGTATGTAACCTATAGTTGAGCTGTTAAGGACCAAAATAGTTCGCTTTTATGGTACAAGCATGACATTTTGCCACATTACTAACACCCCCAGGACTAATATTTCTAGATATGGAGCCAAGCCTAAGTCGACCCTGGAGCCGAGAACTGGACATGTCACAAAATGGACTATATGAAAATGATCCTGGCTTAAAAAAACACTGCATGATCCCTTTTTTACTGTCTAATTTGCTTAGTTATCCATTTTGTAATGTTGAACAACAATTTTTCATAAGCTCCAAAGCATTAATGAGGTCATGTGACCATTTTCCTTGAGGCTGTAAGGGTTTTGTGGGCTCCCTGGGGTTGAAATCCAAGTTAATACAAAATTTTATCTTTCAAAGCCATATTTATTGGGTTTTTGATAACAAAAACAGTTTCAACATTTCTAATGACCTGTAAGTGCCTCATCATGTTTCACAATGGTAATTAAATGCTGCATGGATGTGAGGCATAACCCTAAAAAACATATCAGAGATTTTCCTTAAATCGTTAAACTTATTCAAAGTGCTCTAAGTGCAGCTGCTGCCACATCTATACATGCATAATTTGTCTTTGCACACTTGCATCACCCAGCACAGGCTACTCTGCATCCACACTTGATAAGTTCATAGCACGTTCTTTGCCTGGTGGAGCGTGGTCCACAACTGTAACTAGTGACTGTCATCACGCTTTCATCCCCAATCTGCAGGGCTGGGTGGTGTCCTAAAATACTAAAATTCTTAATGGTGCATTATAACTTTTCTGTTTGGGGGTTCACAACCTGCTTCTTTTATGATGTCACAGCTTTGGCTGGAATCTTTCACTGTATGACATTAAACATATCAGTCTTGTGTTTGTTCAGTTAAGGACTGAAAATGTGTTTATTGCTCAAATACCTAAAATATAGACATTCTTACATTTAGCGGGTCTATTGCTTGTGGGACGCCAGTCATTGTGTCCTTAGGCAAGACACTTCACTCACTTTGCCTAGTATGAAAGTGGTGTGTGTGTGAGTGATGGTGGTGGTCACAGGGACTGATGGCGCCAATTGGCATGGCAGTTGTGCATCTGTCAGTTTGCTCCAGGGCAGCTGTGGCTACAGTAGTAGCTTACCACCGGGTATAAAGTGAATGAATAATGCTGAATAATGATCTGCAAAGTGAAATTTCCATAGTAACAAGCAGGTGTAACATCTATAACAAGACTGCATTAAAGAAACTTAAGTCAGCTTCAGGTTTTATCTAAAAAGTTTTATATAAAATGCTAGTCACTACAGTGTAGTTAGTAGTTTTTATATGTATACTTTTATTCGATCACAAGTTTTGTAGTAGTACTTGTCAATGAGTAGATGTTTTGCTATGTAACTGTACTTGTACTGTACTCACAGAAGAGCTGATTGAACCATTGAATATACAGGCTAAAGAAAGATTAGGGGGGAGAGAGAAATGAAGATAGAAAATCAAACCTACACAAAACAATTTTCATGAAGTTTTACTTTTGCCTTGAAGTGGGACTAAACACCTAAACTCCGCCCACAAACACATTTCAAATAGCACTGATAAACTGAGTGGTACCTGGAGGAGTAACGGAGAGAGGGGCGGGGCTAGGGGTATAAGGAGCAGTGTGACTGGTCTAACAGGCATCCACACTACAAACTCCACTCCTACAGCCAGAGATTTGTAAACAGAAAAAACTGGCTGTAATCAGGGCAGTTCTACGTGATGTCACATAGTACTTGATATCACAGAGGCCACTAGAGTTCACACACTCTCATTTTTACACATTGTTGCTCAGATTCTTTTGCTAATTTACCTAGTTTGCTCTAAAATTACCAAACAAACACTAGAAACAGTAAATGACACTATTAAAGATGCACTGTGTAACTTTTTGATTCGGGGCCCGTCACCTGCTTGTTTCTATGGAGATGTCATTGCTCTGCCTGGAATGTTCTACAGTATGACATTAAACAGCTCTACCTTACATTTATTCAATTACAGGGGGTTTAAAAGCTCAAAAATACCTAGAAAAACAGACATTCTGACTGTGAGCGAGGTCGCCTCTCCACAGATCTGACCTGTAATTTGGCCTTGTTTAGTCTCCATGAAGATAGAAAGGTTTATTGCCACACTGTGAAACAATCCAGACAAAGCAATAACATCTCCATGGAGACCAGAAAAGTTACATGATGCACCTTTAAAAAAACACCATTAGTTTAGAAGCTTTTTTTTGTTGTTGTTGTTGTTATGTAACATTTACTTTCACTTTAAAAACAGCTTTGAAAGTAGCTAGTATCTTGAAACATATTCTTCTTTATAACCTATATGATAATTTAACATTATTTTCCAAAAAAGAAGGTTTAAGCAGTAATTGAGCTCCCAGCCTCGTTTCCATGACGGCCATTTTGTGACATGCGCGGCTCCAGAGTCGACTTGGGCTTGGTTCCATATCCAGAAATGTTGGTCCTAGGGATGTTAATAATCTGGCAAAGTTTAATGCTTGTACCATAAAAATGAACAATTGGGCACGATTTTGGTCCTTAACAGCTCCACTACTAATTTTGATGACCAACATTTTCAACAAGCTTCTTCAATTGCCTCAAAACCTTTTAACTTCCTAGTTTATATTTATCATAGTGCAGCCACAAACAATTTTTTTTTTTTATCCCAGACATAATAGTACCCTATAATCCCCAGCCCCACTTAGTCAGAGGAACCTATTCCCCCCACTCATACGCACAGTGCCAGCTGACTCACTTCTTTAAAATTGGCAGCTGGATTGCTTTGTGGTAGGTCCTATGTTCCCCAGTACCTTCCTCCATCTATAGAGTATGAGGAACAGGGGAACATGGGTACCCCACACCTTGCTGGTTTAATATTTAATTAAGTTAGCGGTATGGGGGAAAATTTATTTAATCCCTTTTAATTTTTATATTTGTCTACTTGTCCAATGTTGTCCAATGTCCAGTATTCAAAGAAGGAAATGTGAAAGACTGAAACATATGTTAAGGCCTTGTGTGTACTGCACACATTTCTCACTATGAATCCATGTCACCAAACAGTGGAATATGTAAAAAAAATTAAAATAAAAAATCCAAATCAGTGACCCTACAGTTCCTCCCTATATAAGTATTTAGTTCCCTTTGTACATCTGAGCAGCACAGTCACTGCAGCACTTTAAGTATAAAACTGCTAGGCTACTAAAAAGGAACTGTAGAAGGTTCCTACAGTACATACCCCCACAATAATTGCTGTGATGGTTCTACACCTTTGTGAGTCCCATTGTGGTGAATTCTGCGATTGGTCCTGATTTGAAAACATACAGCCTCTCTTTAAAAAACACAGGAACAAGTCTGAACCAACTCAGATCTGGCTTTCCAGCCAAAGGGACCCATCAGAGAAGACTGGTCTTAGAAAGAGCAGAGCAGGAGTCCAGAGGTGACTGAGCTCCAATACGCCCATATAGATCAGAAGGACTCAAATGTGCAGGATTACCCTGGTCAGGCATTTCTCAAAATAGTGATTCATAATTCATGCTTTACAAGTCAAATCCAAAACTCAATGTCCAAACTAGTTTAGGATGCCCGGAGTCGCCTTCTTTTAGCCAAAGAATAATTAGAGCTTTGTTATCTGAAGTCACCAGTGTAAAGCTGCAGTGAGTGATGTTTGTTCTTCTGAACTTGTCTCCATTAGCACCATGAACTGTGCATATGGTCTATGATGACTCTGAGGAGCTCACCTCTATCACCACTGGACTCCCTCCTGCTCAGCTCTTTGTCTAAGGCCATTCTTCTCCAATGGCTCACTTTGTTTGGAGATCCAACCCTTTTAATAGATGCTTACAGTATGTAGCCTAATAGAGAAATTGTACATTATTTCAATATTTATTTTGTTGTACTATTTTATTTTCTAAATGAGGCTTATCAGTGCTGTGTTTTAGCAATACAAATGAAGATAATCAGACTTACTATGCATCTACATGATCATAATGAAAACGTCTCTAAACCTCAGGGTGATGTGCTCCTCATTTTTCTCATCATCCAAAAAGTCAGAATCACAATCTCCCTCAGTAATTCAGTGCAGAAATCCTTCTGTTTCAGTTCTGTCAGCTACAAAAAGAAGTATACAACACAATTGTCCCAGCGTCCATTATAGTGGACATTCATAAACCCGTTATTATTTTAAGGCACAGACATTAAAATTATTAAAATAATTTCTAAATTTAAGAATAGAAATGCTTGTGAAAATGTAGTTTAAAATGGTATAAATAAAGGATATTTGATTTTCTTGATTTTTCTTGTACCGTAAAATGTACCATTCGGAATATCAGCTATTATGGATCGAAAGGAGAAGGCGATTCCAAAAGTCCCATGAAACAAATCACAGCAGAAATCCCTGGGAGTCTATCTCAAAACACCTAAAAGATAGACAGGTTAACGCAATGTCCACTATTAAGGACACAAATGAATGGGCAGGGTCTCAGGAGGGTATGAGATATTTTTTTCCTCCTTATGTTAATGATTGCTCAATGTCTTAGTGTCCATTAAGACCGAGGAGCATAAACACCAGAGTCACCAGACTGCTGTCTCATCTCAGCCTGGAGAAGAGAGAGGCAATGAAGTAAATCATGAGTCAGAAGGTACTGTGTATAGACCCAAATAAATAGAGTACATTTAAAATGGGCACTGCCACTGCCATTTATGTGTGTGATAGCTTTTCATAATTCTAAAAAACAAGATCAAGAGACTAATGCTCATAAATCCTCATCTGAACACATTCAAGTTATAAGTGCGCACCATGTTGTGTAGTGGTAGTGTTTTAGTAGTTTATGTTAACTCATTGTACTGTCAGGCTTGCCTGAATCTGAAGACCATGGACATGAGTCACACAGATCCACAGGACCACATGGAGTCAGTATAGAAGGACAAGAAGGCAGGTATCATATTGACCTTAAGTTGAAGTAGTTTATACTTTGAATGTCAGCATTGACTCAACTCTGGTATGACAGTCTTCCACAAGTCTGAAGAACAAAGACATGACACTAATGGCCTCACAACAACCACATCTCACCGTGGAGACAAAAGTCATCAGGAGCAGACTGGGGACAAAGGTAGCATATCTTTAGCAATTTTAAGTAATCAAAAACTCAAAGGCCCCATTTGGGTTGTGCAAAATCATAAGTTCTGTGTTGGTCTTTAAAGGTTATATTATACAAAAATTACTCTTGTGAACTTTAAGTCTAGTCTAGAATGTTGTTACCTCTTCAAAAACAAACCTGGAGTTATGTTTGTTTCATTCACATCTGCTTAAGTAACCCTTTATTATCAGTCTGTCTACATCTCAAAGCTCAAAATGCTCTAGTCCACCTTGCAATGTTATGAAGTGTTTCAAATTAACAGATACCTTTCACCTGTTGTTAGTAGAGATTGGCAATTCCAGGAAATAATCCAAATGTGTTTTATTGAAGGTGTATGGAGTATAAAAACACAGTGGAGCACTTCCTGAGAAGACCTCAGCCTAAATATGCAGCATTTCTATGTTAAATATTTGGGAAGGAAACCAAAAACAGCTCCATGTATGTTTTGACGAGGAAACAACATTATATTATAATATCGATCTAATACAGGTGCCTTTAAATAGAGCTCTGCCAATCCAAATTTAATCTGGATCTGTATTAAATTTAATTGACACTGGTGTCCTTTTAATCGAGAGGTCCACAACTAATGCTCTTTCAGCAATAGCATCTGGTTTAGAGCAGAGTTCCAGAGAAACGTTGGAGTACTATTTTTTTTATAATTTTTTTTTATATCTAATATCATGACATTACTAAAATTGTCACTAGTTACATGCTCTACTTTATATACTTTACTTTTCCCTGCTTAAAGTTTATAGCAATACCCATGGACACACAACTCAAAATGAAACAACAGATGAAAGCAAACTTGAAGATACCAACAGACTACACGGTATGTACTAATGATCATTGCACTTAAATCATTGTGAGGAGAAAGAATAGCTAGACATGCCACAAATGAAAAATTGTAAAGTGTATCCTTGAAGTGATATTGGAATAGGAATGTGTTTTTGCTATGTTTCTGAGATCACTGTTGTGTGCTAGCTCCCCACAAGGCTGAGGATCATGGGCTTCACAGTCACCCCATGTCATCTGAGCATGGCCATAAACGAGAAGAGCACACAGAGCAGACTTATGGAAATGACGGTATATGCTATCAAACAAGGTAGTGCAGTGTAGTGAAAATTGTTTTAATAGTTTTTTCATGACTGTTGTCCCTCTGCAGTTCTTTTACATGAAACTCATGGCCACAAACACCCTGTGCAAGGTGAAGAGAAAGAAGAAAAAAAAAGTGAAGGTACTTAACGTAAGAGCTAGAATGTCCTGTAGATAGCTTTAGATGGTGATGTGAATCTAATGACCATGTTGTGTAGCTGCTCACAGCCCCCATGCTCACCAGAGTAGTCATAACAAAACAGACGAGACAAGCCACAGTGAAAACCAGCAAACAGCACCAGGTATTCGTAATAACAGTAAAAACAAGATGCAGCAAAGATTTTTTATATTATTTTATTTATTTTCCCAAAAGCAGTTGAGAATAGAAACGATCAACATGGCCATGTTCAAACATCAACTATAACTGGGCATCACACTGGTAACACAGATAAACAGAATGGTACTGTCACAAATTTCACAAATAAATTGAGGATAGTGAACAGAGGATTTGTCAGTAATTACTATATCATTTGAAGCAGTTGATCACTCACATCATGAACAGCATCATCATAATTTCACCACAGACTCTTCAAATAAGAAAGAGGAGGATGGACATGGTCAACAAGAAGGAGGTAAATATAAATCAATCAAAAGATTCTGAGACTGTCAATCAAATTGACAAACACTGATAATATTTTTTGTTTGTAAAAGTTGTACATAAGTCTGACCACCATGGACATGTGACACATGAGGATAGAGACTCTGTGCACAGGGTGGGGCCAGTAAACCACCATGAACACAACAGTCATAGTCACTCTGAAAATACTGACTATAACAAAGAGGCTCATACAGGTATTCAGTGCATAATGTATTATGTATACAATAGTAAATAGAAATTACCTTTATTCTTCTCCTTCATTGTTTTAGCAGTCCATCATGTAAATGCCAATCATGCACAAGAGTCTCATGAACAAACAACTGAGTATGAGGAGGGACATGATATGCACTCTCCAGTACACAAAGGTACATCTAGACCAGACCAGTACTTTCAAATATAGAGGCAATACATTTTGATGGTGCTGATAGTGTACTTGCTCATTTTCAGTCAGCCCTCATGGACACAACACCCACGGTCGCACCCCAAACTCTCCTGAACATAAGGAGCAAGATCAAAGCCATTTGGGTATAAAATGTAGGTTATAATATTTTAGTTTGATTATTGTTTTTGTTTTACAACATATAGGTATCATGATTGCTTCAGTTAGATATGAATTAAACATAATATTTTGTATGGAAGTATGGAACTGAATATATTCTAATAATTTACTTCTGCAAAGCGAATGACCGCCATGCCCATGAGGCATACAAACAGACCAAGCCTGAACATGAAGTGGGCCATAATGCACAAACAACATCAGAACACAAAGGTATGTGCGCCTGCAGCTGCAGAGGACAATGCTGACTGTCTCACAGTGTCCTAACTTGTCTCTCACTATAGTATGTCCATTTATATTCAGCAAACCTTCTTGGACATGAGACTCACAGACACAGTTCCAGCTCTTCTAAACATAAGGAGCTAGATCATAATCACAGAGATATTTAATGTGGAACTTACTGTAAAATGTATTATTATATGTGGCGGGTGCACAAAATAAATACTTTATTGGCTTTACTAACTCTATTACTGCACAATTTCCATAGAGGTCCATCAAGCAAACCACCATCATGAAGATACATTCAGCTTTCCAGAACATAAGGAAGAAGGTCATAGTCATGAAGGTACTTAACTGAGTTTAGTTGACCCTATCTTTCGTGTGCACATTTACATGCTAACATTTACATAGATCTCACAGACAACCATCAAGCACCTGAGACACACAGACACACAGGGACTGAACAGGACAACAGGAACACCGCTCATGCAGCACCCAAACTCAAAGGTATCTGTAACTCTCAGCACATAAAAAAAAAAATGTAATAGTGAGAAATATATATTGTTTTATTGTTATTTCACAGTCAATTCTGAACATCAGACTCACAGTTATTCTCAACGTAAGGAGCAAGTTCAAAGTCACATAGGTATATATACATATTACCCAGGAATGCTTAATATATTGTAGATTTTTTTCCACATTGCCTTTTAGTGTTTCATCAAACAACAACTAACCATCTTGGGCATGAGTATGATACTCATGGACATTCAAGGTCTGAGAGTGAAACAGGGAATGCTGAACATCCTGAACACAAAGGTATTATGCTGCATCATAAGTTTATTGTCAAATACATAAGTAATTAACACAGTACTGATGTTGTCTATTCTCAGTTCAGCACACAGTCAGCCATCATGGACATGAGAGCCATAGTCACACACCAACCTCTTCTGAACATAAGGAAAAGGGTCACAGTCATACAAGTATCTGTTGTGGAGAATTTACAATGTTGTATTTTAATGTTCTGGTATGTTCCATATGGTTTGTTTAGTTTAGGTCAGAAAAGCTATAAATAATTTTGCTTTAACAACAACATCCACAGTCCATCAGACAAGTATTCATCATGGACATGAGACAGAGAGACATGGGCCTGAGAAGAAGGCTCAAGAAAACAGACAAACTAAAGACACAGGTAATTTTTACATGTAGTGGATAGAGAGTTTAGAAATAGAATAGATGATTTCACTTCTTTGCTTGTTATGTTAGCCTCCCATAAGTCTCCATCACACAACAATCTCAACCACATAATGAAGCTCTCTTCTGAACATGGGCCAATGACAGGTAATAGGTTTTAGACAAAAAAAAAAATCCTAGAAATATTTAAAGATATTGTTTTGTGGTCCCCCAGTCTCCCATAGCCATGGACAAGTGCATGGACATGGTCACTGGCACGGACATATCCATCATAGCACTCACCCCCACAGAATATCACATGCACATGGTGACAACACAGAGGAGGAGGAAGGTACAAGAAAATCTGAGAGGAAAGGTATATCCCACAAATGTATCAACAATGTAGTTTATGTAGTGCTATACATACATCAAAATATATTCAAATGCCTCCTGCATCTATTATGATAACCTGACAAGATTCATCTACCCAGGCAGCATATTTTTATCTGAAACAATGAATAACTGAAGCTCAAGTCAAGACTGTTGACAAAAAAGAATAAACAAAATGCTTGAATGTTTCCTCATAATAATTGGACTGAATACAAAAATAGTCTTTCTTTTTTGTCAAGACAAGACGAGCTTGAATAAGAGAGTTATAGAGTAGGCAGTATAGTTTTGCCTTATTCCAGTCTTGCATTTTTCCAATAAGATTTAGGGGCGCAACAAAAACTAAACACTGTTATACTTTAGTCAAAAGTCACATCATCATATTGTGGGCATTCACAATGTGTATTGAAATGATGATTGGGAAACAGAGGAGCTCTTGGCACGTATCATTTAAAACTAACAGCGTTTAGTGCTTTGCTAATGGATCCAGGAGAAATTTGCAATGATTTTCAATTTTGTTTCTTTCTTCAGTTTTTCATTATTGATCTTTGATAGTTTAATGACAGCTAGTCTCTCTATCTCTGTTTTATCATTAAGAAACTGCACTGAAATAGAGTTAACATTTTTTAACATAACACCCACAAATATTTTTTGCACAGTTTAGCACCTGGTAATTGTTCATGACTAATGATAACAAAAAAATTAACAAACGATTTTTCAGTCCCTTTCTGTGGAGAGATGGTTTTAGGTGAATCAACTAAATGCATTTTACTGTATTGCATGAATAGATCTAGTAAGTCTATGCTACAAAAGTAAAGTGACACTGTTGATGTGATCCCTGGTCAGAGGTCATTGATGCCCAAAGTTTTTATTTATTAATTTTTTTCTAATAGAAAGTTAAGAGGAAAGCAAAGCCAAATCGAATTAGACACAATGACATGCAGCAGTGCACAGCCATGAATTATAAATAAAAGGATGAATGTTGAAGGATTACTAATATGTATGCGCATATTAAGCACAGAAATTGCAGTTCTGCATAAAACAGAAAAATCATGAGTAAAATAAAAAAGCACTGCACTGGAAAAACTCGACCTTTGTCACATTTTATAAATCTGTTTTAAAAACATGGTGTAATCTTCTTAAACACTATTATCACAACAACAAACATAATCAGGTCAATTTGCGTTTAGTCCAGTCTTTTTAAACAATAATAGTTATGAGACCAACAATATAAATGAACTCTTGATGCACTGTGTGTTACATCATTTGAGTTGTCCCATGAGTATAAAATCTATGTAAAGTATCTTTAGCCTTATGTGGTCATTTCTTTAATGTACCTTTGACCAGAGGCCATTTGCTCGAGCTTTGTGAACATACAGCACATCAGGTTAGAGCTGACTGTGTGAGTGCATGTTACATGTAAAAACCAAAAGATCCTTTGTCCCTCAAGGGCTTCTCACACTCTTGATCTCGGGAGAGCCGCAGGCCAGGCGGTTGTTTGGAATCATATACAATGATTTCAAAGGTAAGACCGGACCAGATGGATTCTTTATGTTGTGATAAAAGAGAAAATCTCAGGGCAATTTGTCTTTAATGAAAATGCTTGTGGAGGAATTCCTTTCCTTGCATGTTTTATGTTTTTCATTTCCTCCCATGTTTCTCTATGTCCCCATTGTGTTTTCTTTGTCTAAATGGTCCAGGTAAGCATCTACACTACCTAATGCAATACACACACACAACTACACACTACTCAGCTGTCTCAGTAATAAAATCCAATCTAGTGCTTTAGTGACTGATACAGTCAGTCAACACAATACGCTGTTCACATTTAACACTTCACAATTGATAAACACCAATAAAGCAGCATCTTGACTTGAAACATTAATTTGTGGAACAATGTCCTCGTCTGTGGAGTAATTGGCCATTTATATTTAATTAGGCACTTCTCCCAGCGCCTGAATACACCTCCCTCAGTGCTGAGAGAGGCACTTTATACTGGCCCTTTCCCTGGCTGCCTTTAAACCGTCTCATTAATATTTCAGCTCGCATCATCAACCAAACAATAATAAAATAATAACAATGTGACTGCTGATTAAACAGCTAAACTCACACTTTTAAATATGCATTTAGATGTGTATTTGCATAAACATCCCTGGTAAACACCTCTTCAGAGGACAGTGATGCCTCGCAGCACACACTGACAACTTCTGAAGCTCAATAAAACCTTCATTAGTTAGCAAAGACAATTGTACTAGGATTGTAGAATTGCCCTTACTAAAATAACTATATTGGTTAAAATTTCTTAAACTGTGCCTTAGTTCATTAAAAAAAAAGAAGAAAAGGTTTCATCTAATATATTTCTTTCATCATATTAAATATTTACGACAAAAAATAAATGTCAGTTATGTATCATTATCTAATGCAATTACATTCCAATACATGTTTACATGCCTACTGTGATACTAGCTGAGATCAAGCTGCTCAGTGAGTTGTGGCTGTGCTAGTAGGAGAAATCCCATCTGTAATCAGGGCAGTGCAGCAGTCAAGCACACTCAGCAAACCTGTGAGAGGCTGGTAATGGAGAGTGAGTGACCCTTCTTTATTGAGCCAATATAGACTGAGAATCAACAGTCATAAAAATACACACCATTGATTTGCTCACTGATTCTTCCAAGTAAATCTGTAAATGTCCGGTAAATGACTATTGTGTTTTTATAGTGTCATGACTGAATGTTTGATGTGACAGACTGTGAGTGCTACGGCCACTCCAACCGCTGCAGTTACATCGACTACCTGAACATCGTCACCTGTGTGAGCTGCAAACACAACACCAGGGGCCAGAACTGCCAGCACTGCAGGCTAGGATACTACCGCAACGCCTCTGCTGAGCTAGATGACGAGAGCGTCTGCATCGGTCAGTGCACTGGCTTTCTCTTGAGAGTAATATACAAGTGTAAACATACACAGATACTGTCAGGATTTGTTGTGTATACTTAACTGCTAAATTTGATCTACATTTGAATTTAACACAAAACAATAGCAAACCAGCAGAGCATTCTTCAGACTGTTCTGTCATTTCCTTATTCAATTACACTTCAATTAGACTTGAGATTGTCTAATTGAATTAAAACTGAAATCAAATTGAAAGTCTAACTGAATAAACACCATTGTGTAATACTGACTTGTGGTTTCATTCATAAAATCCCTTCTCACACAACAATATTCTCCTCCTCAGAGTGTAACTGTAACCAGATGGGCTCAGTCCATGACCGGTGTAACGGCACAGGCTTCTGTCAGTGTAAAGAGGGGGCTATTGGGGCCAAATGTGACGATTGTATGGCCGGATACTACTGGAAACAAGGCTGTTACCGTAAGTACTACTGATAACACTGTAAACAAGGCTTTAAGTACTACTGTTACTAACAAGGCTGTAATTGCAAGTGCTACTACTGAAAGTATTACTGAATACTACTGCAAACAAGAAAGTCAAGCCCTAAAAGTCCTGCTGTTGTAATTTTGGGCTTTACAAAAATAAATTTAATTCAAGTACTTACTTAATTGTAAGTACTAATGATACTACTGCAAACAAGGCTGTAAGTACAACTGATGCAGAATATTACTGTACTACTGATACTACTCAAAGCCAGACTGTTACTGTAAGTAATGTGTGCACAGAGGATGGAAGAGGACCTTTGTGCGTGCACTTTCAGCCCAGCTTGTGCTTCCACGTGTGTTTTTCTTTACTCCTGGGGAAATGTATCATGTAGCTCATTAGCCGCATCAGCTGTGGCTTTAATTGATGACCCTGTCACGCTTTAACCCCATTACACTGACTCACCTTCCTCTCCCAGGCCCTACCTCCTACACATATACTTAACATCCAAACATCTGACTGATTTATTTAGTATTCTAGGTTTGTATGTTTTAAGTCTAACAGTACAGCCAATTATCTGCTGTGTTGGCTATGTGTAATTATTCCCTGTCATCAAAGGTGGCTTCTCTATTCTTTCCCACAGCATCTAGGTCAAGCATCTATGCAACTGTGTGTCTCCCTAATGCTTTGTATAGCACTCTAATGATGTCATTTGTTTATCTAATAATTCAATTAATATCAGTACACATGCCTTTTTTTATTTTGTTTGTTTTTGCTTGGCTAATTTAAGCTTGAATCAAAGTTTTGGGCTAACAACTAGCTGAAATGACTTGATGCACAAATAAGAACACAATAGCCCTCTGAGCTACAAAAAAGTATTATATAAAATAGATTAACAATTTTAGAATCACTGACGCTGTTTTTCTCCTGCAGCTAACGTCTGTGATGAGGAGATGCTGCTCTGTCAGAATGGAGGAACATGCTTCCAGAACCAGAAATGCATATGTCCTCCAGAGTTTAAAGGTGTGCTGTGCCAACAGTCCCGCTGTGAGGCGGGCAAAGACTGCAACAGTGCATCCTCACTACACCTCTCCACAGCCCTGCTGTTGCTCTGCACTCTGCTAACTCACCTGCTGGCCACGTTAAGCCCCCACTGAGCCCCAAACACCAGTATTTGTGTGTGAAGTGTATTTGAGGCTGGGAACAACGATAGACCCTGTCCCTCCTGAGAATGCACTGCAGCACTAAGCGCACAGCCACGTCAGAAACATAGCCCAAGACGCTTTTTCGGACACACTGTTACATAGACCTCACAAGACTGTTATCACACCAAGTGTGTGCTCAGGTGTGACGAAAACTAACAGGGCAGTGACCTCGACAAGAACAGATGCAGACCAAGGGGAAGAAACCATGCCAACCACTGTTCCCTTTATTTCAGCGCTGGAGCTACGTACATCAAACCAAAAAGCATAAACTCAACACTTCCTGCACCACTGTACACTTCAAAGGGAATGGCTGTAGTAACCACTGGGACATTTTTGTTTTTCTGTTTGAGTTAGGGACCGTTGTTAGACTGCTCTTAATGGCTGGCAAATCAGTAACCAGCTTGTCGCGATAAGTCTTAAAGGCAAGGTCAATTTAACTTGCTGCTGAGGCATACAATATATTCTATTACTTAGGTTTTATTTCTTCTCTTAGAAGTGGGACATGGTTTCATTTCATTATCTTTCTGCTGCAACTTTACATATTCTTAAGTAAATGTATCTATGTGCCCACCAACAGCAGAGATTATACATTATATAGTCCGGGTTACCAATTATTAAAACTTATTCACTATTATGGATGTTATAAGAATGAGTGATTGTTGCCACACTTAACGAGATTTAATCTTCACACAGTATTCAGGAAGCAGATTACTTTATCTGAATCAAAAAAGAGGAAGAAAAGATTATCAAAACACTATGAATATTATATTACATCCTTTAAATATTTTTTGTAGAAATTATTTTTGTTTGGAGTTACAATAAATTATAAAAAGATTAAAATTATGACTATTCTAAATGAGCATTTTATTACTCTGGTTGTAAACCTTGCAGTAAATATGACTGTTATTTGTTTTTTTGCATCTTTTTCTTTCCATTGATTCACACTGGTAGAGAACAGATTTTGATCTGGTGGTACTTGGTAAGGAAGATATTTTGGTGTGAAAAGTTTGGGAACCACTGGTCTAAAATATTTAACTCTTTTAACTTTTTAGTTTTTCGCTAACTTTTTCAACACACAAAAACAGTAACAAAATCTGAAAAACAAGAGTAAAATGACGTGGATGAAATGTGACTGGAATTTATTCAAAACAATAATATATTATATTACAAATGTAAAAAAAAAAAAAAAAAAAAAAAAAAAAAAGATTGAAGGAAAAAAAAACAACAACAACAACAGTATATTCTTTTGCATACAACATAAACAGCAAAAGAAAATCAATAAACTGGCAATAGTCTGGCCAGTCAATACAATGTTTTCTATGAATCACTGGGTGCCCGTCATGGCACCAGTGGGACTAAGGTCTCCAGGTGTTCAAATTAAAAATTGATCTGAGTTATTATGGGACATCTTTGTAGTTGGGTTTTTAATTCACTCTGACAAAAATTGATTTCTGACATAGTTTTCTCAAGTGCAATGAAGCCTTAAAATGGCTCTTACCCTTTACTACTACTTTTTCCAAATATTCTGCACAGCTAATTCACCTTTTTAGCAAAGGATTCTGATTTGGTCTTTGTCTTCTTTTTTATTCTTAAAACTAAACAAAGTAGCCCTAATAATTAAAAAATACACTACCTGCCTTTGCCCAAGAGTGACTTGTGCTAGAAAATATGCACAATTCTTGAGGTGTACTCTTTTATATGTGACTATATGTGACACTTTTCTTTCCTTGTGCAGCCCTACTTCCAAGTCACAAGGTTGTTCAGAGCCCCAGCAAAATGTCGACAAAGTTGTACCTTCCGTCTAAGTGAAGCCCTCCAGACCTGTACCGGGGGAAGAGTTCTATTGCTGAGTCAGGGCAGGTACACAGTGGATAAAGAGACATGAATGCTGCATTAGAGCGGATACAGTGAACATCAAAGATAAAAGTGAGACTAAACCTGGGAGAAATGACAAGACAAGGATTTGGGGAACTACTCTTCTCGCAAGCTGGTGATAGCTGCTGTATTAGCTATTCTGTATGAAGGGCCCATCTCCTCTGAGCCGCATTGCTGTCAGAGAGTCAGACTTGGGAGGGAATAGTTTATGAATGTAGAACATCCACAACTGATCTAAAGAAGGCAACCTGTGATTTATGCTTCAGGTAAGTCTCCAGTCTCCTCTAATGGGGTGGTGTTAATCAAATTCACCACTCATTCCTATGTAAACAAGATACTAATGGAGACTGAAACTATGTAGTCATTTAAAAGTACTGATACTGAAAAAAATCACAAAGGCAAAAATTTGATCATTACTGAACAGTTTTAATTAAAATTAATTATTAATTTAATTTATTTTGTGTTAAAAATACATTCTCTTGTTAGAAATGTTTTTCAAACATTTCAGTACTGTTTTTCTGAACATTAACAAGGGAAAACAGAATAGAAATTGAAATAGAAAATTCATTTTCGGCTCACCAACACAATAAACAGCACACGGACAACATAGAAGTAGTAGAGTGACAAGAGAGTCATTTAACGTCAAACAATTAAAATGACTCAAGCTGACCACTGACTATTAGAATTTGATTAATCATATAAAAATGAAGCCTTTTTCATGACAATCAAGCTTAAATTGTCTGTATTGTGAAAATACTAAACTACACATAGAGCATACATCATAGTACAGAAAGAAAGACACAAGTGAGAAACAACTGAATGCAATTAGGGCATTGAATTTGCAAAGTGGTTCACCTTATAGCTCTATTAAAAAAAAAATCCTTTGACACCTCAAAATGTATACTGCATAATATGCTTAATTTTTAAAAAGAAATATACTTTAAATGGGGATACTTCAACTGATCCGAATATCAAGTGACCCATAGGCCTGGCACAATAATCACACTCTTGACTTATTGTTCAATAAATTAACTGCTTTTGGAAAAAATATTTATTGTGTGTATCTTTTTTCTAAAACTTTTTTATATTTTACAACTTCAGTGTGACAGTTAATGTGACAAGCCTATGGACCCATTTCTGTTGAGTTATTTTAGGTCAATATTGCAGGAAAATAAAATAAAGATCAACATGTGTCATGTGGTGATTATCACCAGAAAACAGCAGGAATCACACATTTCATCTTCCTACAGAGAAAAAATCTAATTGTGGTACAGACTATACTTAAGACAATTGTCTTAAAACTAAGGAAAATAACATTAGATTCAGTCAATTTTGTCTCATATGTAGTATTTTGATATTAACAGAAATAGAATCTTTTTGAACCAAATGGTCAAGTTTATGTGTCAGAATGGAGGAACATGCTTCATCAGAATGCCCCTCATGTTGCAGGTTTCGACACGGAATAATGATGCACTCCCACCTGCTTGACGACTACAATGTAAACAATGTAGGGCATTAACAGACTCAGCAAGATTTCTATCCACGCTCTAAACCATATGGACTGCCTTATCAACCAACAAAGCTGAATGATTATGTTGGAGGTCAGGTTTATTGTTCATATTTGCAGTGTATCCTCATTTCAACCTAAGACCACTTTCAAAAAATCATTTTCATTTGCTGACTATTTAACAACTTCAAAGATTGTATGTCGTGCATATTTAATATGCAGGTGCACTTCTGGGTCAAGAGTTATATTCTTAACCTATAAACGTCTAACACCAAAACAACTTGTCATTTTAAAACAGAGTAAATAGCATAGGTAAAGTAATTAAAAGCATTCATGGAATTATCAAAGTAACTATAAAATATAAATATATATTTTTTATTATTTAATATTTTTATTATTATTTTTTAATCAACATTCATATTAGAAATCTCCAAATTTGGTAAATTATGTCACAAAATTTGAACTTACATAACTGTCTGGTAGAAAGTGTGAGTAGGAAGTTTGAATATCTATTGAATTTCAGCAAGACTGCGGAGTCTTGACAAGTCAGACAGACATGTCCACACCCGATCAAACTTGACCTCCAGTTTCAAAATAAACCAACCAGTGTGACAGTGGATCAACACACAAGCCACAGGAAGAAGTCATTGTGTCCAGTCAAGTATACCTATTTACAAAATCATCGGTCTATCGATGTATCTATCTATCTATATATCTATATCTATCTCTATCTCTATCTCATATTTTTCTCATTCTCAGTAAACAGACAGGCCTCAAATGAAAGCTCAGAACCCCCAGAACTCCCCCACATTATAGATTATGTTCCCTTTATTATGAATTAGCTTTATGAAGTCAAACTTTTTGAACAATAAAATAATGTTACTGTGAAATATTACACCAGTTGAGCTTTGAGCATTATAAGATTTTGTGTGCTGTGTATAGGTCATTCATTTGTTGTGAAGTCCTTACAAACAGCATTAGTTTTGCACTGGGTTCCATTTCTCTTCTACACTACACTATTGCACACATTCCGGAAACTATCACTGACTCTATTTCAAACAAGCTGACATGTGTCTGAGAAAAGCTACCACTGTGTAGTATAAAACTCTCAAAATGTAGGCACTTCGGGCTAAAGATGAAACCTTTGTCAACTCACAACAGTCCATGTGTACCAGTGGGCCTTACATCAGTGTCCTAAATAATAACGGTTAAACTTGTGTCCTAGCTGTGTACCTTCACTATACTCCAGTAAAAGTACAGTTACATAATGTACCTGATTACAAGTACAAGTGCTGCGAGTAAGCCAAATTAATGCTCCCATATTATTCTTTATTCACTTTTATTTATACTTTTTGAATATGGTTTCTAATATCAAATAATAGAGTGCAATAAAATAAATCAAGCTTAGTGATCCAGAGAAGACAGTATTTAATAGTTACTGTGCCCTCTGCTGGCAACAACAGGGAGAGTGGAGTTTTATTTAGGATAAAAAGAGTAGTTGCTTACAACTCTATACAGCACTGATGTGTAGAGCAGTTTAGCAGTCTCAGCATGTTGATTTACTCAAAGTGTGAACGAAACAAACATAAAAATGTGTATGTTTTGAAAAGTAAAAGTAAACAACAAAGCCCACTTTAGCATAATATCAGCTTTTTATCTGCATTCTCACAGGTAAGCCCTTGGTGGATGACTATTTCCAGGCCTCGATGTCTTCTTTCCCAATCAATCCCTGGTAGCAACAGGCAGATATAAACTGTTCCTTGATATCCCCCAGTCCCTATGCATGCTGGGTGAGTCAATGATCTTTGTTGTAGCCCATTCACCTATATGATGCCAGAGGACCCTCAAAGACTGCAAGCTCAGTCTCCCAGATAAGATGTTTTAGAAGGAGCCTGTTCACAAAGTCCCTGCAGACTCTCATGTCTAAAGTCAGAGCGAACACCAGGAGAGCAATTATCGCTTTTACCAAAGTTTACCACACCCATCCTTACTTATGGCAAATGCAAACAGGAAGAGTAGATCCAGAGAGTCAATCCATCAGTCTGGTGTAACAAAAATCAAAATGAAAAAATATGGATGTCAAAATATTACATTTTAGTGTTACAATTATTGTGAGGACAAACTTTTATGATTTTATGATTATTCATGTTTATCAACAACCATGAAATGTTTAAATCACTTTCATTAAAGAGCTATAAATACACCACAACACCAGTTAGTGGCCAGCTTTATGAAATTCAATTTTCTGAATGATCAAATTAATTAAAAGGGGCATAAACAGCCAGATACATTTACTTAACATTTAGGTTTACTTTTTGAATTAAATTTAAATGATTAATAATAAAAATCATTTTGCTTCTTGTTACGATCATATTGTGACCTGTACAATTACAATTAACCAAATAATTGTAAAGTTACATTATTATGAATGAATTATATTATACTTTTCGAAACTGTTCCTAGATATCCACCAGTTCGTATGCATGCTGTGAGTCAATGATTTTTGTTGTAGCTCATTCACCTACATGATGCCAGAGGGCCCTCACTGACTGCAGGCTCAGTCTCCCAGATAAGATGCTGTCAAAGCTCCTCTTCAGTCGCCCGAAGGCCTCTGTCAGGCACCCTGTAATAATGGTTTTACCCAACCAAATATTTGGAAGAAAACTGCTAATTTCTCAATTCAGTGATGCTCTAGAAGCCAGGAGTAAATTGGATGACTAAGTTATATTATTACTGAGACCTCAGTAATTAATGAATGATTATTTATAACCAATATTTTGACCACAAGAAGATTCAAAACAGATAAATATATCCCTCAAACAAATCCATGATTTTGTACAAAGCATGGGTCATTTTGGTCAAAGTGCTTAAAATTGTACATGAAAAAAGAGCTAATATAATTGTTTATCAGGAACGAGCGTATTTATCACTAAGACGTTGCATTCTTCTGAAATTAACACAGCAAAGGCATGTGCAACTTTTTGCCAAAGATACACTTGGATACACTAAAACTAATTAATTTTCATACCCACCAAAATGTCAAACCTTACTCTGAACTTGTGTATCTGAAATGTTATCGATACACAAAAGGAAGCAACTACTAACTTCTTAAGTACTAAAATGCTGGACGTTAGTATAAGAACAAGACGGGAAAGAGTTCTAATATGACTATGCCATGTATACAAAAGAGAAACTGGACTTGTAAGAATATACTGCACCATTGTGTAGTTTATATTCACAATATTTTGTGAAATGTCACAGAATATTCAGTTGTTTAGCACTTTGTTGTTTATTTCAGTGAGACTTTAAACTGGCCCTTTTCTTTCTGAGCCTCAGCTGCTTCATGCTCGGCAGAGCACTGTGTCAGCTTCTGTCACAAGATCTACAAGAGAAAACTACACTTGTGTATTTACTGTATGCTAGAGGGAAGGGAAACACAGATTCTGAAAAATACAGTGGAACTAGATTCAGCATTCTTAAACAGGCTTTTTTGTGTTTAAACTCTGTGGTTTCTTTTCATAAAACAGAAAATAATGTATTTATACATTTGATTCAAGCCTTTGCATTTGTATAATGGCAAAGCAGTATTTCAGTAAAGGGTCAACTCTGGGAGTTTTACTAGGACAACAGAATTACTAAGATACATCCCATGAAATGTAATTACCATACTAAAAAAACTTGTACCTTTGTCTCTGCTAGTCTATTTCATTATTGTACTGTCAAGCCCTGCCTGCAGAAGAAGAAGCACGTCCTTAAAATTTCTGATTGAAGCAGAACTTGAAGATGTTACTAAAGAGATGCAATGCCTTTGGGAGCGCCACTATAAGCCTCTTTGAGATGCAATGTCTGGCCTTAATGAGATCTGCCAAAAGCACTCTGCCACAAGAAAGAGATAGAGATGGAGTCAATAAGGTCAATTTAGAAGGAGCCTGTTCTCAAAGTCCCTGCAGACCCTCACGTCCAAAGTCAGAGCGAACACCAGGAGAGCAATTATCGCTTCTACCAAAGTTTACCACACATTTACATGAACTTACATACCCATCCTCACTTACGGCAAATACAGACATGAAGAGATGTCGAGAGAGTCAGTCCATCAATTTGGTGCAACAAAAATCAAAAAGAAAAAATATGGATGTCACAATATCAGATTTTAGTGTTACAATTATTGTGAGGAGAAAGATCATGATTTTATGATTATTCACAATTATCGACAACCGCAAAATGTTTAAATCCCTTTCATTAGATCTAAATAGGTCTAACACCTTTAGTGGCCAGCTTTATGAAATCCTGTTTTCTGAATGATCAAATTAATTAAAGGGGCATAAACAGCCAGATAAAATTACTTAACATTTAGATTTACTTTTTGAATGTATATTAAATTAAAATGATAAAAAATTAAAAAATTTAGAACAATATAAAATACAAAAATTCTCACAATTATTGTTATATTTAGTTCTTACGATTATAGTGTGACCTGTATAATAACAATTATCAATTAACCAAATAACAGTAAAATTTCCAATAAGTGATTTATTATATTACAATATTATGAATTAATTATATTATGAATTATATGATCAAACAGGCAAAACTTAACAAACTCAAGTACAGTATATTCACATAAAATTATGTATTTAAAAAAAATGAACAAAATTCAGCGATCTATTCAGACTAGCAGATTGCCGCAGGTTCAAACAGAGACACAACTAATACGATTAATTTGCCTAGGTCAGCATGTTTGCAGACCTGGGCAATGATGTTATTCTTGTGTAACGTGTGTGTCCTGTCAGCAGGCAGCCGAAGTGTACCATCTGTGAGCGGCTCTGTTGTGGTTTCACTAGTGCTTCTGTCACTTGCAATGAGCTCATTGTTGTCCGCCTAATTTTAAGGTGCTTCTAATAAGACACAAGTGAAATAATAAAAACTCACCTTGTGCTTCTTGGGGAGAGGGTTCAAAACAAGCTGGGAAATGCCTCCTCTTCATTCTATTATGGAGAAAAAATAGTAGATTATTAATTAAGATTATTCCTACTTTTGTTATTTACCTTTTCCCAAATCCCTAGGGGATAAAGAGTTTTTGACCATCTTTTACAAGTGTATGCAAAAATCCTAAAAGGGAATATAAGGATTACTATTTGGGATGCACTGATATACTGTTATTGATGTGGTTGGGCTTTAAAATCATTTACAGGTTGATGTTGACCAAGAATGTCTCAGAGCTTTCATTATTTCATACAAAGTTGTTGAGTAGTCAGTGGAAGGATAAATAGTTTTCTGACACAATGTAACAAGTTAATTGTGTTTTGATGGGGAAAAACACATTTTTGGAGCATCCTTAATAAGTGACTTGTCACACTAACCCTAACCTGATATTGAGCTAAAATCTAGAATTAAGTAAGTTCTTTGTCTTAGAGAACGGGGACAGCCGTGAGCTAAACACTTAATGATGGACTACAGTCTGAGCTACTGTGCCGAATGATTTTCAATTAGTATTGTTTTAACAACGTCATTGCATTCTACCAGACATTACTATTGATCCTAGAGCCCATTAGTTCAAATGTGCACCAAAGCTTACAAATGTTGAGATGTAGTTATCTGTCTTTACATATTACCTTTAGGACATGAAATGCTGTTACAGACATATTTTTGAACCCTATGCCCCAACACAGTATAATCAAAAATAATGATAATTTTTCACTATTAATTTGTCTCAATCCATGTAATAATAAGGTTTATTAATGGCACTGGCATTACGTTTGTCTGTGCAACTGTATCAGAATGCTGTATCACTTTTTGATACAGTCATTGTTAGTGTTATTTGAGGCTTTTTAAAATAAGTGTAACTGAAAATGTATTCAACATGAACATGTAGTAGCAGATTCTGTCATGGTTCATGTTTTGTAGTGGTTGTAGTTTGTGTTTTATTTTGACATTTGTCCTGTCACCTTGTATTTTTGAGTTTTACTTCCTGTCTTGATTGTTTGCCCCACCCTAATGTGTTTCACCTGTGTCTATGTGTGTGCATTTATACCCTGTGTTCTCCTCTGCCCTTTGTTGGTCCATTGTCCCTGTCTGAGTGTCTCTGTCCCTCTTGCCATGGCAATTTAATCTTGAGTTTTGGATTTTTTTGATTTGTCATTAAATATTTTTTGAAGCAGTCCTGCGTTTTGGGTCCTCCCTCTGTTTCCACCTGACAGATTCAACTGCAATAAGATAATATTAATGATGGTGTGAGGATTCCCTGAAAATCAAAAATTAATTGCTGTCCATCACACTGTACTCAAAAGACAAGGAGCTCCCTATGAAGTCTCCTAGTTGCTGTTTCATACAATACACAACTTTATGAACTCTCAAAAACCTTGCAATGAGCATGTTCAGTCTGTGTTGTGCCTCTGCCACTTCATGGTATTCCTGTATAAGAAAAACTTTAAGACAAAAGACTCCCTATCTCCCCATGAGAGGAAAAGGCAACATAAAAGCTGTGTTTCTGAGTTGGACATCCAAGTACAAATCAAGAGGTGTACCAACAGGAGGTGACAGAGATTCAAGGACCCATGTAACTGAGCTATGGAGTTTTCCTTGGCTGCTACAGGGGATTTTTCTGGAAAGACTACAGTCAGTGCCACTCTTCACAAATCCGGACTGCATGGGAGCGCAGCCAGATGGCATATGACAGCAGCCGGGAGTTTTCACTGAAGGATTTGAACACCATAATGTAAAAGGCCAGGATCTGATTAATTGTGTTAAATATTATCCACAATTTACGATGTAGAATTTCTGTTAAAACCAGCTGTGTTTTCTTCAGAGAACAAATTTGATAAAACATATTTTTCTATAACGCCTGGCATAGGTTTACATTAGGTTTACATTAGGTTCCATAGCATAAAGTGGAAGAGATCGGTAGACAGTTTAAGTCATAGGTTAATAATTGCTGAAAAATGCAACTTTTTCTAGGCATAAGTTGATCAAATAAATAGGTTATGGAGTACTAGAGTAGGGTGACCAGATTTTCAAAATCAAAAACTGGGACACCCCCAGTTTGGGGTGGGTGGTAATAATAAACAAGTGCATAATTAAGAAAAAAAATGTATGTGCCGGCCCATTCATGACTAATATGTGAGTCAGTAGTATAGTCACATTTTTGTGTTTTGGTCATTTTTAAGCAGCTTCTCTGTATTTTACCTAAACAAGTGACAATGTATGCCTTTTTACTGTTGTCAGATATTAAATTGGTCAAAAATAGGAACACCTGGGACATCTCTTGTATAAAAGTGGGACAAATCGGTGGTTTTGGATAAATCTTATGGGACAGGGGACACGGGGCTCAAAACTGGGACTGTCCCTGTTAAATGGGATGAGCTTGGGGCAGTAACATTTTATTTACCAGTTTTGAGCCCTATGTTTCCTGTCCCAGTAGATTTATTCAAAAACATTATTTTTGCTCCAATAAATGTTCCATGTGTCCCTACTTTTGACAAATTTTATACCCGGCAACAGTAAAATCTGGTCACCCTAATTTAAGTGCGAGTAGCTCGAAGCAGTACTCGCCAGGCTCACTCTCTCCGCTTCAAGAGAATTTGACGCACAATGCAAATCTATTGTGTAAATCCACTTCAGACTTGATAAAAGAATTGTCCCAAGTAGAGTAGACCTACATGATTTTAGCTAGCTTCTTTGAATGTTAACAAGTTTGTGTCGAAATTTTTGATTGACATCTCGTTTATCCAATGGAGGAACAGGGAAAAGACAGTGTGGACCTCCATGGATAAGGTGAGGGAAATGGAAATATGCACTGCAAAATAAATGAACATGCGCAGAGGACAGCTAAAAGACAAATACATACATACATATAACCTCTTAACCTAGTCTAAACTTAGCTTATTGAAAAGCAAGGAAAGAAAGTTGAGACCTAAGCAAATTGCGTTGTAGCTTGTAGCATTGCCTATGCTTGTGGTTGATAAATCTGTGCAGGTGATGGTCCAAGTTCAGTGCTGGGTTATAAAAGATTATTCAAACTTTGCTTGATCCAAATAAATATTATGCTACATCACACAAATAACTGTTGATCATCAACAAAGTCTGGCATTAAAGATAATACTGCCAGAGTAATTTAGGGCAAGACACCGCAGGTAAGGAAAATGTAATTTCACCAAACCTATGTCAACTTGAAACGTTTTCTGTAGCTTACTAACGTAAAATTTTTCATCATGTAAAGTTTTCATATAAACAAGGCATTTCATGGCAAATATTCCATATATTTGTGACTGGAAACTTGAAAGAAAACAAAATGTTATTTACGTGATATAAATCAGGCTTAGAGTTATATATCAACAAGTCCTTCTGTACCAAATCTTGTTTAGTACATACAACACTGGAAAGCTACTTTAAGGAGATATTTAAATATCCCATGTGAGAAAAATGCATTTTGAGAAAACCATCTTCAAAGTCAATGCTTTATAAATCTATGAATGCAAATTGATTAAATAATTAAATATTTTTCAACCCAGACTGGACAATGGTACTGTTTACACATAAAAGCTTATGTGTTGAAATTTCAAACCATAAAACTGAAAAGAATTTTGCCATAAAACAAATGGAGCAGTCACTCAAGCTTCTCTAGTCCAGTCTCATTAAGTCCCTTATTAAAATCACCACAGCAGTAAAGTTAGTGAGAGAAGTTTTTATTTATTTATTTTTCTCAGTGCAATAATAAATGGGCCCACCAGCATTAAGTAATTAAGTGGAATCAGAAATAATCCATCCAGACTGTCATGCAGTGTGAAAATAAGGGTTCAAACATACCGTCAGATCATAACAAAGGCTTCTGTGTAAAATTATTACTTTTATGTAACAGTTGCGAAGATGTAAAATGTGCGAGTAAGAACAAACAAGATAAACAGCATGTGCTATGTGTGTGTACAGCCATCATTATTCCCTGGAAGCTCCTAAATCTCTATTTATATTTATTGAGGGATTTGGATTCTTTTGCATGGGCAATGTAATAAGACCACAAATATCCACTGCGCAATACAAAATTCATGAGGGACAGTTGCTGCAGAAAAAAAAAAAAACATTAAGGTGAGTGATGTTATATAAATGTGAAGAAAGAACACATGAGAAAATACAAGCAGTGTGGTCACTACTGACACAGTTTTGGGAAATGGGTCAGTTTTGATGCCCATTGAGCTTTGTAATTGTAATTGTTATTGACCACAAACCCAATGAACCTAGCATAGAAATTACATTACACTACAACACTCTATTGTTGGCTCTGGCAGTGGTGGTAAACATAAGTATGTGGTCACTGGTCTTCATCTGAATTAGTGTGCTCTGAAATACAATCAAAATGAGGAAGCCATTATCAAACACAGGATCCACTGGAAGACAGAGAATCCTAGTACTTTATTTTTATTTTTTTAATAAACAAACAAACAAACAAAAACATTATTTATTAATTTAGATAATTATGGCTGGGCAACTATTAAAATAACTGATCATTTTAATAATTGCTGGTCATTATGTATGAGTATGCAGACTGAAAATCAAATGCAAATGTTTTATAAAATGTCAAAAAAAAAAAAAAAAAAAAAAAAATATATATATATATATATATATATATATATATATATATATATAGGGGTATATATATATAATAGGGGTATGGTGAGACAGTTTCCCTAAGACATGAGATTGGGTCCATGAGATCGAGACAAGACGAGATTTTGATTTATAAAAAAATTATTGTGCATTAATTTTGGCCTCATCATATAAAATTTTTGTTGTTGATGTTCCACTCCTCACAAATGAACCTTTCTTTTGTTCATCTTTTTGTTCATCCAAATGTAAAAACCTCCAGATAACTTTCCTTATATGTGCTGAATCTTACAGCAATTTTGTTTTGTGGCACAAGATCTTGTCCCTTCACTATCAATGATACATTCTATTTGTAAATGTTCTCTATATAGAGTATCTTGTTGTCTGTCTTTCTAAAACATAAATAATTGTTTGACTAGTCAATTTATCAAAGAATTACTCACTAGTCGACTACTAAAATTGGTATTTGCAGTCCTAATAATTTTAAAGTTTGTATTTTACTCCTGGTTTTGAAGTGTGACAGCAGCATGTTGAAGATAATGGACATCATGATTTGGGGAAATGTTTTTAACTACAGTCTAAAATCTACCTGAGAAACTTGTGATGACACAAGCAGGTGCCCAGAAGCAGATGTTGACCACATTTAGTTTTTGGGAACAATATTTGATATAAATAGTGTCAGAACACAGCTGAGAAACTGTGTCAGTGTTTTATCCTCTGAAATATTCAACAAAGTGCAACTTTTACTGTGCATAAAAATAGAAATATTCACCAGCTGGCCCAGGAGCAGGACCTAACTCAGTCTAGTTCTGCAGTATTTTTTACTGATATATTCTGCCAAAATGATAATAAAGGGGCAGCTATTTAGTTTGATTAATCAGATCAAACTGTTTCATACAAATACTCTGTGACAGACTTAACTGGCACAGCAGTGAAAGTAATAATCCTGTCATTACATGTATATAGAAAAAAAATTGCAATGTCAACCAAATATGGCAAATAAGGATAAGATACATTATATTTTACTTTTTACAAAAAGACAATAAGCTTTGCACCAAGAAAATTTAACTTTTTCATTTATTGTCCTCTATGTGGATGCTTTGTCCTTGAACTGCTCAGAACTGTTCAGTTTCATCCAGTCCACCTCAGGACTACACAGTGTGTGCTTCCCTCTGGTGTAAAGCCTGTGCTACTACACAAAGAATAATGTGAAAGAAATATAAAAGACATTTTCTTTCTTTTTTGAAACATATTCGAGTCCCTCGACAATTCTTTTAAAAGGTGCAAAACTGTGAACTGTGCAATTCTTACAGTGCTAGTATCCCCACATTTTTGGAATTGGTGACAGAACCAACAACACTACTTAGCCATCTTGAATGGGGAAATAAAACCTATTAGCTAGCGGAGGTCTTCATGTTATTATATTTTACATAAAAAAGTACCAGTCCCACCTGCAACAGAATCCTCATTCAGTTACCCTTGCAGAACCCCCAGATATGTCCTAAATACTGTCACGTAAAAGTCTGACCAATATGGAGAATTTAAAAAAACATTTAAAAATCTAAATAAATAAATACATTTTAAGTACAATTTCATAAACTCTTGCATGTACAAACGAATACTCCAAATGCAACGGGGTTGCTTTGTGGTGCCATCTGGTGTCAAAGTATAGAATATTTTTGCCCCTTTTGCAAATTTTTTATGGAAGCTTTCAGATGACATTTTACAGTATCTTAAGCATGCTGAATAAATTGTCTACTTTTTATGATTAAAAGATTAATACATCAATACTACAACATTTTTAATGCATGTGGAATCTTTGATTTGTTAAGATTTGAAGCACAAAAGAAAATAGTTTGGAATTACTTTGCCTCATGGCAGCAGAACAAGTGAGAGCTTTATGTGTCAGAGCTCTTTTGTGAATGAAAATATTCTCAATGCATTAATTATATCTATGTCATTAGCTGGTACTACAATAAACTTATCCACCTATACTGATAGTCTGCAGACTTAAAAAAGAAACTTTTTTTTTTTTTTACATAAACACTCATTTAATTCATCCCAATATAGATTACACATGGAAAAAGAGAAGTACTTCCCTTTAGATCTAATGATATGACAGTTTAAGATCAGCTTGGGGTTCTCACTAGTCAGCTTTTCACATCAGCTGGTGTTTTCAGTGAGGATTTAAGCTTAAACAGGATGCTACAGGTGACCTGAGGATAAATTTTCTTTTTCTTTACAACAACACAAAAAGAAAATATAGTTCCTCTGTGGTCATTGGGCATGAGCCACTATAAAATATGGAATGTTGTGTTGAATGTAAGTAAAACAAAACATTTCTCTGCAATAACAGATAAGATAAACTGAGAGATAACCCTTCCTTAGAACTGTTCCCAGGCTGCTACTGTATGCGAAAATAAGGAAACATTTCAGTCCAGTGTGTTTTGACAACAAAAATAACTGAAACCTATTGCTGTGAAGTCTACCTTAAATTCCTTATGATAAAAGCAGAAACGGCTCCAGCAATCAAGGCTGTACATTTAAACTGGTTTCAGGTTAGCTCTGAAGTCTCATACTACAGGACTGACAGTCAGAAAGCAAAAAAAAAAAAAAAAAAATTACAGGGTTTTAACATTGAACTAGTGTCACTTGTTTCCTTACATTTATATTTCACAAAGTGCAAAATGTCACTTAAAATATGCAACCAATTATAGAAAAGAAATTGTGTGTGTGTGTGTACATATATATATATATATATATACATATACATATATATATATATAAAAATAACACAATGGTAATAAATTCACAACCCCAAGTCACCTGTACCACACTCCACATACCCACGTTTTCCCATCAGCTAACCAATGGAATAATAATTGTAATAAAAAAAAGGAATCACTAAATGCATGCTGCAAATACGCCCACCATTTTCATTTAACAAGGCTTTTTTGCCTTTGGAAATCTTATGGTACACCTTTACAGTCAACGTGCACCTATTTAAAAAACAATTTTTTATTAATTTATCATTAAATAGGATACCTCTCATACAGTCTTGCATGCATGAAGAGCATTTTGGGCAAGCTGTAAAAGAAAGAGGTGTGCGGACGGACTTGCTCAGACTCAAGTCCCTGAAAGACTGAGGCACATTTTAGCAAACTGTAAACTGTTGTGCCTTGATAGCCCAAACAATATCGCTCCAGTGTGAATTTCTTCTTACTTTAAAATTTATGCAACTTGGTGTTTCTGTATGATGTGAAACCAGGAGTCACCAAATGTCTTCAGTAAATCACTGAAGTTTTGTTCCAAGCTTCCGTTGTCTATTCCTAAAATAAAAAGTCAAAAGTTAATTTGAAAGAAAATACCACACGTGGTCGAATACATAGAAAGCTATATCTTACCTCGCCTCTGATCGTGTGACTGTATACTCAAACCATAGAATGTTGGGGATCAGGCTTGTGTCTCGCACCAGGAAGTATTCTGACAGAGGCCTTTTTAAAAAAATGGAAAAATAAAAAATATTAGATAGACATCCCTAGTGACAGAAAACGGGAGCAGAAATGAAATGAGGCCACTTCTTACCAGGCTGCTATTTTAGGGAATAATGGTGTCAGCACCTCTTGCGTAAAGAAGAACCATATTATACCAATCGTAGTACCAGCTATTCCACCATAGAAAACCTGGCCCCATGTATGATAGAGCAGATAAACCCTGGAAAATGCAAACAGAGGTTATACTTTCCATATTTATTTCTTATATACATATAAAAAATATATACTACTGAATAAAGGGTCTTGTATACATAAAATAAAGATTAATTACAGTAAAAGATATGTAAAAATAAACAGTGAAGCACCAATAATTTTCTGAGCATCCAAATATTTCAAGCCTGAGTATGTTCAATGTTAAGTGCAAAACATGTTCAGTAACATACCTGCTGTAGGACACTGATAAAGCAATGCCCAACAGTATGATTGACAATATGTGCCTCCATAGCAGATCCACACATCGAGCATTGTTTGTTTGATGCATTCTAGGAAAAAATTATAGACATGAACAATTAAGACAGGGAAAGAAAATTATGTTATATTAATGTGTTTGGCAAATATACCTCAAATAAAGAAAAAGGAAGAAGTAAATAACAAAGAACCAAATAAGCTGCGAATGACTAGAAGGCATTCCATACTCAGTTGGCACATTGGAGTGAGATCCTGCAAAAAAAGAAAAACACAATGAGAATTTTAAGCCTCGTATGATAAGTACATATACTTGACTTTATGACCTGGGGAATTTTGGGCAGTATGGCACAAGATATTATTAACACACATTCAAATGTGAAATTATAAAGGAATTCTTTAATTCTTTAACTTTATTTCTGGGCAATTTAATTGTTAAGTATTCAACTATGCTGTTTAACCCAACCCTTCCAGCTCTCACCTGCACATGGGCGAGGCTCTCTGAATATGTGCTTGAGCAACCAGTTTACCCCTTCATTAAGAAGGATTCCAGTGAAGAATGATATCTGTTGGCATACAGAATTTTTGGTCATGTTTATCATGTCACTGTCTGGGCAAACACCAACATACCTTATTAAAATTGAATGCACCATTGCTGTGAACAACTCACCGTGTGTAGTTCCCGCTTGAACACTATGAGTGTAACAAACCCCACAAGAATAGCAATGGGCAGCAAACTGATGTAGGCCAGCACTTGTCCTGTCAAGTCACCTAGATGGAAGGAACACCAGTGAAACTTCACAAGCATGAGACATTGACTTAGCTGTAGAGGCAAGGAAGGCTTACACATGCCATTTATTGATTATCATTACTGTTATGATTAACAAGTGGGTAACCTAATTACTTTGTTTAGACGATTTTTAGACTGCATTGATTTAACACCAACCTAATAGATAAAAACAAATAAAGTAACAAGACTATTGAGTTGGCAACGGTGTTAGCCTTTCCCAAAAGGTGTCGTAGAATAACAATAAATCTCGTAAAGTGGTATTACATTCATTCTGAATTATACTTCAGTGTGTGTTATTATATTTTTGCCAGTTATTTAACAATACACATTTAACCGATTCAAACAATAGTTACCACTGAAGAAAAATAGAAGAAAAAAGCAAGCTAGCTAGCCTTTATTGTGGCCATTAAGCTGCAGACTGCGCATGTGTGACTGTCTCACAATTTGGCAGTCCGTGTACTTTGCTTGTTGGCTGAGGCACTGAATGAGATCGCACTATTTGGCAATAACAACGACGGCTGGGTTCATTCAGTAGCCGCAAAACAGACGAATCATTCGACACCACCAAACACATAGCAGCTAGCTGAGTAATGACTAAGTGGATATATTATATTTACTCACCATCAGCAAACTCTATGTGTGTTAAAGATATAGACCGCCATCGAGCTGGTGCCGAGCACTGTTCTTCCAACGCCATCTTACCCGGACACAACCGGGCAGTCTGTGCGCTCCGCCTCAGACGCGTGTGTGTCCAATAGAGAGGGCACCCGGGGCTCACACAGGCCCCAACACGGAGGCAGCCGTCCAATGGCAAGCACGCCTTCTGCGGTATGTAGCCATAAAGAAACACTGAATGAATAAAACAGGTATTTGGTACAGTTGCAATCGTAGAAATATTTTTAATAACTTTTCTTTAAGACAACTATTACTTTTAACATCACTCCCATGGAGGGTAGGGGGATTTGTTTGCAGATTATGCAGAAAATCGAAAGAAAAGGCATGGTTGTTCACGTCTGTATTTTACTTTATTATGTTGATTTGACCATTTCAAGAACACGTTAGAAAAAATCAAATATTTTGATAACAAAAAATAGGATTTAATATGGAGAATATACACTTGGTACTGGCATAATAGACAAAAATAAATACAAGGCAAAAATGGGATTTTTGTATCTCTACTTTTCATATAACTTCCGACTTTTCAAACATAAAGAAGGCAAGGACAGTCAAAATTGGGTTTCCCATTTGTGTCTAAATGCAGATTAACAAATGCAGTAAGACAGTTTAAATTCTACACATGCAGCGGAGCAAGGCCGGTGAGAGGACATGGCAAAACAGAACTTATTCCAAACATTTACTTTTCTATTATGTTGCAAAGAGAAAAATAGGATAGAGTTAAGCAAATACTGAAGGCATCCCCATGATGGTATTTTCCAATAAAGTGCACCAAAGTTTAAAGTTAAAGGCTTATCACATATACAGTTATTAAAAGGTGATTTTTACAGTTAATTGGTGAAAAAGAAAATATGACAAATTTCTGAAAGTAATAAAGTACATGGACTTTAGTAGTTAAATTATAATGATTTTTAAGTCACTCTCAAAAATTAGTTCCTCTAGCCAAGTTAGATTGCAAATTTAATATCCTTAGTTGTTATTTTTTGTACTAAATTATAATTTTCAAAATAATTTTAAAAAATCGAGCTAAAAACTCTTCCGAGGTAGATGTGTCCAAAAAATCCCATACTACAACTGTTTCATATTATAATTTCAATGATTACATACATTTCTTAAATGTGTTTGTCAGTACTGAATGTTATAGGCCTTTGCTGTTATCCAGTGTTTTATTGACCCCATATCATCAGTGAATCTATACTATTATTCTTAAAAGTCACACACTCCTGTCAAAAAGACAGATTTATATGATGCATATGATCATCAACAAAAGAAAATAAAGCATAATTTATGGGGCTGTTTGCTTCCTGTATCAAAGGGTTTAATGCACTGGAGTAGTGATATGTATGTATTGAGCCATGCGTGTATTGTATTGTGATGATTGAATTGAGCGATTGAATAAGATATTGAATATTGTTGCATCCCTGATTAAACACTGCAATAATATTGTTATTGCAATAATAAACATAGTTATCCAGTCACCTTTTTTCTCATATCCTGCAGCCCCATGAGACTGTCTCTTGTCCTCCATTTGTATGGTTGTGTGTTAAGGTCTGATTTGTTTTCTACATAATAAAAACCTGCAATTTCAGGGCTGTTCAGACTTTTATGGGCTTGGTATGTTCCCTTCGACAAATAATGACGTAAACTACCTTTTAAAAAGGCATAATGGATTATGTATACACTGCCAGTGCATGTTTAAAATTTTATACTATATACCAGTGCAGCAGTTTTATATAGCATACCATTGATTCATATTTGAAAGGTTTCCCTTGTGCCACTTGACATTTAAAAATATACCTTGCAGAGATAGATCTATGTTTTTTGAAGCATTTTGTTAATTTGTGGCAGACTCCCTACATTCTACCCCTTGTGGAACTACAGTATGAAATAACTAACATCAGTGAATGCCAGAAGTTTCCTCTGTTTCTTGTGGCAGGGAACCATTCAGCTCTAGAAGGCTTTCAATTCCCAAATACCCCAGTAAGATTTCACTGCGACGGTGAGAGAGGTTAAGTATGTCTTCAGACAAACAGTTGGCAGAGGTGAAGCGGACTTTGTCATGATCAAACATATCCTTAAGGTATTGAACAATTTGTTGCTATAAATAAGGAAAATAGTTTTAGTTTCAAGGGCAGTAGGTATATTTTGAGAGCCTTTATTTTTGCTGTAGCCACTTACCTTAAAAATTGTGCACACTTCACTTAGATGCTGCCTCGGCCCTAAAAATCCAAATGCTAAAACTGGGCTTACATGTTCTGATATGGCATAGAAATGTGAGATGAACCCGTCAGGAACCTTAAGAAAAACAAATATATATATATATATATATATTTTTTTTTTTTAAAGAGAGAAATGCCAGAAATTACTTAAAAATCTGTTGTCTGTTAAAAAAAAAAAAAAAAAAAAAAAAAGATTTGTTACAACTCACCATGAGAAGACGTCTTTTGGCTTTTAAGACTGACCAACAGGCAGTGGCCAAAGCCTAAGAAAACACAATTAGTGAAACTTGTGACATAGAACAAAGAGAATGATGCTTATGCAACAGCAATTTTATCGCATGAATTTTATTACCGTCTCTTTAAAGCTGTCAGACAACCAACGATTCCTAAGCACAGCAACTACAGAGGATGGAGGATTTTCCAGGTCTTCAAATGCATCCATCAGAATAAAGTCCAAAACTATGTCGAAAAAGTTCATGCACACCACCTACAGAGGCGCAATACAGTTAAAAAGCATAAAGCAAAAGGCATAAACAAATAATGTAAAATAGTGTTAAATTAGTGTTTGTCTGTTTAAACATAATCAGAAACATTACTCACTCCACGACCTTCTAACTCCATCTTAGTGACAGGCCACGTTTCCTCTCTTTTAGTGTAAAGCAGCATATCTTCATAGCTTTCTAAAAATGCTTTAGGACTCTGAATTGGGGAAAGCAACAACACGTGCTAGATAATGCATTTCATCCATAGAATACAGGCATAAACTAATGGAGGTACACTTACTTTGTTTGCCTTTACCATTAGGCCAGCAATCATTTGTTTCCCAGTCTCCATGAAAAAGGTTCGATGACTTTCATCCAACAGAAGCATCTGTAAAAAAAATTATAATAATAATAGTTTTTTTAAAAAGAACCGGTGATCAACTTTGCTGATATAAAAGTAACAAATAGTAAGTGGCATAAATAGGAGCAGACCTGGAATGCTTGTCTCACACAGTGAAGTTTGGCAAGAAAATCCTGGTCACTGTAACATTCAAGTAATTCTGTCCTATAGCACAGAATCAAAATCAGAAATGAAAATATAATTTGTCTTGGGCTGGAGAGCAAATTGCTACAAATAACACATAAAGGAAAACAACAAAACACATTCAGCAGCTCAAATGCATGCATTACAATTTTTTTTTTGAGGAAATGTATTTATAGGCACTGCTACTATCATTTTTTCCACACAATAACCAAAATAATCCACCCACTAATTAGATATATACATGTGATTGCATTCATGCATGCACCCTGCTGCCCTGCTTCAAAAATAAAGTGTTTTTTTTTGTCAGTACTTTATTACTGTAATGTTGACATAATGAAATATAATGTACCAGAAGATGGCATTGGTGTAGTAGGAGATATAGTTGGTTTAATTGGACAGACAAACGAGCAGCATGCACAGATCAATCAACAAAATGCAGTGAATGAACAAAAGAGAAATCAAAATCAAATCAATATTTGGTGTGACCACTCTTTGCCTTCAAAAGAGCATCTATTCTTGTAGGTATACGTGCATATAGTTTTTGGAGGAACTTGGCTGGTAGGTTGTTCCAAACATCTTGAAGAACTAACCACAGATCTTCTGTGGATGTAGGCTTCCTCACATCTTTCCGTCTCTTCATGTAATCCCAGACACACTCGATGATGCTGAGGTCAGGGCTCTGTGGGGGTCATACCATCCCTTCCAGAAATTCTTGTTCTTCTTTACACTGAAGATAGTTCTTAATGACTTTGGCCGTATGTTTGGGGTCGTTGTCCTGCTGCAGAATAAATTTGTGGCCAGTCATACACTGATGGTCTTGCATGATGGATAAGTATCTGCCTGTATTTCTCAGCATTGAGAACACCATTAATCCTGGCCAAATCTCCAAATCTATTTGCAGAACTGCAACCCCAAACGTTCAAGGAGCCTCCACCATGCTTCACTGTTGCCTGCAGACACTCATCATTGTACTGCTCTCCAGCCCTTCAGCGAACAAACTGTCTTCTACTACAGCCAAATATTTCAAATTTTGACTCAGCAGTCCAGAGCACCTGCTGCTATTTTTATACCACCCAGTTCCTATGTTTTTGTGCATACTTGAATCACTTGGCTTTGTTTCGGAGGTATGGCTTTTTGGCTGCAACTCTTCCATGAAGACCACTTTACCATCTAAAAAACATAGCGAAAATCAAAGGTTTACTGTCTAAAGCAGACTTGGAGAAACTTATCCATGCGTTTGTCTCCAGTAGGTTAGACTACTGTAATGGTCTGCTCACTGGTCTCTCCAAACGAGCTGTGAGACGCTGCAGAACATCCAGAACGCTGCAGCTCGGGTTCTTACTCGAACTAGGAAGTACGAGCACATAAGTCCTGTGCTCAGGTCTCTGCACTGGCTTCCTGTGCCTCAGCGAATAGACTTTAAAGCAGCTCTGCTTGTGTACAAGTCTCTCCATGGCCGAGCACCAAAGTACATCTGTGACATGTTAGTGTCATATGAACCATCTCGCACTCTGAGGACCTCAGGGACCGGCCTCCTGTTGGTGCCCAGAGTCAGGACTAAACAAGGGGAGTCAGCGTTTCAGGTTCATGCAGCTAAAACCTGCAATAGTCTTCCTGAACATGTGAGACAGGCCTCTTCTGTGACGCTGTTTAAATCCAGGCTCAAAACAATTCTGTTTAACTGTGCATATAACTGAAAGGTTTTCATTCCGCACTCTTCTCTCCAATTTATGTCTCTCTTTTTTAATTTTAATCTTCATGATTAAAATCATAATAAAAACAAATCAAAACATAAATAATGTATTTCTTATTCTGTAAAAGCACTTTGAATTACTTTGTGTACGAATTGTGCTATACAAATAAACTTGCCTTGCCTTGCCTTGCCACTTCTGGCCAGACTTCTCCGGACAGTAGTTGGGTGTACCTGGGTCCCACTGGTTTCTGCCAGTTCTGAGCTGATGGCACTGCTGGATAACTTCAGATTCCGAAGATTAATAAGCTTGATATGTCTTTCATTGGCTGCACTAAGTTTCCTTGGTCAACCACTGCGTCTACGATCCTCAACGTTGACCCTTTTTTGAGCTTCTTCAAAAGAGCTTGAACAGCACATCTTGAAATCCCAGTCTGCTTTGAAATCTTAGTCTGGGAGAGACCTTGCTGGTGCAGTAGAACTATATTGTGTGTTGTTGTTGTGCTCAGTCTTGCCATGGTGTATGACCTGTGACATGAGACCGTCTTCCACAACCTCACCTCCAGTTTTAAGCCTCCTACAGAGCTCTTTCTGTTTCAGTTAATGACTGTGTTCCAATCTACGTGTGACACTGATGATCATTAGCACCTGATTGGTATAACTGGTTGATCATACACCTGATCAGGCAAAAGGTATCAACACCAAATACTGATTTGACTTAGATTTTTCTTTTGTTCGCTCGCTTTGCATCGATAAAAACAATCATTATTTATATTTTTGAAAGCATTTGAAAGCTTTCTTTACAGCATTTTTCATACCTGCCTAAACTTTTTGCACAGTACTGTATATATAAATATTAAAATTAAAAATAAGTAAATAAATAAATAAATGAATAAATAAAAACTCCCCCCCTTTCTGCTGAACTACTTTTGCAAACTTTACCACATATATCACATGTGTATATGTGATAGTAAGCACATCACATTACAGCTGTTTTTTTTTTTTTTTTTTTATATATATATTATTGTTAACCTTGGTAGAGCTTATAATATAAACTTATACTTAATTTCAGTAAAGTATTTATTCCTACTGTTTTACTGTACAAATGCATGAGTATTGGATCATAAACATACTTCAAGAACATTTCTAAGTAGCCTACCCATAGATATGAATGGACATAGCTAACATGCTAGCTGCCACATGCTAAATAGGAAGTTCGCCGGGAGGCTCTTCCGGCTCTTTTTGACCTTGTCGCCCCTGTCTCTGTAACGGCTGTTGTGAGCCTCATCATTTTGATCTTAATGTGTTTGTATTAACCCGCTCTACATGATCCTGATTTTTTCATAACTTAGAGCCTGGCTCCAGATTGACTCCTGTAACCATAAGCATTGCGAGCCTCATTTGAATGGCGCTGAACACAATGGGTGACATCACATTCCCTAAGTCCACTTCTTACTATACATAGTCTATGAGCCTACCCAAGATCTTGGAAGAAACATATCAATGTACACATCTTTGTACGGACTACACCTCTAGAGTGTTACCTTTCATTAAGTAGTCGGCCTGCAAAACTAAAGTCTTCTGTCCGTGTTTTTGAAATAGATGTAATAGCTGATGATAGTTTTGATGTGAACATTTTAAGATTACATTACCGTAATGATCTGAAAGCTACTTTTCCCTCCCGTACAAGAGAAAGAGCTTCCTCATAAAGTGCTGCTGGTCTTAGTGGTTGGTACACTTGTTCTAGTGATAAAGCATCAAAAATCTGTGAAGAAAAAAAAAAAAGCAAATCATCTGAATTACAATCACCTTAAAAAAACAAAATACACTGTATTATTATATTATTGTTGTGTGTGTATAAACGCAAGAATTGATAATGTTATTTTTATTTTTGCCAGATGTGTAACAATGTCACTCGTAGCCACATTGAATCCAGCAAATAATGTAAATGCCAAAAGAAAATTTGCCCCAATATAAGAAAGATCCCTATCTTTCCTGTCAACAACTTACACTGTACAAAACAACTTAATTACTGTGAGTACTTAGTAATGCATAAATGTGAATCATTATATAATGTATTACTACATGACAATTGTGTTCTTACACTTGAAAGAAAATTACCTCTGCAGCTGAAAAGAAAGAGTCATCAGAAGTTACAGTGGTTGCATCATCATCTTGCAGTCTGTGAAAGCTTTCCACACAAGGCAAAATAAGAGTGCCTTCACTTTCTGTAAGCAGGACATCAGAAAAAGTTAAAAAGAAACTATTTGGCATTAGAAGCCAAATAAAATATGTGTTTCTACAGTTGACAAAGTACTCCAAGATCTATGTTTTAAGAGACTACTTGCTCACCAAAGTCTGCCAGTACACTATCTGCTGGGATACTGCTCCCAAAATCCTCTTGAAGATGATATGCCCTATGTAATAATGTTTCCAGTTTCTCCGCAAACACTTTGTTTCGAGTTTCATTCTGTATATATAATAAGAAAAACAAGTTACTATTAAAAGTGTTCATTATAAATTATAATACTAGGAAACTTAGACAGAGTTTATTGATCCTCAAGGGAAATTACATAAATAAAATAATAAACATAAAGCACACATTAGTAGCAGAAGAATTTTGTAATGCTTATGAATTGCAGAAATGTATAGGCACTTTATTTACCGAAGCAGGTTGTTCATACATTGCTCCTCTCAGAGCAAGGCTGTTGTTGCTGGATGTGGACTCTGTGCTGTGACGTATGTTCAGCGCCTGCTCCCATTTTCTCAGTGCCTCTTCAAACAACTCCATTCCTAGAGCATTACTGGTATGTTACTGAGCATGTCGCATTAAATTGATAGACTGTATATAAGAAGATTTAAATAGATAGAGCATGTGTATACCCATTAAGTAAAGATTTTCTGCATTTGCATCTTCTACTAATGATCTTTCTTCTACAACAACCTCATCCTCCATAGCTGGTTTTGCTGATTGATTTGGAGAGCTTGGTACTCTCATCTGAAACAGAAGCACAGACAAAGCATAATTTAATCCATAAGTATAAATTTAAAAATGCAATGTATAACAGGTCTTACAGATGCCAGGCTATGTGAAGAGCTTGAATGTTTACTGGGAGCAAGTGAAGATATTCCACTCATAGTGTCATTGCTGCGAGTACTGGGGCTCATCATTTGCCGTCCTGTGGGTGGACCTGAACATACACGGGAAAGCTTTTCCATCAAATGCACTGAATAATAATAACTGGCTTTGCAATTACTACATTTTTCTGGCAGTCATACACACCACGCTTTAATGATGAGGGTCGGCCTGCTTTAATCAGGTCATCTGGAATTCCTACAGTCTTCTGGGTTTCTTTTGCTTTTCTTTTTCTCCCTCGTCGTTTTAGCTGGTGAGCAGTGAGAGCCAAGGCCACACTTCCAAGTGCTGTAGCAAACAGCACCTTCTTTAGGCTTGGAGTGAGCTTAAGTTGTGAAAAAACTGACTATAAAACAGAAATATAGTACAATATTTAGGATTTGAGCACTGATACTGTTACAGCTAATCAAATAACTATGTAAATTATATAGGCCTTCGGTTCACATTGGGTGCAGAGTAACTGACCTGTCCAAATGTAGAGTATAGAAACACAGGGATCTCTGCAACAGTCATGGCCAAAGCATGGGCGATGGACATCCCATCTGAACGTTGGACTGACATGGCTGCAAACCAAACTTCTAACACCTTCTCATGAAGTTAGGGGAAGATCTCCTTTCTTCTTAGAAGTCAGCCATGGGGCTTATAATGTTCACGTGTGTACTCATAGTTGATTATTCCAGCATTATACCAGCATTTTAATTTTCTAAGAAAGGAAAAAAGAATAACAGAATAAATATCAACACAAAACGTTTTGGGTATAAGTGATTGTACATAAGGTAAATTGTTATCGTAATTTAGATAGCTAATTAGGTCTTAAAGAACACAGTAATTTAAATGCGTACAGTATTAACCTAACGTTAAATGTTAACAAGTAAAAAAAAAAAAGTAACTAGAAGAAATTAGCAATGCTGAAAAAGACAAAAATGCCTTTAGCTTTAATGCACCAGTTTGATAAAACACATTTTAATTCTACAGTTTCCTGTCGGTATCACATCCTTTTGAAGCATAGAGACCAAATAGATGGAGCAAATGGGTTGACTTTAGCGATAGCACGGTGTTAGCCTAGCACTGCCCTGTCATAATAGCATCAATACATCACTGTTTCAGCTTGAAATTATAAAGCATCTAGAGAGAGACTTCAAGCACTGCTCCAAAGCTCACCAGACACAGCTGAACGTTGTCATTAAACACGTACGAGTGACATACAGGGATCCATCGTGACATACAGTAGCATTCAATGCGCAACGCAATCAAAGGACATTCAGATTCACGGGCGCTACGGAGGGGCGGAGCAACTCAAACGCTCAGACGAAGCACGCAAGTTATTTATTTTCATATATATATATATACATATATATATTCACATAAGAGCCTTTATGAGTCATATATTTCATATACAGTTGCAGCAAAAACGCCTATGTTTCTCAAAATAGGAAAACTAAGAAGCGGACGTGGATTTTACCAGCACACTTTGAACTCACCACTTAATCTTGTCAAAAATGTAACAGTACTGACTGTGTCCGGATTCCGGGTTTGATTTAGCTTTCAAAATAAATCCAAGCGCATTTTGTATAAACGGTAGGCATTTTATTGTTGGAAGTTATACCAGACCTTATGATGACAATAGTGTTTACTTGTTATCGACTGTGTTATCTTGACAACAATTTGGGTGTGATAACGGTTTTAACGTCTCGAGCGTTAGTAGACCTAAATTAAAAGGTGAAGATGCCATATAGATGATACGAACTTTGAGATTATCTTCGCGGTTATGATTTTTTGGAGAAAATATGCGACCTAGCCTAGGTTCACAATGAAGTCGTACCAGGTTTTGCCTCTACATGTGTTCTGTAAGAAATTATTAAAAATGTTTTTTCTGGGCATTGGCTCTGTAAAAAGCCTAATAAAATCACAGGTAATTCAAGTTACACCAGCATAATCTACATGCATTACTACAATTGCTTATTGCTGGCTTTATTTGTCTTCCAATCCAGTGTTTCCGCTGGCTAAGTCTGCTTAGCTTAAGTCTTACTCTGTTGTTTTGGATCAGACAAGTAGTCAAACGGGACCCCATTCATGTTGCTTTGCACATCACAGGACTCAATGGCTATGCTCGAATCACAGATGGTAGGATGGACCAGGTAAGAAAATATACAATTTCTGTAAATTGGCCTTTATAAAATTATTTTATTCAATTAAACCTAGTTCATACCACATAATGTAGCGAAGCTAGTGCAGTGCTCTGATGTATATGTTTTAAGGCCCTGGTGGTTGTGTGATATACAGGCTTAGGTACTGGCTCTGTTAGCTTTTAAATAATTTAGAAATGGTGACCTACCCACCATACGTAATTATCTCAATTTGTCCATGCAGTGCAGACCCATAAATATCTAAAGTTGAGTTAAGAGAATCTAACAGCTTTTTGTATAGAAATAACTAATTATCTTTTCAAAATAAGTACTAAATACTCATTTTCTCCTCTACTCCTACAGTTCCTGAACATGTACTGCAGCCATTGTGCCTTAGTCTCAAGCTCAGGCCAGATGCTTGGAGCTGCTGTTGGAGAGGAAATTGATACTAATGAATGTGTGATTAGAATGAATAACGCACCCACAGTAGGGTATGAGAAGGATGTCGGCAGTCGCACTACAGTGCGAGTTGTGTCTCATACAAGTGCACCCTTATTGATTAAAAATGAGCCCTACTACTTTAAACATTCTGCCAATACTACTTATATATTTTGGGGTCCTGAAAGGAACATGAGACAAGATGGAAAAGGAAGAGTTTTTAATGCTCTTTTGAAAATGGTTAAAAAATATCCAGAAGCCAAAATGTACATAGTGACAAAAGAGAAGATACAGTATTGTGACAATGTGTTTCAAAATGAAACTGGAAAAAACAGGTGGGCTAACAGGAATGATTAATACATGGAATAGTCATACTTGTATGATTATAATCTTTCATGCATTTACAGAATGAAGACGGGTGCTTTTTTGAGCACAGGGTTTTTCACAATGATTCTTGCCTTGGATATGTGTGACAGCATTAATGTGTATGGAATGATTGATAACAATTACTGCAGGTGCACAAATGTATTTTATTATAACTTATGTTGTGGTCGTTATTATGTTGTTCCGAGTTAACCTGTTTCTTCTGGCTTTTTTAACAGTCGAGCCAATCACAGCGTTGTTCCATATCATTACTATGAGAACAAACGTATCAACGAGTGCCGTATGTACAATATTCATGAGAACACCAAACGTGGAGGGCATCGCTTCATCACTGAAAAAGCCATCTATGCCAAATGGGCAACACGTCACAAGATGGAATTTAAACATCCATCATGGAGGCTATAAAGCAGATGACTGCAGATCTGTGATTGTATTCTGAACTCTGAACCAATGCTTATTGCACTACAGAATATTTTAAGGCTGCTTACACTTAACTGAATATTTAATTTAGTTAATCTTATCTTCAAAGGCACATTGAAAAAAATGTGCATGCTGTTCTTGGCAAAGTACATTTGTATTAATTATTATCTAATTAATAGCTGCGTTTGACAACTGTGATGATTGGTTATATTAATACGCACATTGTTGTTTACATATACCCAATTAAATCCAAATAAATAACCAGTTACTAACTCTTATAAGTCCTTGCAAGTACATGCAAAGTAGGCCTACACAGCCAAAGTTTTAGTTGTAAACTGAAACCTATACACATCTGGAATGTACATTAACAAAAGTTGATCAAATGAATGTGCTTAAATAATTTTTAATTATTAAAAAACTGCAGTGTATTTTTATGTTTCCATTTACATGTAAGGTATATGTGAATAAAATGTGTTTCAAATTACTACAAGATAGTATTATTATTATTACTATTATTAATAATAGAAATATTTCATGTATCGCTGTCAGGACTATAAACTGCACCATCGCTATAAGATATTATTATTAATAATAATAAAAATATTTTATTTATCGCTGTCAGGGCCATAAACTGCTCAGCAGCATAAAACGCGAGCGTGACGTCAGCAGTGAGGGTGCAGCAAGAGGGGCGCACGAGAGGAAGACAACAGACAGTAAAAGAGCCGAGTTTACAGGCCCACATCGGTAAAGCGGAGTTATCAGACTACTTGACAATGGAACCGTTTCACATAATTACGGGGAACTGTAATCATGTCTTCAGGAGATATTATGTCGGCTACATTGCTTCTGTAAAGGTAGGTGGTGATGAGTGGAGGATGAGAAGATGCTGTACAGCTTTAACACCCTGAAATAATACGCCAGTCTATAGGCGGATTCCCAATGCTTCAGTTAAAATGAACGCAATTTATGGTTCTCTATCGAGCATTTTACTACTATGATTGTGGTTTGCGCTGCATATATCAGTAAATCACTCCGCGAAGAAATGTTAATGGCTAAATTCATTGCATTTTATCTGTATAGGTATGATGTCATTCAGGCAGATTCAGAGCCAAATCAAACAGAATGGGGCTCACTAGCAAGGTAAGAGCTAACATATATTCAAGCTGTGGACTTAGACCTATTTCCCTGTTGATATCTTAAGAAACAGCAATTGGCAGTATTAACAGGCCACTGTTATTATCATTGTCTCTGCAGGGGCCACAGAGCCACAGAATGGTTATCTGTGCAGCTGTACTTGTCCTGATGACACTCCTCATCCTTTATGGCTCCAATAATACCAATGATGCTGGTTTTGCTCCTTTCCATGTCTCAACACACCAGGCACTCAAGGCCACTGATTTGAAGAAATGGTCTTTGCGAGAGGGTTATGTCCCCATTTATGGAAATAAGGTAAAATAATTGAAAATAACTAATTTATTTAAATCAGTTAGTTTAACTGCTTCTGGTAAGGTGCCATAGCACAGTGTAACAGCAAACTCTACAGAGCCTTGAGGAGAGTTTTACTGGCTACTCTTATAGGTGTGCCTATACCACCAGAAACAGACTTAGTGACTCTTAGTGCGTCCTCTACAGTCCCTGACAAAAGTCTTGTCGCTTATCCATTTTGTAGAAACAAAAACTTATAACCTGACTTTAAATTAATCAATTGGTTTTAGAAATGTCTCATATGAAAGCTAAAACCCTCCCAAATTATGCTCAATATACTAAAATAAATTTGCTTCACTGAAGAAAGATTGATCATTTAATGAACACAGAAAAGTCAGATTTTGGCAAGACAAAAGTCTTGTCGTCTTGTCATATGATGCACCCAATCCTAGATTACAGCCTCACCTGTGATCAGTTACTGATCAATCAATTAGTGGGTGTGTATAAAAAGAACCCCAGCACACCAGACCTTCACATCAACTGCAACTTGACCTCTGACAACATGTCTAAGATCCACTGTCAGACCAAAGCGTTAATTATCAAGAGGCTGAAGACCAGATCCACTGCTGAGGTGGCTGACACCTTCAATGTGTCTCAGCGTCAAGTACAAAGAATAAGAAAAAGATCTGAAATGACTGGAGATGTTTTTGACAAGCCCAGGTCCAGCAGACCCCGCAAGACAACTGCTCAGGAGGCCCGTTTGTTGATTCGAAAATCCAAGGCCAGCCCCTTTTCCACTGCAGCAGGCCTGGTCACCTCAGGTCCCTGTGTCAACCAGAACAGTTTGTAGAATTCTGTCTCGAAATGGCCTCCATGGTCGAATCAGTGCACAGAAACCAGCACTAAACAAAAGGCAATTTAAAAAACTATGTGGCATTTGCCAAGGCCCACAGCCTGCTAAAAGGATGGACACTGGAAAAGTGGCAGAAGGTGGATTTCTCAGATGAATCCTCAGTTGAATTACATCACAGCCGCCGCAAATAATGCAGGAGACCTACTGGAGCCCTCATGGATCCAAAATTCACCCAGAAAACAGTTAAGTTTGGTGGTGGAAAAATCATGGTCTGGGGTTAGATCCAGTATGGGGGGTGTGCGAGACATTTGCAGGGTGGAAGGCAATATCAATATCAAGAAGTATTAGCTCCTCTTACATTCCCAACCATAAACGGGGTCAAATTTTGCAGCAGGATGGTGCTCCATCGCATACTTCTATCTCTACATCAAAGTTTCTCAAGGCAAAGAAGATCAAGGTGCTCCAGGACTGGCCAGCCCAGTCACCAGACATGAACATCATTGAGCATGTCTGGGGTAGAATGAAAGAGGAAGCATGAAGGCAAAACCAAAGAATCTTGATGAACTCTGGGAGGCATGTAAGACGCTTTCTTTGCTATTCCTGATGACATCATCAACAAATTGGATGAATCATTGTCGAACCGCATGGATGCAGTCCTTCAAGCTCATGGAAGTCATACAAGATATTAAATATGGATCTCACAGCACCACTACTTAATTCACTGACGTTATGTAACATATTTTTGTATTTGAAGTAAATTATTTGTTAAATTTTCTGTAGGTGACAAGACTTTTGTCTTGCCAAAATCTGACCTTTCTGTGTTCATTAAATGATCAATCTGTCTTCAGTGAAGCAAATTTATTTTAGTATATTGAGCATAATTTGCGAGGGTTTTAGCTTTCAAATGAGACATTTCTAAAACCAATCCATTAATTTAAAGTCAGGTTATAAGCTTTTGTTTCTACAAAATGGATAAGCGACAAGACTTTTGTCAGGGACTGTACTGGTCCATGTCTTCAGTGCCTGACACCGTGGAGCTCTTTTGCATTTGCCTGTAATAAAAGCATTGGGTGAGCAGTGACCTGTGGCTCTATGGCTTTTCATTCCCAGGATTCTGAGTTGTATTACTCTTGCCAGGCCATGTGTCAATATGTCTTCATTAGCTTAATAAAACATATCCAGGTCATAGGATGTTTGAGCCTGTGCCTTAAAGGCAAAAACATGACCGATAAAGGCGCAGATACAAGTAGAAACAGACCGTAGAACAGCCTCCTCTTAAGTGGTTGAAAAATGCAGAATGACTAAGTGACCAGCATGATGTAATGTGTATTTTTAATTAACTCAGTGTTTTTTAGTTCTGACATTTATTTCATTTACTGTTGTCAGTTATTGCACTATTGAACTATTTGAACATTTTGTATATTTTCCAGACCATGAATTTGCATTGCCATAATTGTGCACTGGTGACAAGCTCCAGTCATGTTTTGGGAACAAAAGCAGGTCATGATATTGACCGGACTGAGTGTGTGATCCGCATGAATGATGCTCCCACGCAGGGATATGATGACGACGTGGGCAATAGGACCACTCTGAGGGTGGTGGCCCACTCCAGCATCTTCAGGGTGGTCCGTAGACCTAATGAGTTCTTGCATCGTGCAGACAGCAACCCTATGATCATCTTCTGGGGACCACCAAACAAAATTGGGAAAGATTCAAAAGGAACATTATACAGACTGATCCAAAGAGTGAGCATGACATATACAAACCTTTCTTGCTTTAGTATTACACCAAGTAAGATGCGCAAATTTGATAGCCTTTTTCTGCGAGAAACTGGTCGGGATAGGTAAGTATATTGTTAAAAACACTACTTCTACTAATGTTTCGATACACTATGACATTGTCCTTGATCATGCAGGCAAAGATCTCATTCATGGTTGAGCACTGGCTGGTTTACTATGGTCATAGCTATTGAAATATGTGACAATATCAAAGTTTATGGAATGGTTTCACCTAATCACTGTGGGTAAGTACAAGATGTGAATGTCCAAAATATAAATTACCACTACTGTTATAACACTACAGTGTTTTTCTATAGAAAGAAGCCTGTATCCAAAAAGATGCTGTATCATTATTACAAACCTCGTGGACTTGATGAATGTGTAACTTATATGCAGAATGAGAGTGGCAAAAGAGGCAACCACCACCGCTTTATTACTGAGAAACAGGTATTTGCACGCTGGGCAAAGCAGTACAATATCAGCTTCATTCATCCAAGTTGGTAAAAAGCCACTGAACATTTAGAGAATAAGTGGAACTTTCTAGATTTTTTGTTGACTGAGCCTTTACAAATCCACACAATCGATATAAATATTTTTGGATTCATAATTATGAGATAGTGATTTTGTTTTACATTTTGCTTTGTTCCTCACATGGTCTGTGAATCCAAGGTTTTACTATAAATACATTTTAAATGAATTTTTATGAATGTTTATAGTACTTTGTTAAATGCATGTAATTTATGTCATTCAAATGTACATTTAGTACCTTTGGGGACTTAGCAGATATGTGATATTTATTGTCTATTTTGCTGCAATTTTTTGCCACTGTTGTCAGCCTATTTTGTGTTTGACATTTTATGAAATCATTTCAGCTTCAGAGTATAACTGATGATTCTGTACATAAAGAAAATTATATACTTTTACTTTATATAAGCAATAAGAAGTCTGCGCAGTAAATGTATGAATACAAATTTATGCCCAACATGTGCTTCCAAAATAACCAGACACTGCATCCAAGTTAGACTAATGCATGATTCTTTATACATTTTGATACAAATGCAAAACAGTCTTAGAATGTAGACTGTTATACAATTTAATTAACAGAAAATGCTGGATACAAAATAGGACAGATATTTAAAAATAAGATGTCACATAAGTAGACCACTCTTCCAAGTTATAAGAAACAAATACTGATCCATTTTACAAAACAGAAAAATTTTGACTGAAAACAAGGGGTATGCAAACAAATTTTTTAAAATGTTAAAATTGCCTTGGTAACCCTGTTTTTTTTTTTTTTTTTCCATTTTCTGGGTTTTTATTGTGTTAGTCACAGTCCAATGCATTATTAAACACATTTAGTGATAAATAATATATTTTGTGTAATGAATGATAGAATAATTTATGTGATGTGTATTCAAATATGTTTTAATTTTGTCAGTGTCCATTTAGTGACTCATTAGAATTATTTGAGAAAGCGGCAATAATCTTTGGTCTAAGGCCTGCCATTGAAATTAACATAGCCTCCTGTTGACAACAAAGCAATGTAGGTTAATTCAGTTCATTTGTAAACACATTGTTGAATATAAGTTTAATCTTCAAATCTTGAGACACTTACCTCTGTTCGTATGGTCCTGCTGCCCTGGCCAGGACATGTGTTCAGGTAGAGATCAAATAAAACACTGGGGTCAGTAACATCCAAGATTTGGTCAGCATCTAAACTTGCTTCTAATCCTTGAAGACCACCAAAAACAACCAATAGATGGCTAGGATTTGTTAGAGAAGGGCAAAAATTAACAGTGAACACTAAATTAATGCTCTGGACTTCACTGTAAACTTACTTAAAAGGTGTTAGAGATGTCTGGTCCAAGTGACTTCCTCTCTCAGATGTGCCTATAGTAAGATCATATCCATCCTTGTATGGACTTTCTGTAAATACAGCACCTGCATGGACCAAAATGTGTTAAGATGACCTGTTATATATTTAAGGTGGTTTTATAGCTAAAATGTAAGCTTACTCAGGCAAGATGCAAGACGAACTGTGTAACCCCAGTAGAGCCCATCTTCTGTCCTTGGCACGTGAGGAGCCACCACAATACCTTTGTACACTTTGCTTTCTAACAAAAGAGTATAAACAAAACAGTCTATAGACTATACAGTTAATGCATATAGGTGTGTTAAAAGTATTAGTGACATACACCTTCACTCTGGGTTTTATTGAGGTGTACTGTGACTCGGAGACCTGACTGCAATGGTTTGTCAATGCGAACATCCTAAAAAAAAAAAAAGTACTCTCACTTTCACATTTTAAAGTTTAAAATAAACACTTAGAACAAGCCTAACAATTGGACATACCCTTCTCATTCCACAGTTTACAAAGGAACCTTTTCCTTGTTTGGTTGGTCGGTCAAGAACTATTCCTTCTCTGTATCTGGATTCTTCGTCTATTCTCATGTGGTGAGGGCTGTCTAGTGGGTTAAGTAATCCTAGTAATTGGAGGCAAAGTGTTACTGATCTGGCAAAACAGTCAAGCTTTTTTGTTTAAACACAGTTATATCAAGACTTTCCTATTAATTACCTGCATATTGTAAATCCTGATGTTTAGGAAAGAACCACTTGCGGAGATATCTGGATGGAATCAAAACATGTATAGTCAAAATACGGAACAGCCTAATATACGCAAATGCAACTAAATAAAGTTATTACTGAGGGCATTCTAAGTATTGAAGTATTCTTGCAAGCTGAATACAGGCTTGTCCTTTCTTTCCAACACCTTTGAATTCACCTTCCACACTTCTGTAAAAGAATATAAAAAACATCAGCTTTTTGAAATTATTATTTTCTTTCTGACCAACTTACTTTACATCTTCCCCTTGTTCATCAAAGACTATTATTTCATCCACACAAAAGACCACACATGCCCGAGCGATCTGCCCAGCCAGGTATGTACGAAGTTCTGCTGACTGAGCATTGTCCAGAACTGACCCAGGTAAAGCCACGCTCACCGTGTATTGCCGACCTGTTACGTACACATTTTATTAAGTTTAATCATCCATGGCATAAACAATCACAGATGTAAAAACACAAATTATTATTATACCATTATTGTTTTTGTTCTGTTCAAATATTTCTTTTTGAGCTGCTTCTTTCTGTTTTTCTTTCTCCAACCTTTTGACCATCTTGGCATGTTTCTTTTGTTTAAGAGTCGCTTTAACTGAAAAGAAATGATATACATACAATAAATGGTAAAAGTTTACATTTTTATATAGTGCTTTGCCATCTTCCAGGCACTTTACATTAAGGAACCGCTCATCCATTCACACATACTCCAGTACATTACATTGTCTGATCCCATTGTCGACAATTGAATCAAGGGGGGTTAACCATCTTGCCCAAGGACACAACATCAGCATTCAAACGTGGGACCTGGAATCGAACTGGATCTTACCGCTCAACCAATGATGATTATGTCGAGAGCGGGACATGAACCAAGAAACTGCGGACCAGTGCACAAACACAGTCGCCCCCAGCTATTGTCGTCAATAGCCCAACAGTCTTCTGAACCAGCATTCTCCCTTCTCACATTAATTAATTTCACAATAGGCAACTTTAATTAATCATTTTCCCAAAATGTTAATTTGGGACAGTGTTTCCAGTTAAAAGTTTATTTTGTTTCAATTGTCGTTCAATGTGTGTTTTCATACGGTTCTATTTTACACGTGCTAGCTCCATGTTAGCTCTTCACTCACGTTCTGCTTTTCTTTTCTTCCAGTTAACGTGGCCCTGCTCCTATACAATGCAAGAAAAGATTATAACATCAGTAAAATTAAGGCATCACACTTCATCACAATCACAATGCAATAATACCTGACGATTCAAGGGTTTCTTCGGTGTATTAGAAGCAGACATATCCAAAACAACGTGAGCTTCTGTCACTTCTCGGTCATCACTCTTCAAAATAAAAGCACGAACAGAAGAAGGAAGTGAGATTCTCTTTAAATGCATTTTATTTATTGTTTGCAAACAAACTAAATCAAAATCAAAGCTAAAACAAGTAACACGTAAGTAAATTTTCTATGGGAGATATAAAACTCACAATTTAATTCATAAAACACGATAAAACAATTTTTTGTCCCTTTTTAATACACATTTTATATTGCTCCACCAAAATCACAACAGCAGTCACCTGTCCAGGCTTCACAAAATTGTTCATTCATTTAATTTAACCAACAGAAATTTAGAAAATCAAACAATGGAACACTCATAGGTCAATGACTTGGCTTAACCAACACAAAAATGAAAAAACATTTTCACTTAATTTATTTGGACAATAGCTGTCAACAGAACATTAAAAATAAAAAATTAATGTGAGATCTTTTAAACAAAACTGCAGATATGTCTCTTAATAGGACAATCGCACTCAAAAATCAGATTTCCCAAAAATATTTTACTCACTAAAAAAATAAAATAAAATAAAAAAATCTACAATTGTATTTAGATTTTAAAAAGTAAATGCTACAAACAGGAGGAGACACAGACAGATGTTCTTTGCATTAACAGATAGTTTACATTACAAGTTTAAAAGGGGAGTTTATAGTATTTACTTTGTAGAGCTCCACTTTCTCAGTATATCTTCTGCTGCATCTAGAGTTGAGTCCTCCTGTAGAAAGAGCAACACCACATAAAATAAAAACACATTTAACGCTTTAACGATAACTAATGGAATTGGAACATTAGTATTCCAAGTATATTTAGTATTTTCATTTACCTTGACGAAACAAAATCGAATATATTTATTGAAGTCTTTTTGGTGTTCTGGACTGTAAAATGCTGACACTGGGATAGTGGCCAAACCCTAAAAATTGAATCCACACTTCAAGTTGGTACAACATGTATTTATAATGCAAAACAAAGATATATTTATTTGTATGATGAAGTATAATGACCTTTTCCCGAATTAACCATTTGACAAATTTAAAATCATATTCTTCGTCTTGTGAGTCTTGATCTTTAAGGTCTACACCTAAAAGGAAATACTGCATTGTATCAGCAGATGTAGCATTTATACACATAATAATAACTTTATTCAACATTTACTTACCAAGAGTAGAGACGTCAACAACCATAAAATAACCTCCCTCCGGCATGATGGGCTTCAAACCCACACTTTCAAGGCACATGGCTAACTTTTTTCTCTTGTGATGCAGTATTGCAGGAAGCTGCTGAAAGTAGCTCTCTGGAGTTTCAAAGACTTCATATTCTCTGTCAAATCCACAAGCGACAGCCTCCTAAAATATGTGCAACCAATATGAGACAATTCACTTAAAAACATTTATATTAACATTTGCACTCCAGTTGAGCTATCAATTGTTGCACTACCTCTGTCTATGCTGAAGAAATTACAGTAGATTTTATGCAACATTAGTTAGATTCAGTTTACCTGGGCAGCAGTTGCACAGTGATACACAGAGTTCTGATGCAGTGTTTTCATGTGTTTGATAATGTGATCTGAACCAATGGCCCATCCAACCTACAAAAGAAAATTATATCTTCAGCCAGTGAAACACTTCTCCTGCTTTGTTACATTTAAGATTACAAAATATACCTTCCATCCAGTAGCACTGAAAGTCTTTCCAGCACTGCCAACAGTTATGGTTCTTTCCCACATACCAGGAAGGCTAGCTGTTAAAAACACAGGAATCACTTAATGGCTCAACAGTGCACATGCAATTTTTAAACATATTTTGCTTACAAATCTTAACATGCTTAGCTCCATCATATGTCAGCCACTCGTATACCTCATCACTGATACACAGAATATCATTTTTGATGCACAGGTCAGCAATCTCTTGAAGTTCTTCCCTTTTATATACCTGTGTTTGAAAAATGTCAACTGTGTGCATCTTGTAATTGCATTTATAGAAATTTTCTTTTATACAACATATAAATGGAGGCAGTCTTACCTTGCCTAAAGGATTATTGGGTGTATTAATAACAATCGCTTTAGTACGTGGAGTAATTTTACTAGCCAGTTCTTCAGTTGAAAGAACCCAGTCCGCACTAGATAAAACTATTTTATCTTCACTTCTCTGCGCTCAAACATTATACAAGTTTATTTTAAATAACTCATGTTATTGATTGAAAATGTTAATCACTTACAGGTCTCAAAGGTACATATACAGGTTTTCCACCAGCCATCCGGACCATTGGCTGATAGCAGTCAAAGAAAGGTTCTACAATTATGACCTAAAAAATATGAAGAATAATATGACTAGTACTCTTTATTCTTGAGTAATATACAGTAATAAAATGCATTTTGCATTACATTTTAACATGACATTTTAAACCTTATTTTTGTGCATGACCTTAATTTATTATTATTTGTTTAATGTAAGCATCATAATGCCGAGGCAAGTTCCTATTTCATGAATTTTGTTCAACAATGGCGATAAAACTAGTTCTACTACATGTATTGTACACACAAGTTTGTAACTGGGGTAAATATATGGTCATATTTAATTATGCTATAAACTTGTTACTTTAATATAATTTAGTATTATGAAATGAATAGCATCACTCACTTCATCCCCTTCATCAACCAGTGCTTGAAAGGCACAAAACAGTGCTTGATAAGCTCCAACTGTGACAAGGATGTCCTCAAAAGGGTTGATTTCATGACCCATAATCCTGGTAAAAAATGTGGCCAGACTTTTAACAAGGTGTGGGTGACCCTATAAAGAAAAAAAGTACAGGTAAACTAAAAATGTGTGTGTTTTTTAATGTTGTTTTCATTCCTTACAAAGGCACGGGTGTATTGGTGCATTTGAGGTCCTCCCATTACAGCTGAACAGAAAGCCTCCTGGACAAACTTGGGAGGGGAGAAATCAGGAAATCCCTGTCCAAGGTTTACAGCCTTGTAGTCTGCAGCAAGTTGTGTGAATTCGACCCTGACAGAGTAACAACATAGTTACAGAGAATATTACACGGCTATGTCCAGCCATGTAGGCTAAGGTTGCATTGTACAAAATCTTAATTGTATGACCCCACAACTGAATCAACGTTTGAGGCCACAAACTAAAACCTTGTAAATGTTTGTAATGTTAATGATTAAATTAAATCTTACCAAACATTTTTATCCACACCTTCGACTCTGCGCGCATGGATTTGTCTTGACATCGTCTAAACAGGCATATGAATTTGGCATGTTATTTTAATTTCATTGGGACAGTGTGTTAAATTAAACAGGCCAAGATTACTCTACAAACCGTGCTATATGCTGTAACGTTAGACGATCTCGGACGAACAACGCTTAAAAGCTGCACAATGGTCCTAGTGATTCCCATTAACTGTATTTCCAACACTCATTATAACACTTGTTTTAACACATACGCCGACCTACCACATAAAAAAATAAAATAAAAAAATCCGTCAATGCAAATACAAATGCGTCAACATTCGCCATTCAAACTATAAGTTAAGTCGAGTGAACCATTTGTGTTTGAGGAGGGAGAGAGAAGCGATATCTTTTTCCCAGGGTCCTTGAGTCAGATTTTTACTTCCTGTATGGGCGGAGCAAGATTAACGAGGTTGACTTATTGCTGCAAAACATAACAAAAATGCATACATTTTCTACTCTAACACAAAATAATTTTAGTGTTCATGGTATTCAAATTATACATGACAAGATTTACAGTAGATTTCACAAAACTGTATTTATTGACAAACTGCTAATCATACATGTATAACAAATGTTCTCTAAATGCCAGCCTTTTTCAAGTCCTCTGGGAGGACTCTGCCTCTTTTACGTGCTCTGTCCTTCTTCTTCTCTACTTTGACTTTCTTGCGCTTTAAAATGTTCTTTTTTCGCTTGTCTTGTCGATGCTGCATCTTCTCCAGCACGTTCTCACTGCGCTGATCCCACTTCTTCTTCCGCTGGGTTTTCCTTTTTTCCTTTCTTTTTAATGCAACACGCAGCATCTTTTCATCATCTTTAATTTTAATGCCCTCTGCTTTGTATAGTAAATTTGTCCACTTCATCTTATTCTCCATCTCAAGTGCCTTGTCAGCATCCTTCTCTTTCAGCTGCTCAAGTTTAGTTTTACGTGCTTCCACACGACTGAGCAGTTGCTTGTAGTTCTTTCCAGTTAGTGGCGTTATCTGGCCCTTTAAACTTTTTCTCTTATTTTGCTTCTTTAACATTTTGTCTTCATATCCCTCTTCTACTGTTTCCACTTTGTTGAATACAATACCCGTTTCATTCCTCTTACTTATAGGTGTCACAATCTCACCCTCCTGTTTAATCTCTGGTCTTGTTTCTACCTCACTTTTTTCAGACAATTTCTTCATTTGAATCTCCTTTCTCTTCCTTTTTTTGCGTTCCCGCTCAAGTTTTCGCTTTGCCCTCTTGGCTTGTACCTCTGGTGATGAAGCATCCTTTGGTGGACCCTTGGAAACAATTGAAATTAATTAGATAACATTTTGGGTTGGCAGTGCATACAAGTGTATATATACTATTCTTTTAATTTTTTACAGTTTTTAATAATAATTTGCATTTAATGGAGTGCCTGTTGTTCAGAAATTAAGACTATGGCCCCGTGGCTGGAGTTTAATGTTCTCACTTTTCATCATTTGGATGTTAATTTTATATAACATAAAGGAATGTGAACCATTGGAGTAAGACATAATTAATGCAGACAAATAAAAAGTCAATTTCATGTAGTTGAACCTGTTAGAATAATGTATATACACTACCTGTCCCCTGGACTCTTCAATCTTTTCATGCAGCCTCTTGCGCAGCAGATCCACCCCAGAAAATTTTATCTCAACATTATCTGTGAGAAACAAAATCATACAGAGGAACTTAATAAACACAAAATGCCTCAAGTGTCTGACTATTAAAAACACGTACTTTTCTTCAGATTTGCATTCCCCTTTTTGGCCTTAACTTTGACTTCATCTGGGCTTGCTTTATCCTCAGTTTTTTGAGTCACAGGATTGGTTGTTGTTTTGTTCTGTTGAGACTTCAGAGTTTTCTTTTTCACCTTGTTTTTTTTAGTGGCGGCATTATCTTTTGCGGCACCCTTTAAATTTCCTGTATAAGAAAGATATTAGCCAGTGAGTGAGACAAGAAAGCCTGTGTAAATTTACACTGTAATTTTACAGTCACAACAACGCATTCAAATTACTTAGCCTTCATACGGCTGTAATGTGAAAAGAAATACGCTCATCTAAAACTTTGCTGAAAGTGAAAACGTAACATAGATGAGCAATCTTCAGGAATATTTTACCAAAACGTCTCTTCTTTGGCTCCAGTTGTGGTCGCTGAGAAAACACCCGACTAGCAAGACTTTGAATATATAAATCCTTAGAGACCAGATCCATGTTTGCCACCCGTAAAGTAACACTGCGCTGCCCAAGACTGAGTTAAAAATTAAGCATTCACGTTAAAAACATTGCACACACGTGCTGGAAAAACATCATTGTACCGGAAGTGGTAACACTAAAATCATTCCCCCGTCTCTCGAGTGTTATGTACATGGATATTTCCTTGGTTATGTATTTGTACTTCAAGTGGTGGTCGGACACAGAGATGTAACTTTTCTTTCATTTCTTTCTCACGTTATTTATTGTGTCAAAGATCGCTATGAGGACATTATTATTCTTCTATAATAAGACAGTCACGTCACTAACACAATGCGTAAGTATTGCGTCAGTTTCTAGAAAAATAACACGAACTTTACAATTTTCACTTATGGTGGGTTGTTATTACACAGACTCTTGCTGTCTACACCAGAAAGTCCCACACACTGTCCAGATTTCAATTCGTTCAGCATGCAGGAGGTAGCAGTACAATATAGCAATACAAATGTGTGTTTTTGTTTTGTCTTTCCACGATTTAACTGTTTAAACCTGTGTTGATAGGAAAGCATGCTTGCCGACAGTGCAGTTCAGCAGCTGCTGAAGCAGAGAAAGACTCATTTTTTAAATGGTTTCTGCTGCTTATTCCTGTCAGCACCTTTGGTCTGGGAACATGGCAGGTAGGAAAACACAATGCCTGCCAAAGCATAGCCAAATGTACTCCTGCAGTTCCCTTTTGCTATGGCACGAGCTTCTGGGGTTCCAACCATGACAGATAGTTCTAATTCTAAACTGTTTATCCAATATTAATTTGATTATTTGTTTGTGAAGGTTAAGCGGCGTCAGTGGAAATTACAGCTGATTGGCGATCTGACCAGACTCACTACAGCTGAGCCTATTCCTTTGCCTGCAGAGTAAGTGTTATTTTAGTTCCATTTATTACACAATTCATCATTACTTTTTAAAACCGTGTACAATTTGGACACACCTCTCATAAATTAAATTAATTAAGTCTTTTGTTTTTCTGCAGCCCTCATGAACTGAACAACTTGGAATACAGGAGGGTGAAAGTACATGGAAGATATGACCACTCAAAAGAACTGTATATCATGCCCCGGTCACCAGTTGATCCTGAGAGGGAAGCGCGAGAGGCGGGCAGGATCACATCCAGTGGAGAGATTGGTGCAAATGTAATCACCCCATTCCATTGTACTGACCTTGGGTAAGAAAAATGTGCAATATTTTTGTTGTTGTATGTCAGCTGTACTTTGATACTTATTATTTCAGCATCACAATTCTTGTCAATCGTGGGTATGTCCCAAGGCAGAAGATTAAGCCAGAGACAAGGATAAAAGGACAGGTACAACATTATGCTTTAATCAAAGACCCTATTGCCTTGCTTTACAAACGCTGTACCATGTGTATGTAGGTGGAAGGGGATGTAGAGGTGGTTGGAATAGTCAGACTGACAGAGAATCGGAAACCATTTGTCCCAAGTAACGATGTGCAGAAGAACCGATGGCATTACCGTGACCTGGAGGCCATGGCTCAGCTTACTGGTGCTGAGCCCATCTTCATTGACGCAGACTTTGGTAAGATCAGTTTACAGTTTTAAGTGGCATTTATTGTGTGTGTGTGTGTGTGTGTGTTTAATGTGTGGGTAAAACTGCTGCTTTCATTTGTGTGGCCTTTTGCATTATGTAAGAGTTGCAAGTTGGTCAGTCATTTAGCTTGACCCATACTCAGAACAAAGCTATTCACCGAAGCTTCTACAATAGCTACTTTTAAAAATACCTTAAAAAAAAAAAAAGAAACCGTGCTAACTGTTACTTATATTTTAGAATATAATGGTTCTAAATGGATGGTACATCCATTATGGCATTTCAAATCTATGTATAGGACCCATGGAAGAGTCCCATGCGTTTGAGTTTCAAGTCTTTATAACAAATGACCAAATATAAATAGCAAATAGCTATATGAATTTTGTCCCAGTCCTGTCTATAACATTCAGCTCATTAACCCTTAGTGCAGAAAGTGGTCTAAGTCTCTCTTGTCAGAGTTTTCTGTTACCGGTCTCTTCCTTGTGTCCCTTTTGTTACATGATGATATTCACCTTTAATGCTGTTAACTGTCTTACAGCTAGTACGGTTCCTGGAGGACCAATTGGCGGGCAGACAAGAGTAACTCTCCGAAATGAACATATGCAATACATCATTACATGGTAGGTGGAAACATGTCCCAAATGTGTTGTGCAGTCTTCCTTACAATTTGGTCCTCTTTCTCCAATTCAGGTATGGCCTTTGTGCTGCAACATCTTATATGTGGTATGCAAAGTTTGTGAAGATGATTAAAATATAGTTTGTGGAACAATGTAAGAACATTTATGTGCATTAAAGCATGTCACTTTAATTTGACCCTCCTGGAGTCCATTACATTTTTGAAGTTTAGGACACAACCTACACCATTATCCAGGTCTGATTTTATTTCAAGCAACTTTTAATCACATCACACTACTCACCAACCCATTACCAAAATTTACCATTTAATGAAAATTGCATATCAATGGTGAGTTCTACCAGTTTCAAGTTTGCTCAGGACAGTCTGAAATGGTTAAGATGCTTCTAAATGGCAACTGAAATGTGTTTTTCTGAAGCACACCTGGCAAGATTGCAAACGGTACAATATTGCAGTGGTTCTCAACCCAGGAATTGGAACCCCATGGGGAAAATTTTAAATATATGCAATTATCTTAATGTTGGTGTAAACGCATACCCATTTGTTGACCCATCAAATTCATCTGTTTAGCCAAAAGATTCTGAGCATAGGCCTTGACTACATAAAATGTTAACTGCATTTAATAATCACACAAGTATAATTTGGGTAGACTTTTTATTGAAAATCAGTTTAACCAAGCTTTGTAGCAAGCTCTTTAGCCTTTGCCTTTTCCAGCTTGGCAATACGGGCCGTAGATTTCGGTCCCATAATTCCACCTCCCCAGTGACGACGGATCTGATGTAAAAATAAAGAAAATTAGCTTTTATTCACAAATTGGCATGCATATTAAAAAAAAAGCACCTCACCTCCTCGTATCTGTCATTGTAGTTTGTCTTGATTGCTTCCACAAGCTTGGCAAGTGCACCCTTGTCTTCACTTTAGAACATAAAATTCAGAGCTTAGAATAAATTAACATTGGATGCATGCATTGTACTTATAAAACCTTAACTTACGGGTTAATCTGTGTGAAGGCAACTGAAGTGCAAGTCTTTCTGTGCACCAGTCTACCCAGTCTAGCCTTGCCCTTGACGATGCAGTAAGGGACTCCCATTTTGCGGCACAGCGCTGGCAGAAAGACAACCAACTGGAAAAATGTACATTATTAGAACAGAATAGCCTTCATGACAGTGAATGCTGTAGTAAGCGCAGTATGGTCTTTGCTCAGGGTTAAAAAGCTCGGTTTGAATCATCACATCAACTTTCAGGTGAAGAAATTCAGACATCATTGCAAAGACCAGGTTTTTCAAATTAAATTAGCATACCTCAATTGGATCCACATCATGGGCAATCACAACAAGCTGGAGCCTTCTTGCTCTCAACCAGAGAAGTGACTGTGTTCACACCTGTTAAAGAACATTTGTTAACAAATACTAATTTAAGAGTAACAATTATTATTTTAGGACCTTTTGCTCAGGGTTAAAAAGCTCATAAAGCATCACTGTATGTCAGGTGAAGAAATTCAAGTCATCAATGCACAAGGTCATGCTAAATAAAATACTTGTTCATTTTAGTCCCTGTTGAAAACACTTACCAGCACGGAGTATAGGGGGCCTTTTGGTGGGAGCATCACCCTTTCCAGCTGCCTTCTGCTCAGCCCGGGCCAGCAGCCTCTGCTTCTTCTCCTGCTTGGTTTCTGGTCTGTACTTGTGAGCAAGTTTAAACAACTGGGTGGCTGTTTGAAAACAGTGAATGCTAGTCTCTCCAAGTTTGGTGTTGTGTGAAAGAGTTACATTTACTTCAATTAATATTTACCAGTTTGGCGGTCCAGGGCCTGGGTGAACTGATTGATTGCAGGCGGAACCTTCAGACGCTTGTAAAGAATTGAGCGTTGCCTCTGCAGGCGAATGTATCGTGGCCATTTGACAAAACGGGTTAAATCACGCTTGGGCTGAATGTCCTGGCCTGTGAGGAAAAAAAATATAGCAATCAGTCGCAAATTATAGTAAATAAGTTGGTTTTAAAATTAGTTGTACAAGTGCATCAGCGATCTTGGTGGAAGAATGTCTACAGTGTAGTTAAGATAGCAAATATTCAGTTACATCATCTGCACAAGATATTAGGAAGCTCAGTAGTTAATTTACTAACCAATGCTGAAGTTCTTGGGCCTTTTCTCAAACAGGGGGTTCACGACTTTTTTAGCCTCATGTTTTTTGGCCACAGAAGGGGCAGGTGCCACCTTCTTCCCCTTAGCCTTCTTTCCCTTAGGCTGGAACAGAAAATAAACATTGCAATTAATTTCAGGTACACAGACTTCAAAAATATAGCTGAATGACATAGGCTATGTGAGGTTTCGATTAGAAGTCGAAATTGAGCCTTGCTGCTTAGCATAAACTCCAGTCTACAGTTAAAAACACAGCAGTGGGCTCAAACCATCATACATTGTTTAACCACACAAAAACAACACCATTGGATAAATGTAGCCTCTTGCCAAACCATAAAAAAGTCAAAAGAACAGTCTTATAATAGGTAAGTAGGAGCATATTGACCAAATTTAGCGTTAGCTTCGATTCACTCACGGAGGGTGCCACTGCCGGCTAAACGTAGCTCATTTTTAATTACAATTTTCTCAACAATTAACACAGTTAAGGGAAAAATACTATCACAACTAAGCAGCATAGACTTTATATTAGAAATTGTCGCGATTAATGCGTTTATATAAAGACTACAGATTGAGATGAATTCAGATTAAAGTCCCCTAAAAGAAATTTCTATGCACCCACCATGTCGTTTCAGGCAGAAAGGAAGGACAGTGCATTCTGGGTAGCCTAAATACCGCGAGACTTGCAACCTCCGCAGAATTGAGTTGCCCTGAACTGATCCGAAATCAGATGTTGTCGCGCTCACTCCCTTATATTCCACTATGGTGTCAAACAGTAAAACAGACACGGGATCGGTTTGGTCAATAAATATAGCTATTACATTAATGCATCAATAACTATTATATGTATAAAAATATATATTCTATCCAAGAGATTATTTGTAAAATCTAATGGCCTACATATTCCTAATGTAATAGCTATAAAATGATTTTTTATTTGTTTATATTTTTTTCTGCATAGCGTCACTTCCGTTATATTTTAAAATTTTCATTTATCAAACTACATTTTGTTTTCCCCTATACGTATTTCCCCTCTAGTGGCATTATATTTTAAAAATGGTTGTAAAGTTTTACTTCACGTGCTGTACAGCTGTAACTCTGCGTGCTGTTGGGTAGATCCATGGTGAGTGTATAACAGGCTTTAATAGACGCACGATGGGAGGGGGAGTTGTTTGGGAAGACGGGGGCAAATCGTTTGTCTCTGAATATCTGGTTTAGGCTCATACTTCTCCAACATGCGACATTTACAGCAAGAATGATGTGTCTTCATCATCCCTGTGACCCATCGGTTTACTGGTAAATCAAGTAATTAATTTGTTTTGTATGTTATGTCTCATGTGATGTAGCTATTTGATGGTCTTTGAACATTTGTAAGGTCTCAAGGGTCTTTATTTAGTCTGCAGTGCGATAACAATTACTGTAGTTGTGTTTTCCGTGAATAATAAACGTTGACAAATAAAAAGACAGCCTGTCACTATCGCAGACTGCACTAAAAGCCCTTCTTGCTAACGTTAGCCGTGTTAGCTTGTATTGTTTTGGTTATTACAGCACTGTTACGGGCTTGTTCAAAAAGTACACCTCCATCTGAATAAACGAGTAGACATGGCGGAACAAGACGTTTGCCCTCATCTGGACTGCATTGGAGACGTGACCAAGGATGACCTTCTTCAAAAATCTAAGGTTGTTGCATATTGATTAACACATAATCAGATGTTTGAAGATCATGCATTAACGAGCCACATGAGATTTTGTCAAGGATCTTATCATCAACCAACACTGACAAAAATACAAAAAAAAAAAAAATAAATTTACGTGAAACGTGCTAATAATGTTTTTACCTTTTTATTTCAGGGAACTTGCCAGTCATGTGGAGCAGGAGGCCCAAATCTGTGGGCCTGTCTACAGGTATGGCTGGTTTTCAATACTATTATATGTTAGGGCCCGACTTCGTAATTAGTTGCAAATATTAAATAGTAATTTTTCCCACTTCTTTACTCTGTAGAGTGACTGCTCTTATGTTGGATGTGGTGAATCCTATTCTGATCACAGCACTCTTCACGCTCAGGTAAATATTCACCTACTAAAAATAAGACTATTTCCCTCATTTATATATCAGTATTATTGTTGAATGTCCTTAGTAACACACACCTCAGTTTGATAAAGATTGTACAGTAGGCCTATGTCTTGTCTGAATTATTTTGACTCCAGGCAAAGAAACACAACCTCACGGTGAACCTGACAACATTCAGAATTTGGTGTTATGTGTGTGAACGGGAGGTATTTCTGGAGCAGAGACCTGCCTTGGTGCCAATGGTCCCACATCACTGTAAAACCTCTGAACAGGTAATAAAGTCTACTGTTGGATGGTTTTATTATTTACTACTTCTGCTATTACTACTTCTCTCCACAGTGATACTGTCTGTTTTTGTATGTTCTAGGATTCAGTACCTCAGCCAGCTGCACATCCACTGAAAGCTGTGCCAATTGCTGTGGCAGAAGAAGAAGGTTCAGAATCAGAGGAGGATGAGCTTAAACCCAGAGGTAAATGTAACCTGTGTGTTATAATTAGGGGTGTCAAATTATCGCGTTAATTGCGATTAATTAATTACAGTCATATTTAGCGCGTTATGTTTTTTAATCGCGTTAATCTCATTTTTAATCTAACTTTACTGTTTCTGTATGTGAGTTGCTTTATTATAAAATCTGTTTTGTCCCAACAACACATAAAAACACATTTATACATTTTTTTTTATTTCGGTAATTCCACTCATTGTCGGAAACCCACACAAAACGCGCGCAGTAAGAGCGCCGTAAACGTCATGTTAACGTTGGCGGCGTCAGTCACACAGTGGACGAGGTCGAAGAGCCAGTAGAACAGTCAGCAGTGCACAGGTAAAAACGCATTCGTGTCTTGGAAATTATTCTCCCGATGTGAAATATAAAAGAAAATAACAAATATAATATCGCCTACAACTTAAATGTCACTGGTGAAAACAACCTGCATAGGCTCATGATGTCTGCACTACTGTCCTATAGTGACCTGCCACATGAGGGGACACGCACACACGCACGCAAACACACACAAACACACACAAACACACACCTTCATCATCGTCATTAACCTGAGAATGCGCGGACCACGTTTCCTTCCGTAGACACTGCACAGACACCAACGTGCTCCCGTGAGCCGCGTGTGGATCGTGTTTTCTCGCGTACGCTGCGTAAACCGCGCTTCCTCCTGTGCGCCTCTAAACCAGAACTAACACCAAGACTAAAACCAGGACTAAACCAGGTCTAAATCAGGACTAAACCAGAACTAAAACCAGAACTTAAACCAGGTCTAAATCAGGACTAAACCAGAACTAAAACCAGAACTAAAATCTAAACCAGGACTAAACCAGGACTAAACCAGGATTAATCCATTCCAGGACTAAACTAGGACTAAAGCAGGTCTAAACCAGGACTAAAACAAGGACTAAAACCAGTGATCTCATATATAAAGCATTTCTCTATCAATAATATTTTTAATATGGTTAAGGAAAGACTGGACTTTTTATTGTCTTTAAGTAGACAAAAGTTATTATGTTCAGATTTCCTTGTCTTTGCTACTTTACAGCAAACAGTTTCTTATTCATGGAGACTTGGGCTCAACAGCCAATTTGGACAGATTTGTTAAACAATAAATGACTTTATCAAGTCACTTTTTTTTGTTCTATATCAGTCTTTTGATCTGCCACAATAATGTAATAATGAATTTAAATGAAAATACCTCAAATTGAAGGCTTTTCTCAGCAATTTTTAGGTGAGATTAAAATGAGATTAATTAGATTAATTAATTACAGATCATAATTAATTAATCTCTCAATTTTTTTAATCGCATTACAGCACTAGTTATAATATAACTCACCGCAATCAATAATGCTCATTTCTCAAGGTTGTGTATCAGAAGAAGTTTGAGAAAGACAACCTTATCTTATTTCAAAATCAGCTAAATATTTTAACAAGCTGGTGCCTCTTTACAGGTCTTACGGGAATGAAAAACATAGGAAACACTTGTTATATGAATGCAGCACTCCAGGCTCTGTCAAACTGGTAATCTTTTCTTCTAGTACATCACATTTTTTATTTGTTTTTTGTTTGTAATATATTTTTGTTGTTGTTTCTTATTTAGTCCACCCCTCACACAGTTTTTCTTAGACTGCAGTGGTTTAGTGCGTACTGACAAGAAGCCAGCTCTATGCAAGAGCTACCAAAAACTAATCTCAGAACTTTGGCATAAAAAACGGTAAGGAATTGTTTTAACGCAATGGTTAGATGCTACAAAGAGTAAATATACATTGTTCCTTCTATACACATTTTTTTCCAGACCCAGTTATGTCGTCCCTACAAGTCTCTCTCATGGAATCAAATTAGTTAATCCGATGTTTCGTGGCTATGCTCAGCAGGTATGTTCAAGCGCATTATTGAGCATGCCTCTACATCATTAGTCTTTGTCGGGGAAGGCGCCTCTCCAGTTTGACACCATATGTTCTGTAGGATACTCAAGAGTTTCTACGCTGCCTGATGGACCAGCTGCACGAGGAACTGAAGGAACCACTAACAGAGTGCACTCTGAGTGGAGATGGTTTCGATGTTGATGACAGACGAGATGGTGACCGCTCCCCATCGGAGGATGAGTTCCTATCATGTGACTCTGGCTCGAGCAGTGACCGGGGTGAGGCTGGAGCCACTGGTGATGGAGAACTGCTTTTACACGATGAGTGTGATGGCGTAAGATCACCTATGAGGCCAAATGAATCCAGTCCATCTGGTGTAATCTCTGAGAAGGAGAGGTTAAAAGAAAGAAGAGTGTCAGGGTCGCCACTTCGTGGAGGCTCCCAGGAAATGGATGAAGATGCAGATGTTGATACTGCAGCTGAAGAGGACACTTCTGAAAGATTGGAGACTGAAGAGGTGCTCACAACCCCAAGCACAGAGGTCCAAACTCTAGAAAACAATCAAATATCAAATACTGCACAGGGGCAAAGCCAGAGTAGCAACACCTCTGGTATATAATATTTTTTGAACAGGAACAGTATCTAAAATATTATCTGTCGCATATTATGTATCATGTATCTTCTTGTGTTTCAGAGCCAGACAATGAAGCCAGAATAACGCAACCACAGTCCATCCCGTGCACCCCTGTGCGCACACTTCAGGAGCTGCACCCTAAACTGTCATGTAGCCCCCCTCGATCTAGCCCCCTTCGTGCTACAGGACCATCCTATTCATTCAAAAAGGGTACTGAAACTATTGTTTGTTTGTTATTTTGGCTTGAGTCTGACTTCAGTTCCTTAATACTGTTGCTAACTGAGTTGCATCCATAACATCATGGTGTGTTTTTCAGCCCCACTGCTGCTTAGTTCCAAGAAAAAGAAACAGTCCCACTATCGTAGTGTGATCTCTGACATTTTTGATGGCTCCATCCTAAGTCTGGTCCAGTGTCTAACCTGTGACAGGGTAAGTCCTTGTAAGGAAAACTTTAGTACCCAGCATTATGAACATGTAACATTTCGATTCAAATCTATGCCCAGTCATACTATTGCATACATTTGCACTGTGCATGTCACACAGATGATGACACAGATGAATATTGTTTATCAGCTCTCTTCGACGGTGGAAACTTTCCAGGACCTCTCTCTTCCAATTCCTGGCAAAGAGGACTTGGCCAAGCTCCACTCTTCTATTCACCAGAATCTGCCAGTGAAAACTGGTGTGTGTCCTGAAACATATGGGTCACAAGGCTGGATAACCTATATAATGGACTCCATACGCAGGTTAGTTGTTGTGTTATGTAAAACTTTAGCATGTATAGCTGTATGTGCAGTCTGGTAATAGTCTGTGTGTCCTTTTCAATAAATAGATTTGTAGTGTCATGCATTCCTAGTTGGTTTTGGGGGCCTATGGTAACTCTTGAGGATTGCCTTGCTGCCTTTTTTGCTGCAGATGAGCTAAAAGGTAAACACATTTAATTTATTACACAATTATAGTTTCTTGCATAAATAAATAAATTTTTTGTTTCTTCAGGAGACAACATGTACAGCTGTGAAAGATGTAAAAAGTAGGAATTGACCGAATGTATTAACGCATCTTACAATATAATATTATATATTGAAAGACATTTTATTTGTCTGCAGGTTGCGAAATGGTGTTAAGTACTGCAAAGTGCTCAAGCTTCCAGAGGTATATAGTCTTCATTATTTCTTAAACACAAGTGCACTGATTTATAAATAACAAATACTGAAAGTTTTTTGCTGTATTTTTAAAGATTTTATGTATTCATCTGAAACGCTTCCGTCACGAAGTCATGTATTCGTTTAAGATCAGCAATCATGTATCATTTCCACTAGAAGGGCTCGACATGCGACCATTTTTGGCCAAAGACAGTCCGTCTCAAGTCAGCACTTATGATCTGCTTTCAGTTATCTGTCACCACGGCACTGCCGGAAGTATGAACAATCTTATTTTCTTTAAATACAAAGTATTTGGAGAACATAATTTCAACATCTTGTATTCCTTTGGTTGTTACAGGTGGACATTACATAGCCTACTGTCAGAATGTGATCAATGGCCAGTGGTACGAATTTGATGATCAATATGTCACTGAGGTCCATGAGACTGTGGTGCAAAACGCAGAGGCCTATGTGTTGTTTTATAGGTAAATGCACATAAACAGCCATAGACAGCATGTTGTTTGTACAAGATAATTAATCATTACTCTTTAATGTTAATTCTTTTTGCAGGAAAAGTAGTGAGGAGTCAGTTAGAGAACGTCAGAAGGTGGTGGCTCTGGCCAATATGAAGGAGCCAAGTCTGCTGCAGTTCTACATTTCTAGAGAGTGGCTCAACAAGTTCAACACTTTTGCTGAACCTGGTCCAATCAGCAACCACACTTTCCTTTGCCATCATGGAGGTATATACACTGTTTAATCCACAAATATACATTCTCAAAAATATGTGGAGTTTCGGTAAATATTTAAATGTTATGAATCATTTATCTGTTGAGTTTAGAAACTTTCAGGTTGCCGTCATAACTTTGGACATGAAAACAACATTTATTCATCATTACAGGAATTCCTCCCCATAAATACAACTATATTGATGACTTGGTGGTTATAGTCCCGCAGAATGTCTGGGAATATCTGTATAACAGGTATTCATGCATAAATAGTTACACATGGCATAAGCATTTTGGTCAAATGAATCCCACTGAAGCCAGTTTGATGTTCTTATATTCTTGATGGCGTATTTGTTAAATATATTCTGTCCCATTATTTTTATAATCTTTTTTTTATAGTTTTGGTGGAGGGCCTGCTGTGAATCACTTGTATATGTGTGCCATTTGCCAAGTGGAGATAGAGGCCCTAGCTAAGCGCAGGAAAACTGAAATAGACACTTTCATTAAGGTAAAGATATTTAAGGTATTTTAGAAAATAGTATATATACCAGATACCAGATGTGTTGTCCAGTGATAGATGGGCCCGTGCCAGTCACTGACTAAAATGATAAAGTAAATTAAATTTATAAAGCAGCTGCGTCCAGTATAAACATGTTTTGAGTTTTTACTCTTATCCAGTGCACTGAGGAGAGCTTGAATCTGCTGTGCTTTTAGTGTGATAGACCAGAGTTTGATATTGTGATTGCATACACTTGCTTTGCCCTCGGTCTGACTAAGCATTTTTCTTGTATGCAGCTGAACAAAGAGTTTCAAGCTGAGGAGGCTCCGACTGTGATCTTGTGCATCAGTATGCAGTGGTTCAGAGAGTGGGAGAGCTTTGTGAAAGGCAAAGACAATGGTATGTCTAAACATTCAGTACATATACTACTGCACAGACTTTTTCTCAGTTTATCAATTTAGGTGTGCATCTACACCACTTCTTATTAGGATAATAATAATAATCCATCAGTTTTATATAGCACTTTTCTGGACAGTCAGTTATTCATTCACTCCACACTCGGTGGTGGGACGCTATATTAACTAGTAGCCAGAGCTGCCCTGGAACAGACTGACAGAAACAAGGCTGCCAATCTGTGCCATCAGCACCTCCGACCACCACCATCACTCACGCACACACCACTTTCATACTAGGCAGTGTGGTTGAAGTGCCTGAGGACACAATGACAGTTTTTGCAACTGGCACCCCCCTATGGCACCTGACTTTCCCAGTGGTCTCCCATCCAAATACTAACCAGGCCCAGCCTTGCTGAGCTTCTGAGATCTGACGAGATCAGGCTTTGACAAGCCGGTATGGTATGGTTTATGTGTATTACCTAGTATGCCATGATTCACATTAAACTTTCTACTATTTGAAAATCAAAATTAGAAGTGTTTTTAATGCATTGATCCTTCTACATTTGCGCTGTTGCACTATTGTGAATGTATGTGTTTAACAAAAAACAAAAAACTGTTATATGCTTAGAGCCACCAGGTCCCATTGACAACAGTAAAATTGGCATCATGAAGGGAGGACACATACAGCTCAAACAAGGTATCCTCTGAAGTTCAGATGGTCTGATAAATAACATTTTAAAACACATTCTCACCATTTTCTTCTCTCAGGGGCAGATTATGGTCAGATATCAGAGGAAACATGGCAGTATTTGTTGGGCATTTATGGAGGAGGTCCTGAGATTGCTGTCAGACAGACAGTGGCCCCAACAACTGATGTAGAGAGCTTGCACGGAGAGAGGAAGATAGAAGCAGAGACAAGAGCCCTCTAAGATAGAGAGGTGAGCTTTTTGTTCATGACTTGCATAACAATATTAAAGTCACTCAACCGTTTTCCAAGTAATGGCTTTATACGGAAAGATTTTCTGTTTAAATTATGTCATAAATGATTTCTTCCCTGATCTTAGGTTGCCTGGCTTCCATTCCTCCCCTGTCCTGACAAGAAGCTGAGGAATTTGCACCTTCCTGAAGCGGCTGTGTTGTGAGCACTTTGTAAATGTAGCAACACATAATAGAAAATGATTTAATATGAATTAGATTATTTATTCAACAGCACAGATTCACACTGTTGTCACTTACTAAAGTTGTTTAGCAGCACATGAGGCTGTGAAAGACATTGTTACATAGATAGGATCTCTGGAATAATACTGAATTTAACACAGTTGGGCACCTCAAAACAAAAGTGCAAATGACAGGTTAGAGTATTATATTTAAGATTTTACTCTAGTCTATTGTTTCTGTTTAATCATTTTACTTCCTGGTCTGACACGGGCAGACCAACATACATCGGTTGAAGTAATTCCATAACTGTTACATAGCATTCATGATAAAATAAAGGGACAAAATTAAAATGCATAATAGGTATGATTAGCCAAATAAAAAAATAAGGCCTTCATTTTATTAAACTGCTAAAAAAATTTGTTTCTTGTGCGTACATCGGTCGTGTATTTTGGAAGGAATTTTGTTGACATAAGTAGAGGTATTTCGTTTTATAACTCGCCTGTAATTTTGTACTTTTCTTCTTAACTTTTGTTCACAAACTGCCATTAAACTGATGTTAAACTAAGTAATAATTAGAAAAGCATGTCTTATGCACTTTAAAGCGTTTCCAGACCCTCAGGAATGCTTTAGTCAAAAATGGTTAGCTTAAGAAATAATTATGTTCTTTTGAAAACACATTTGTTTTCACACTAGGTTAAATATGCATGCTACTCCCTCACTGAGAAGAAAGCATTTTATTAGGGTGCTGTTTGCTGAAATTCTTGCTCTGTGGGTACATAACCTAAGACAATTACGCCTTGAGACATATTGTGTATACTGTATGTTTACAAACCCATCTGGGGAAGGGGGATAAGGCATATGCATCTGGTGCTATATTGGTTTAATGCTTGTGGGAGAAGAAGTATCAATGTGACTGACATTTAAGAATAGATGGACTTTAATGATTATGTCTGTTTTCAATTGCTATTGATTATACCCAAAATATATTAATCTGAAATATTTTTTTTGGTATTTTACCAAAACAGAAGACAAAACATTTTATTTTATAAATTCAGATCTGCACACAGACAGTTGGCATCTCTGATGCAATTATGGCTCCCAGTCCATCTACCAGTTCTTTAAAATGCAACATTTGTAAATATGTCACATCTAAGCCACAGCATTTTATTGCTTATCTTGGCACGCAATTAAAACATGCTACATTTAAGTAGATTTATACACAGTGCCTTCACTGTATTGCTTCAATAGCCTCGTCACTCACCTTTTTGTTTGTGTGGTTTGAGTTGTTTTCAAATGTATTCATTTGTTTAAATTAAATTATGTAGTTATAATTTAAACTTCAATCAATTCCAAAGCACCGAACAGTATTTTGTAAATCAGTGAAAAAATCATTGTACCTGTGGATCTTCATCATTGCCTTTTATTGTAATTATGTCACATCTTAATGGGAGAATGACAAAAGAATGAAAACTTAAATATTCTCTTGTGTTCAGAAAAATTACCCAGACTGATTGTTGTTTGTGTGACTGTGACCAAAATATTGTTTTACCACTTCTCATAATGATCAATGGAATTATCTTGCTCTGACATATGTGGATATACAGAATACTAATATCCATACTGTGGTGGTGATTGTTTTAAGTTGCTTTTGTGGGGGTAAGTGCAATAAAAAGAGAAACTCATTATGTGTAAGAAATTGTGCAATGCAGCAGTGTAACACTGTATAGTGGTAATGTTGCAACACTTTCAGCTACAGTCTGTGTTTGCTTGTGTTACAGTGAGTACTGTAGCTGTGTGTGAGGTTTTCATTTCACAGATGGGTCCGACATTTTCATTCAGGGTGCTTCTTGTCTTGTAAAGTAATAGATGTTTGGATTACACAAGTTTTAAGCAGATTAAAGTCTGTATAACTGTAATTAGTCATGGCATATTGATGAATAAAATTGCCTTGTATGAAATTAATTGTTCATTTACCTTCTTGTTTCTTTAATGGACCTTACCTGTTTGCCACTGTTAATGAAAGGTCATCACATTCACAATTTTGCACTTGGACAACTAGAAACACTATACACCCTGCTATAATGTTTTATTGTGTCCTAACCCGCACAGCTTCTCTTTTAGCAAGGGCAATCTATTTCTAAATCAATCTCACTAACATTGTACCTGAAATTGTAAAATTATCTTGTCTTCTTGGATGTGCAGTTGTGATGTCATCTGAAGCTCCTTAAGTATGATGAACTGTCTCCATCCCAGACAGAGGCAGACTGAGGGGGAAGCTACAAACCTCCACAGCAGAGGAACAGAAAGACTGCATCGATATTTTTTTCAGGTACGAGAGCTCTTAGTACATTTTACTGCAGCAGCCGTTTGAAAGCCGTTTGTAGATTATCATGTGAGTGTGAATGTACACAAGTAGCACAGCCTCAATGACAGTCTGGCCTACCCCAAACGTTCCGGTGCATGCAGTTGAAGGTATGGGTTACTTCTGTTGCTTTGATGCATAATCTTTTGCTTTGGTGTGAAGCTTAGTTATTAGCACTGCGTCTGTTAGACAGGTGTGGGATCAAATTATTCAAATTAAGACGGTAAATGATATTCTTATATTATGGATTATATGATGTTGCAACACCACAACAAAGATGTCTAGTTACTCGGTATGTGTTGTATACATATATACATGTCATGTCATGTATACAAACACTGACAGCCCTCATAATTAATGCATCATTTTTTGGCATGACCAGTTAGACTTTCTCCTTTTCTTTTTTTAGGTCTTCAAAGTCGACGACTGGTGTGTGTCAAGCACTGCGCACTAAATCTACTCCCACGCATTTGGACAATAGTGGTACAGTTTAGGTTAAATATTTACAAGTAGTGTCTGGCAACAGCAGCAACACATTGGGAGAGACATCTCCAGTTGTTAACCTTCCATGTAGGAGATAAGAGATTAATCTCTATTTTACAGAAATATTTAATGATTTTCTTTTAAGCAGAGCTAGGGAGTACTCACAATACTTGAGTGACTTTTTCATACAATTTTATTTCTCAGGGTAGTTTTCAAACTTCTATACCTTTACTTGAAGGTATAAGTAGTATAAATTGTGCTTGTCGCACATAGACCATATATATGGTCCGTGTTACCCCACACCTTCAGGTAATGATACAGTTTTTCTAATATTTGGGGTCTATCTTAGTATAACATTATTTTATGTTTTGCCATAACAATTACATAAACTTCAAATTATGACGTACGTGCAGTCAGCTAGTCTCACAATTATTCTTTCTTGAGTTGTAGTTTTCGCAAATATGTTTTTCTCTTGCTTGAATAGTGTCTTGGACCACTACTTCGTACTTCTATTTGTGTAATATTATTTTGAAGTAATGCTACTTTACTTAAGTACAATTTTTTTTACAACTTTGGAATATTCTCGTAAGAAAGTTGTAATTTGAGTAGGATGTCAATTTTGGAGCATACATAATGCTGTGAGTAATCTATTCTTCTGTCAATTACATATTACAATTACAATTTTATTTTAAATGTATTAAATACATAATTATACACATTTATTTGAAAGCAAATTACACTATTGCTTTCTTTTTCCAACATCCTGGTACTAGTGGGTGAAAATCAGGTGGCGACATTGCTCTTATGTTTACAGTCCAATTTTGCATGTTTGTATTCACATATAACTAGTCATTTAATAGTTAAGTTATGGCTTGTCACTTACCATAAATTATCCAACAACCACTGGTGGGAAATCCTCTCGGTGATGGGTTGTGCTCTGTGCTGCCAACTGGTGGACGTGTGGACATTTAGACGCGGCAGAATGTCAAGCACAGGTCTGGAGCTGGATTCGTTTATCCAAGGAAATTACCACAGAGTGACCGGTCTGCATTACACCTCATCTTTCTCTGATGCAGAGGACTGCTGTGATGATGGCAGCTCAGATGGCTCTCCCACTGTACTGTTATGAAAGTTAATAAAAGTAGGATAATACAGTAAACTTACAGAGGGTCTGTCTCTACATTTTTGGAACTTGGCCCAGCAGAGGGAATTCTGTAATACATCAAATAAGAGAAACACAAATATCAGTTTGGATCATTTCAGGCCACAGTGTTTAATCCAAGTGCAGTATTTACCTCCAGAGGGTCTTTATCATGCTGTTATGTCCATCTTCTTATTAACCATAGTATATTCTGAAACAGAGATGAAAAACATTATTTAACTCATAGGAAATACTTTAGCCCAGTAAAACTGAACTCTTTTGTTTTAGTATAAGCCTGAGTATGAACATGAGACGTGTTTCACTGCTGTTAATACACAATACTCTACTACATTTACTTTTACCACAACATTTAAAATATAATAATCAATTTATGATGGTGTTCATAGTCAATATCGGTGTAATATAGATGTGACACATTAGTGTTCATGTCAACATCTCTCACTGAAAGTCTGAAGCACCGTCTCAAGTCCCATAACAGAAAGTTAGAGACAAAGTCAGATCTGGCTCTAAACTAAATCCTCACTGTCACAGAAATCATTAAAAGTACTTACTTCTGATCAGCGTGCCGGGCTCCTGATGGGGACACTCAGCAGAAGGACAGGGGCTCCTGATGTCATCTGGGGAAAAACAACATAAGTTTTGGTTGGTTAGCTAACGTTAGCTGTTGTTAAAAGTTGTGCTTTTTATTACGTTACGTTATTGTATTATGGCACGTTGCCTTAAATTATTGTATTAAGGCACTGACATGACTGCACTTTAGTCTCAACTCAACAGTCAACACTCTAGTCTACACAAATAATAATTATCTCTGGTTAAAAACACAACCAGATCAGACACCGGTGTCACCGTCGCTCCACAGCCGAAGGGAGAGCGCCGAGAGCGGCATCCAGCCAGAACCGAGCCCGTTAGACACGACCAATGATCCCGGAGCAGAATTACAATTCTGTGATCGTAAAAATATACAAGAATATAAGTAGCGTTATATAAAAATAGTATTTAGACTGGGATCTAACTCAAGAGATGGAGTTATCCTGACTCCTGACCTCACATCGTCTTCATCACGTTAGCTGCTACTGTCGCTAACTTTCCTACTGCACTCGTCAAAACTGATAAAACACACACAGTCACAGATGTACACACACCACAATATAACGTTAACGTTATGTACATTAATGATGACTAATACTATTAACTTTTAAACTATTACTTACAGTTAAATCCGCGGACAACAGGTGGATGCTGCTTCTTTCCAGGTGGAAAGCCGGTTTAGCCGCGGATCCGCGCATTGATAGTACAAATCATTGTGTCAAAAACAGTGTTGTGTTAAAAGTACGTTCACAGTGCGGATCTAAGATGATTTAACCGCAGATTCTCTCTGTAACAGCAGGCCATCCAAGGGTTAGGGTTAGCAACAGTCAGAAAGCGAATACGGAACAAATACGCAGCGGATCCGCAAAGCGGACGGACTGTGGGGCGGATTTGGCGGACCGAAAGCGGATCCGCTGCGGATCCTGATGCTAGTAGGAAAAATAAACTATCTCGTAATTACGAGATTTTTTTTTTCACTGACTACAATGCTCTTTCGTAATTATGTATATATGCTGGATTTCCCATTGTATCAAAATTATCCACAACCTGCTTGACTAATGTCAGATGTTCTTGAGAATTTGGCAATAAAGGATATGTTGAGCAATAACTTCATTTGCACAGGAAACCTTCCTTGTTTTGAAACCCATATTGTGCGAGTACGAAAGAGCATTGTAGTCAGTGAAAAAAAAAAATCTGGAGGGGAGGGGGGATTATCTCGTAATTACGAGATAGTATCTCGTAATTACGAGATAATCCCCCCTCCCCTCCCCCCTCCAGATTTTTTTTTTTTTTCACTGACCTGTTTTGCGCTGAATTGTCTGTGAATCACTTTGGTCAGCTGAAGTTGTATTAAATATGATACATAAATGAACTTGAATTGAACGGAACTGAATTGATATTAAGCAAAAAAAAAAAAAAAAAAAGAGGGAGAGTAAAAGATGTATAACTCTATACCCTATCGGAAGATAAATATAATATCTACCATAACCTTATAATGAATGTGCTTTTAAATGAGAGCAAACGTTAGCTAGTGTTTTCACCTCTCTCTCTCTCTCTCTCTCTCTCTCTCTCTCTCTCTCTCTCTCTCTCTCTCTCTCTCTCTCTCTCTCTCTCTCTCTATATATATATATATATATATATATATATATATAATATATATATATATATATATATATATATGTGTGTGTGTGTGTGTGTGTGTGTGTGTATATATATATATATATTAGAAAGCAGTCCAGATTACTCACCGTTTCCTCTCTGTGGACAAATTGGAAAGTTGGAAAATCGTCATTTATAAATCAAACCCCTTTCACATAGAGTGGGCGGAGGCTTTGGACTACAAAACCTTCTCCTCGGGCGCCCTCTTCTCAGCGTTCCGCACGCGTCACTCCAAAAGCATCTTTGTACATTACGCACGAACTTTGAGTAGGAATGGAGACGCTCTTAAACAACGAAGTTTTCTCCTCTTTTGTTTTTTACGCGGTTCTGCTCGTGCTAAAAATGTACATTATTTCGATCATAGTGGGACAACTTAGGCTGCGCAAAAAGGTGAACACATTCTGCTGTACAAAGCTCCTTGTAAAAAAGTGCATAATTTGTGAATACGTAGGCGACTAAACTTTGGCTCTTCTACAGGCTTTTGCTAACCCTGAAGACGCACTCAGACATGGGGGTGTACAGTTTGTCAGGCAGGACCCAGACGTGGAGAGGGCTCGGAGGTGAGTGATTGGACATCTCTCTGTCACGGTGTCATAAGCTATACAGTACAAAACGCTTCGATCACAGTAATTGATTGATTTTAAAGCACTCAGCGGTTGGTTTTATTTTGTTAAAATTCACTTCAGTGATCAGTCTCACACCTTAAACGCACGAGATTGTTGTGTCAGAACTTGCCAAATAGGCTATAGGCTAGTTATGCGTGACAAGAGTGTAGAGCACTTTTGCAGTATCTGGTACTGGTCAATTGTATTATTATGTCGTACTAATCTGTTTAAGTAGTAGTAATTTAAATTAGATTATGATATATGATGGTTTATAGTTTATAACCCTGTAGAACTGTATTTAACCTTTATTCTTTCTCAGGGCCCATTTGAATGACATGGAGAACATCCTCCCGTTTCTCTTCATTGGGGCAGTGTATTCTCTAACTGGACCTTCATTGTTTGTGGCCCGTATTCACTTCCTGGTCTTCTTCTTGGCCCGTTTGGTACACAGTGTAGCCTACCTCTTCGCCCTGAAGGCCCCAACCCGCTCTGTCTCTTACAGCATTGGACAGATCTCTTGTATTTTAATGGCCGTACAGGTCTTGATGGTGGTGGCCTCTTATGCTTGAATCAGACATTTATTATTATTATTTTTTTTTTTCAAAAAAATTAGCAAACCGGTGTTAAGTGCAATATAAAGCAGAATAACACCTCAGCATGGTTCTAAACTTGACTTCAGATCTGATCTGACAAATTTGAAGTCACATATGGAATTTACATTAAAATATGTTTTTTGCACTTTTGCCATGGTTCTCGATTTTAACAAAGTTCATTGAATTATTTATCACCGCATTATGAAGGCTTGTTACAGACATTTTGTTTTATTGTCATAACACTTCTCAGCATTGACTTGTGTTTACAGCCAACAGACCACTATTCTTGACAACATTTTACAGGTTCAGTCCTAAATGGACTCATGATGAAGCTGATTGTCCTTAGTTGTTGTCTCATGAAAAATGTTGCTGCTGTTACGAATGTTTATACCATTATGTCAATAATGAACAGTGGTTATATTCTGCAGATCTAACAATGTATTTGTGGTAATGCTTTTATATGATGAAATAATAATTTATTACAAATACATTTTTTTCCAAGAAGTATTGTTTTTTTGGTCTGGACATTGTTCCATGTGATTCAGACTGCCTGTGTTAGTGAGATGCTTGTGTTCGTGATGATCCAGAAGTCCAGGGCTCAGCTCCAGCATTCCTCCACATATTATGTAAGACCACAGGAGTTTTGTGTGTTCACAGCCCTATCCTGAGAGGCCCATCAATGGGGAATCATTGGAATACTGAGGAATGGTTCGTGGGCCAGCTGTCAACGACTTTACCTGTTCTGTTGTCATGCAGGTGTTTAATAAATAGGTGTTCATAATTATTCCAATCCCATTCCTACAACAAAGAATTTTCCAACGGTGAGGAGTTGCAGTCACTGTTTTTCTCTTTATTTAGGAAAATGAGTGGGAGTACCTGAAAAGACTACACCTAACCATTGAATGGACAGGCATAGCTAGTAAACACGATATGGGTGAACCCCAAAGCTATAATGACATACCAGGGACAATTGTGCGTGCATATTTTTAGAGTGAGTCAGTTGTATAGTTTAAACGTGCCTATAGCTGCAGGCCATAGGGACGGTCTGGCATCTTATACCACTTTCATTTTCAGTTGATTTCTTCATATATTTAGGCTACCATAATAGGGTATTGCCTTGGACATATCCTGAAGGATGACGCAGTTGCAAAAGAATTGAGAAATGTCTTTTTTTTTTTTTTTTTTTTTAAAACATACTTTACACTTTGATCCACAAGGGAAATTACTGTGTAACTGCCACCTCAACCCTTTCACTTATTGGTTCAACAAGATAACCCAAGGCTCAAGTGCGTGACACGTGAAGAGATCATCGTCAAACTAGTATGATACTAACTATTGAAAGCATAATAGTAAGTTTGAAAGTGGCCTTTCCCCAGAAAAATCTTTAAATGTTTAAAAGGAAATCCCGATTTCCGTGACTTGATTCTGTACATGTTAGGACAAGTGATCCAGACACACGCACACGCGCACACAGGTTTTCATTCAGTCATGACAGCTTTGATCATCAGTGTTAGTTGATTAAGAAACACAATATTTTGCCTATCACTAAAGAGATTATTAGGATCCTTGACATAAGATGACATTATGAATAAAACAGTCATGCTCTGTTCAAATTCCATAAATATTTATTACATATCAATAAACAGAACTGACTCTTTCACAGCAGTGGTCTACAGCACTTTTTAAAGTAATTGCTCAAATCATAATCATCATATTAATAATACTATAGATTCAATTTAATTTGAGGCCACATTTGATACATAAACATTTACAAGTAGAACTTGGCATTAAAAACGATGGCAATACAATATTTTAAGACACTTGGTGTTTTCTTTTTTTTTTTTTTTTTTTTTTTAGTAACTTTTCTTTCTTTTTAATATCACAGGATCAGCAACAATCCAAACAGCAAATATGGACTAGAATAGAAAATAAAAAGTCAAAGATAATTTGTAAAAAGGGGAGGTAGAAATAAGGATCATTTTACAAAAATACATAATGTATCGTATTACATATGAGTGAGTAGAAACAATGGTAGAGTAACTGAGGGTGTCGAAATGAATAAACCATTCTGTTGTTGTAGAGCCAGATCAAAGGTCCCCACACGGGGGCGCTCTCACACCAATTCTTCTGGTAGGCTTTCCTGGTAAATATAATGTCAATTTACTATGATGAATTGTTTGTGTATTGTAAAGCTGTTCAGAAGTCTGTCTAAGATGTTGCATGTTCACTCACTTACTGTTAAACAGTTAATTATTATTCACACTGAGCCAGTGACTCCCTGACTCCGTCATCAACCCCAAAGAGCTGATGATGACCCAACCAAACCTGACATGGTTCCAAGTGCGGCTTTATGATCAGTTGGCTATAAGCCTATACATACAGTGAATATTAGGAGGCTGAATTATTACATCTGAATGTACATTCTGTTGTCTCTTTGATCTTTTCATGGCATCAAATTCAGACTGTTTTTAAGGTTGTCAATACATGGTCAAAATTGCATTCTCCCTCAGTTTTAAAAACTATTTCAGATTAATCTCTGTCAAGTCACACTGTGGATTTTGTGTTATACTGTTCAATGTAGATCATTAATTTGTCACAGGGGAAGCACTATCACCTGTATAGATTCTGTTTTGTAAACATGTATTTGTAGAATCCTTCTGCATTCATTGTTGCTGACCAATTTATTGCACTTGTTTAAAGTGAAGCTGTTTAGTTTGCATATAGTTATTTAATCTGTGGGCCTCTTTAGTCAACTAATGTTGTCTACAGTCATGGCCGCTACAACCAGGTGAATGGGGGAAGACTGCCTCCACCTCTGTCTGCATGTATACTCTGCATGTAAAAATAAAGTCTGAATAGTGAACAAGAACAAATATGTGAATCATTTTCATATAATAAAATGTAATACTATATCTCTATATATGCATTACAAGTGTGACAAACATACCCATCATTGTGTTTGTACAAACATATTGATATAGAATATCTCAAATTATCACAAAATGTAAGCTGTTGCGGGCTATACTGAAAAAGTACTGTCATTGTGAGTTTAGTCATTTTGTGTGGTGACAAAGTATCTGGTTTAGATTTTAAACATTTTAACAAGGCAGCCGATGAGGTCTGATTAAACCACATAACTCTGCTTTTTTGCAAAGCAACATAGATACCCAACACACCTGAGGGGCTGACTCTAACACAACCAATTGCATTCATTTGGTCAGACAAAAAAAATGGGCCAAATACCACAACACAAATAAAAGACAAACAAAATTACAAATAAAAGTAAAGCGACAAATAAGCCATCGTGACAGTATAAGGGCAGGTGGACAGAGAAGTGCACACTGGGATTGTCTTCACTTTAGGTCCAGAACGTCCTCCTCAAAAGACGTGAGGCCAAATGCATTGGCCAAGGAGGGGCTGTCCTCCTGCAGCATTGCCTTCTCTGCCTCTGCATCAGAGCTAGAGGATAACTGCCTCTGTAAGTCCACTTGAAGTTCACCAGACTCTGAAGGTATCCTGAACAATAAGTGGTTTAAGGTTACACCTAAAAGTAGCACATAGTTATAATTTTATATACAGTGATTTTACTCACCTGTCACTATTTGTTGATGTCAGGGCTCTGGCTTTGGGTTCTTCCTCTGTGTTCTTTTTGCTCATTTTCCTCTGTTTGCTGTCAGATTTTCCACTTGGTTCTTCTGTTAAACCTTATCAGAAATCAAATGATAATTTATTTATTTGCCTTTTAATGAAAACAAATGTGATGTTGATTTAATCTTGATTACAAAACATTGGACATGATGGTCAAGTTCTTCATGTTATCTGGTGGTTTTGTTCTCAAGACATTTATCCAAGAAAGCAAAATAAGCCTCTCATGTGGGTTGCAAGTTCTGATCTGAATCATCACTACCTACCTAAATCTGCAGCCAATCATTTTTTAGTGATACAGTAGCCTCTGTAACTCAGTGAGTGAATTCTGGAGGTTCTGAGTTTTCACATGAGACATGGCCTATCCATATACTGAGAATGAACAAAACTTGTGTCCTTATGCATTTTAAGGCACTGGAAAACCAGGTTCAGTGATGATAGTTCCCTTTTTCCCAGTTCTCTTTTTAAACCAGTAAGCGTTCAGGCTACATACTCTTCCTTTAATCTTTAGTCTAATGGTGCAGACTTACCTAGTAGCTCCTTTCGAGTGCGACTGGCTATCTCCTTGATCTCCATTCGGGACATGGACAGAGAATGTGTGGCTGAGATGAGAGGGGTGGACATGACCATAGAGGGAGCTGGTGCTGTCAGGACTTTGTTAACCAGAGGAGACTTCAGGGGTCTCTCAATGCTACGACCCACCAGGTTGGACAGAGGGATCTTAAAGATGTGTTTACATGCAGATTCACCTTAAAAAAAAACATTTACATGTCAAGAAATACAAGAGAAATAAATAGGAAGACTGAACATTGAAGGCAGCCAATGGTAAGCCAAAATTTTAACACAAATACCTTGGATACATCAAAACAAATTGATTTAAAACATCATACAGTCTTTTACAATAAAGATTCACTTTTACACACTGTTTTGAAAATTACAGGTGTTTACTATGGGATTCATTCCCAATACAAATGCCTTGAAATAAAACATGCAAAACATCAATACACATTTTATGAATGATTTGAAGTGTATTGCTTACAAAAACGTGAGCAACCTGCAAGCTGTAGTATCCAAAAGGAACAACAGGGTGCAGTGTTTAACCATATTGTGATGAATGAGATGTGATGTGAGTGTAGTGCTGTACAAAGAAGGTAGTTTTGATGTGAAATGTCAGCAGGTGAGAGGTGAGTAAAAAGCCACGAGGAATAAGAGGGTCAGTGCTGATGCTTGCAGCTAAATCTTCACTCACAGGCTGTGACAAAAGCACAGAGGCATGCAGTTATTTGGAATATACTTAAGCCACACAGATCAATATATTCCACATGTGTCTCTGAACCAGGGGAAGTGTCCCACTGCATGACAGAAGCAAGGCCAAATTGATCAGAGCACAACAATATAGCTGGCTGCAGGTGTTTTGGAACACCACATGTCTAAGCCAGCGTGGTGTCTGGAGCCACATCAGTGAGAGCATCTTGTCCACATTAGTGATTTGATTAGATCAGCTGAACCCTCCCCACAGAGCAGATACAGCAGGTGCACAGGCAGTTAGACAATGAGATTTTTGTCAGCGCTCCCTCCCATACTTCACCCTGTGCTATGTATACAGCTTCTCTTCACCAGACTGTTGCACCAGTGTTTGGACTACCACTTTGGATTGAAGAGAGGGCTGACAAAAGTCTCCATGGCGACAGTGCAATCTGTAAATCATGCTGCGGCAGACGTGTCTTCTTCCCTCTTTACCTCCTTGTCTCCCTTGTACCCAACCCTTGTTCCTCTGTCTGACAATCAAACATATACACTACCCTCAACTATCTTCAACCACACCTCATCTTTCCCTAAGTCATTTTGAAATCCTTCCAAGCAAATTTACATTATTTCCCCTACCTTTTTCTACTGATTCTGCATTAATTAGTTATGAAAAAAGGGCAGGGGGAGGGGGTTGGTGAAGACATAATGTTCACTTAACATTCAACCAACGTTCAAGTCAACATGCCGCCTCAGAGTTGATAAAGGCAATACACTGTGGGAGCACGTGCATGTTAGTTGCCCGAATTTGTGGACAAAATCATGAACTGAGCAATATTCACAGGCAAAATCCTGCAGTACCTTCAGCATCCTTAGACATGTACAGGGATAGCTTGGTACCATAAGGAATCCGTATAGAATCTGAACCAGGAATGAAAGAGAAGGTTACACAAAACTTGGAACACAACACATATAAGATAGACAAATAAGGGTTGGATAAAATGTACAAAGCAAAGAAAATGAGGCCTTTGAAGAAAATAATCAGGAGACACTGCGTCATTCTTGGCTAATTGCTGCAGTGACAGCCAAAACCTTTCTCTGTGTTAGTCTTAATCTGACCTGTAAATATCCACTCTCCCGGAAAACAGAGAATGGACTGTTTTGATGGAGCAGTAAAAGTCACACAAGCAGAGATTTTGATTAAAAACCCAATGCTTGTCCTTAAGTGATTCCTTTACATCTCATGATTATTTACATGTCAAATTATGAAGAACGGATGTGACCACCATTGATCTGTCTGGAACGATCACACCTAATGACAAAGGTGTACGTTGTTAAAATATTTTCAGCAGCTGCAAATGACAATTAGGGCATTTTTTGAATGAGATGTGTAAATGTGGAGGGGGTCTGTCACACTGGGGGAAGGGCAGTTAAATTAGACTAATATACAATGAAAGACACCGAGGAGAAGAGGACTAGGGAGGGGTAGAGGGGAGGGACATATTGATCCTTAATCATCTTTTAAAGCTTCCTCAAAGGACAGTTCTCATGTGTCTTGAATAGGACTAAAGCAGGATGCAAGCAGTGATTGGCCTGTGCCACCTGTTTCATGTCTAAGCGTACACAATAATTAGGCAAAAATAACATGATTCAAACAGCTGTTTAGCTTTTGGATTACACAGATGAATGAATACATCTTTTTGTGGCTCATTTAATCATTTAATAAATATTTTTCAAATTGGATGTATTTTATAGCTTTACCTGCGACCCATTCTAATTACACAGATGAAAACGCACAGCTGCGGAGTATTGGATATTTTAGATTTTCTGAGGACACAAAGTAGATCAAGTTGTTTATCTGGATTTGTTGACATTAAAGTTATGCTGTTCCTCTATGGTAATTGGAAAAAATCTATACTGTCTCACAAATGCAATTACTTACATTTTGACTGGATACCCAATTATTATTATTGATAAATCTCTTTTGTTCCGGTTTTTGTCACAGAACTGTTACCTATGGCGACATGGAGAGAGTCTTGTGGTGGTCCTGTCAGTATACTAGCCACTGCTTCAGCTCAACACTACACATTTGTTTGAAGTAAAAGCAGCATTTTGTTATGATGTGGTTGTAGTTCTTACCGTCTCCGAGTGGTGAAGGGAACGCAGGCATCTCGTAGCCAGTGGGCGTTTGTGGGGAACTTTGGGAACTGGTGTCCTTTGAACTGCTGTTGGATGTGGAGCTCACCGGAGCAGACGAGACAAAATAGATGTCAGACTGTGGGTGGAAAAAACAGATCGATATAGAGAGCTGATAAACGTATACAGTCCCCACGATTTAAAAATACACAGTAAACTAGGGCTACACAATATGTCGCAATCAAACCAAATTTGTAATTTGAAATAATGCAATTGTCAAATCACAATGACTGCAATTATTTAGGTAATAGAATGTCCTTTGAAAACAGTATAAAAATTCATAATAAGTATAACACCTATAGAATGCTCTACAATCTGTGGGAATCTTGTATTACTTTATATTTCATTCTTCTCTCAAATTATAATTCCCTTAAATTTGTTTAAAATTACTTCCGAATGAGTTGTATGAAATACAAATGTATATCAGAAGAAAGAATTACTGGGGTAAACAGATTGACTGGAACACACAATGGTCCTCATTTACTGATACTGCGGAGAGAAGGTGGCATATTTAAGTGTAAATTTGTTCATACACCATATTGAAAAACAAACACTAGTAGTTGTGTAAAAAGTATGAGGAATGCAGGTTCTACAGTTTGAACCATCCTGGACCTATTCACTGGGTCCTGGTCTCGTTATAAGTTTTCAGTAGATGTGTTGTAGTTTTATGCTGAAGTAATAGCCTCATGATCATAACTTGGCATAAGTTTTAAACTTAACTATAAAGCTTCAAATGTCCTATCTATGAATGGTAAACTAAAATTCCAAAACCACATTTTTGGATAAACTGACCTAGATTAAGGAGCAATAGGTTTCATGCTGTTAAAAGTTGTTTTCCTGTATGAAATTAGTGTATATTGTACGCCACCCCCGACCTGCCAGATCATTTGAGCGCCTCGTGTGGTCACATCAAAACTGATAAATTATGAAGAACTCACTTTTTCAATATTGTGTGTACAAAAAATAGATTTGTACCAACCCTTGATGCTGCAAGCTCAAGACCAGGCACTACCGCAGTGTACACCAGGTTTCCATTGACCACCAGCCGGATCTCAATGGAGTCCGTTGTAAAGGCCAAGATGTATGGAAATGCACATACTGCCACAATAAAAAATATACTTCAGAATTTTGTTATCACCAGGGCTAAACACAGAGTACTCTTGATAATCATATTAAGAGTGGCCAATGAGAAGGACAAAAAGTATAACTCAAATAAAATTCACTTAATACTTTCCGATTATTATTCCTCCTCTTAACCAATAATATAATTTGTCTGTATCATCAGCTTGTATAAAACTGCTCCTTGTCAGAGTAAAAGGAGAAGTCCTAGTGTGATTCTCTGTAGCTGCCATCACCTCATGAAGCATTTACAGGTTTTGGACCAATTGAGTTTCCTTTCATCACCTCTGCTCGCATAATAACCATCACAAATGTAAATACACACAAACAAACCAGTTGGATGCTTGAGGCTACTCATGGCGTTGCCATAGAGATGACTGCAGGGTGCGGTCCAATCATTGTTTCCATGGTTACCTACCAATTGCATTTGGCATCTGGTTCCAGCTGAAGTGGAAGTCAGAGGTGTTCGAGTGTATCATTGGGGTAGAGCCATTGAAAGGACACACTTTCTTGTAGTAACAAATATCTGAAAGAAAAAAAAAAAATTATTACTTTACTATTACTAACTGTTTTATATAGTATGCAACTATATACATAATTTAAATAACTAGATGCTTTAATACGAAATATTAGTAGTAAGTTATAGTAATATAAGTGACCTCTAGTTTTTGGAATCGAAAAATGTATAATAACTAAAAGTAAATAGGATAAATGCTTCTTTCTAACTTATTGGTCTGTGGGAACACTAGTTGTTCCAGTGTGATTTCTTACAGCAAAGCTCCTACCCAGAGAGGGAACACATTAAGGCTAAGCTGTTACTCAAGAGACAGAGGCATGAATCAATCAGATGAGAGTGGGGTTAAAAGGAACTCACAGTTGTAACACAACAGCAGACCTGCCTCTCCGTCTTCATACACATCAATGGCTGCAACAAAATTTACCTGTGGACAGAGGCAAAACCAGTGAAGAGCACAGCAGCATGAGAGAGCCAAAAAGAAAATATTAACTTTATTATTTGTATGAACTATTATTAGCTTTTATAAGAAATACTGTGAGGTCAAATGATGTAATAATTGATATAATAAAAATAAAGCAATTTGTTTTCTTTGTAGCTTGAAAGTGTTAAGTTAAAAAACAGTGATAATGAAAGTAGACTAAGATATCTCAACAGCTGTTCATTCTGCAGTTTGCTCATTCACATTCTTGTCTCTGCTGCAGCTGTAAATGATAAGCCAAGAAACCATCTAATCACTTGGTAAACACAGTGACCACTATAGGAAGACCCGGCACTGTGAACGTTGCATGAAAGCAAATAGAATAGGTTTGTGTGTGTGTGTCTGCACACACTCACCCTGTTGGCATCTACATGGTGGAGCCTGTAGGCATCTCCAGTGCTCTCATTGATCAGGTCAAATTGATGTTTGTAGGCCACACAGATCATATTGTCATTTTCCCCTGTTGGCCCATCCACCAGAGCCATCACCACAGGCGGGTCGCACAGACAGATTTCCTGAAAAGGCCAAATGAGGGTAAATTAGATAGCAAAGAGCAACATGTGTGATATCCTGAGGAGGAAAAAGGAGGGTATGCGGGGATAATGACATAATGTGAGTGAAATATAACGTTGTTTGTATTATAGTTGTGTACATCGTAGGGGTGTAGTTAATTTAATTTTCATCAGATTCATTCAAATGTTTGTGGTTTTGAAACATTTTTGTGTGTGTGTTAAATAGCAATGATTAAAAGTTATTTAGTTCAGAAAAGTATATTGGCTGACATTTTTCATTTTGTTTTATTTGATTTGTTTTATTTATTTTATTTGTTTTATTATACATGATTAAATCAAATAAAAAATTGTGATTCCCCAATATGAGGGAAAAAATGTATTGTCCTGTCACCCAACCCTAGCGCATCTATGGGCTAACTAACAACTAACTGGATGCACAAAATTAATAAATATTTAAGATACAATAATTATTCTAGTAGCATCACCACCACACACAAGTATAAAATAGTATATATAAACAGTAATAAATGTAATAGCATTCTACAAACCCAGTTTTTGAAATAATTTAGATTAACACATTTTACAAAAAAAATTGTACTTTTATATTACAGAAAAATAAGTTTTTATTCTCCCTCAAAAGTGTCCCACATTAGGTCATAAATGGCTTAATATTTCTTTGAAGAGAGGTGGCGTACCCTTATGTACTGAAACTCTTCCACTGGTGAGTCCACTCCAGGTGCCACTGCGCTAAGGCCCTCAAAGCGTGGCTGTTTGCGTGTGATGAGCAGCAGTTTGTTTCTGATGGCAGCGACTATCCTCAGCTCTGCACCATGGTGGGTGTTGATCGAGTACAGATGACAGCCTGGGATAAAAAGGGCACAGTGTCGTGGTTAGAGAGGGAACATAAAAGCATATGGGGACAAACTGTGCTGTACTCTGGCCTCTCTCCACTGTGAGGTATGCTTCAATTAAAGGTCACTTCACCAGTAAATGCTAAAGGCTATGTGTTGAAAACAAAACCTTAAAGTATTAAATTAACATACAGAAGCATCATTGTTAGCTGACTAGATATTTTAGTAATTGTTGATTATGGTAATATACCTATTTACATGGGGAAAAACAAAACCCTGATTGAGTGATAATTATTTTGTAAAATTCATATCTTAATACATCTATATTCTATTAGGACACCATATGAAAATATTAATGATATTTGCCTATAAGTGCCTCCATGCTTGTGTTGATGTACATACTTGTTGTGTTGTTGCCATACCTTTGGTTTTCTCCAGCTTGTTCTCCCGGCTGTCACACTTGCTCCTAATGAGCTGCTTCTCCTCCAGGCCTTTCTTTAATGCACTCAGTCTGAAAACATAGAGCCGCGCGTCCTTCCCTAGGAGACAAACAAAGCAGTCGTGTTTCGACGAGGTAGTCTTTATTGGGCATCTCCTCTGGTTCTTTTATTCCCTATTGCCTCCTCCCACCAACACACAATAGAATGACAATGTGTACTTCTTAAGGCGTGTGCTTTCTAAAGATGTATCAAAGCCCACACAGAGTCGTGACAAACGTTTGTACATCACACGGCCACCATCAAAGTCAAGTCAATATTACCTCATTATCTGAGGGCCAATTAATGGATTTCCTGCTTTGATGAAAATTAGAGACCCAGTACATGTCAGATAGTTGACGATTATTTTTTGGGATTAATTTTTTGGGATTAAGTGTATAAAATTTTATCACTCTCACCTTATACTGTTGCAGTAATAGTGATGTAGTAGTGATGTAATAATAACAATAAAGGCTTTCTATTCTATTCTATGTGCCAAAATAATGCAACACCACATTATACAAAAAGACATCACAAGCCTGCATGCTCTCATAAAAGCCAACATTGAGAAAAATATGTATTTTCTAATAGTGCGTGTGAGAAATGTAACATCCAATATAGTTTTCACCTGTAATTTATATTATCAGAATTAAAGGTGCACTACGTAACTTTTCAGGTGGACAAATACCTGCTACGTGGTGCTACAAGGCCAAGTTACAGGCCAAATATGTAGACAGGATATTTTTTGAGCCAAGCATATTTTTATATTTGAGCAAAGCAATAATATCTTCAAGGAGACATGATGGACCCCTCACCGTAAAACATACATACTGTAGTGCACCATTATACTCAACTTACTAACTATATTTCTGAACTCAATGTGCACAATACAACTTTAACTTAATTGTCATAAATTTACTTTTTAGAATAATGCACATGTGTTTACCTTTGTCTGCCCTCATGATGAGCAGGTCCTGAGGCTCGAGAACGTGCATCTGCTTTACCACCATTGTTTTGTCGAACACTTGTACGGGTGGCACAGCTGGTGGATCTGAGGACAAACGACCAAAACCATTATACAACTTTTCAAAAGCATCTCGTGTGAGGATCATTGAGCACCACTCACCAGAATTCGACAGAGTTGGATCAGTGCCTGTAACATAGACAGCATCATTAGCATCATCGTGCTGGCCACTGACCTTGGTATTTTGATGAGGCCATATTGAGTGGATGGTCACAAATGGGTGGGGGGAGATAGATTAGCTTGACCTCACCGTCCAATAGCATGACACCCGCTGTGTCTGTGGCAACAAGCAGAGATTGGCCCCAGGAGTCCGCACACACGATTTCATAGGGAAACGTGCTGCAGAATGGTTGAGATTCCCAAGGCTATACTCCAGATTAGATAAAATATTATATGCATTATTACATTTAACAGTACAGTTGACTTGGTGAAAAAAAATTCTAAGGACAGACACATTTAAAAGTTGACCACAGCACTTTGTAAAATAATAATGCTCATTACCTCTTTTCTGCAGATGCCCGTAGTTACAAGACTGGTGGGCGCATCACCCCTTACAATAGTCTTGAGTTTCAAAGCCTAAAGAGCACATATAGAATTAATTTTTTTGAGTGCACCTTATGTCCATCTTTTTACTCTCTATCACCATTAGCTTTTACATCTCATATTACAAAGAAACTTCACTTGAACATGTCTGGTTATAGTTTGTGAAGTGTATAAATCATCTGAATTTGAATTATTCCAAAACAGTTTTCATGTTGTGAGGGGCTCAGTATTAATTGTTTCACAAAACAAAAGCATACAGTCTTTTTGGCCACCTGCTTGTCTTCATGGAGATGTAATTGCTTTACCTGGAATGTTTTGCAGTATGGCATACTACATACTAATAATATCTCCATGGAGACAAGCAAGTGATGCCACCGGACCAAGTTACAGGCCTGAGGCCTCATTTATAAAGAACTGCGTAGGAGTTGTCCTAAGCTAGTGCATTCTCCTAGTGGCCACCAGAGGCGTGCACCACGAAACTCCAAATTTAGAAAACCCAACGCATGCACTGAACCATGCAATCTGTACTTTATAGATCGCACCTGCAGCTAGAATCTGTGCACCTAAACCCACGTCACGCCCTTTCCACACCTCCACCTCACCATAAAAGGGCCATGCACAGTGACTCGTGAATGAGATTTCCCTAAACATGAGCCGATAATCAGTGGGTTTGACCGAGACACGCGGGACAGAGAGGGAAGGGACGCTCCATGCAGCATCACATGGTCACGTCAAAGGCTTAAACAAGGTTTTACAAATATATACAAAACTAAAAGTGACAACAAAGACTCATCTGTTAATTTAATAATATTTCATAATATAGGCACCACATCTTTGCAATAAAGCCAAATTGTTTTCTTGCTGTGTTTCAAGAGTTTTATCGCTATATTTTTATGTCTGCCTGTGTGTGTGTGTGTTTGTGTGCGTGGACTGGCCCTGTTTATGAACATAGTGGTCTGAATGATCAAAGAAGGTGGCTATGAGCGTATGTGAGAGGTTCAGATGCCCTCCAGGGGAAAGGAGCTAAGGAGGGATATGTGGATCAGTGGCCAGAGGACAAGAACTTCGGCAGGTAGAACACAGATTTGGCATGTAATACATCAGACATACATACATATCATACATATCAAGTGCTGTTATTCTTCCAATGAAATCCACACGAAGCATCCAAATTCTGCTCACCTCTGTGAGTGTGCGGGCCTGTGTCGGGATGGCACAGGCATATTATTGTGTTCTTCATACTGTCAGAGAGCAAGCTGTCATTTGTAAGAGCTCCTCATTACACAAAAATGTAGGGAATATTTTGGGTTTGGGCTGAACCCGACCCGAACCTGAACTCTGCGTGGACTCGGGCCACTGTGGCGCTCAGTGAATAAAGGGAAAAGTAAAAGTGTTAAAAGTGTGTTTAGTCCCAGTGCTCCATTAAACCAAAGCCTTGCTCCTGCGCTCCATCCAAGGGAAAGTCCAGTTATTATTTCGTCCTCTGTGTTGGGTCACAGCCACAAACTGTGAGCTATAGAAGTCCATGGTCGCGAGGAAATCCTGCACTGCACTGGGAAAGTGTCTACGAGAGCGCACAGTTTCAAATGTATAATACTGTAGAGAATAATGAGTGGAATAAACAGCGGGGATTTTCTGATCATTTCCTGATCAAACACTTCCTCAAACTCTTTACTTCTGCTCCTCTTCACAAGTGTCGCTTTTTCCCCGTGTCTCCAGACTTTGCATAGAGGTTACAGCAGGGTCCAAGCTGCCATGGAGATAAGCAAAGTGCAGCACTTAGGAGGAGTTTCATAAATCCTGCGGTTGGCGTAAAGAGACTGACTATGCAAGGATTGTGCATAAATGAGGTTTATAAATAAGGCCCCAGATCTGTGAAGAGGTGAGTCCGCTCACAAAATGCATGATTTGCAAAAAAAAAAAAAAAAAGATCTTTTAGAATAAATGCATAATAGCATAATAATGCTAAAAGCCATACTGTGAAACATTCCAACTAAATCAAATAAAATAAAAAGTGTAAACAGTATAATGCATTAGTAAGAAATGTTTTAGAAATGATTTAGAAAAAAAAAAATTTAACCAGTGTTAAGTTAAGAGTTTACATTTAATTTTAAAAAGATTCAATAGAAATACATGCTACTCAAAGCAGCATAGTTTCTTTGGCACAGACTACTAAAATCAGGCGACTGTGAGTTGCTTTTTATTTATTAATGCAAGAGGTTTATGTCTTTTTATAGACATTCTGCTATGAACACTTTGTCCACTGTCCATTAGCCTCATGGTCTATTCATGTGTCTTTACCTGGCCTATCCTGACAAACTCTGCTTGTCGGGCTTCCTCTTTCTTGCGTGCAGACTTTGGGGATTCTGGGAGGACATCGCTGAAGGACCGTCGGTTTAGCATGTTCTGAGGAGAGAAGGGAACCTGTGCAAACATGCCAGGTACAGCACACACCAATACACACACACATGCGCGCAAGGGGAAAGTGCAGAAGCCTGTGTTAGAAGTATAGGTAAAGAGCAGAGGAAAAGTTGTGCAGCAGTGAAAAGAAAATTAGGATCTAGGGTGACAAAAGAATATGGCTTGCTTTAAAAGTCAGTATTGCAGCAGTATCCCATCAGAGTATTGCAATACGCAGATGAAAAAAAGTGAAATGCAGCAAAATGTTCACCAAAAAATATATATGTATATTTAAAAAGTTAAAAACGTAAGTACCACTTAAAAAGTAAGTAGTATAACAGTGAACATACTTTGTGCAAGTCAGGCATGAGGTCTTGATAAAGTGACCGGATTAACATATCAAGAGTCCGCTGACGCTTTTGGGAAAACGTTGGCGTCTCCAATGTGGCTTTCTCTCCATTGATTACTGAAAAAAATAAAAAATACACAAATACACACATAAGCACATTGTAGTCCAAATATAGTATGGACATTATAATGCAAATACCCGGACTAGGCTTTTCAATCATTAGAAACCATAATAATACGTGTACTTTTAAAATTATTTAATTTTAATTTTTTTCACCCTATTAATGAAACTACATTATGTATCAATGTATACTGCATGTTACAGATCTTACATTTGACTAGTAAAAAGTCCCTGAATTCATGGTGATCAGTAAATACAGGTGGAGACGGGAGAGGAGGTCCAAACAATGGGACACTCTCTTCTGAGAATATCTTCAACCTGTCGCAAGAAGCAAAGATACATGATGATTGTATGAAACTAAGACAAAAACTAGAAACCTAAGACAAAAAATTTATTATTAATAGGGAAAAGTGAACTCACCTGTAACTGTCATTCTGGCTATTATACCTAACTAAAGCAAAAATATCTAGAAGGAGAGTATAGGAAGCACAGATGTATTAACATTGTACACAGTGGAAATTCATTGTCTCTTAGATAAACTCTTGACATGGAGTAAGTAGGATACGAGTAAAATGTGACCGGATCATTGAAGGCTTGAAGGATGACGATGCATCATCCCCTTCCTGAAATACTATGGTAACAATGTCATTTCCAATGTGTCTCTTCCTCTCCACCTGGAAGACAGACAGGCAAAGATAAGGACAAAGCTTAAGGTGATTCACAGGTTTAATGATGGTGAACTGATGTGTGTAACCCCAATTAAAAAGAGGGTGCACTGTAAAATCAGTTTATTCTTCTGACCATGTGAGATTTATTTTACCTCATGAGATGAACAGCCCTTATTTTCCGGTTTTTATACAAAGCACGTTTCTTTAATTCTAGGACAGAATAGATTATATGCATTCTCAACTGTGACTGCAGTGTTTGAGTCTGGGTGACACACAGCAGGCTACCAGCCTCTTTCAAAGCACACTGTGTTCCTTATAATAGGGCCTTTTTTATCCCAAGAAGAAATCCAATTATGTGTCAGACGTGCAAAGTACAGGTCCAATACAACTGTTATTACAAAGTGGACCTACTCAAGTTACAGGATGGCTCTATATGTTTCTATTTAAGTGAATTTTGTCAATATGGGAAGAGATAGATGCCATTGACTGTGCCATTATGTGATAGCAAAGCATGACAAGATAAATTCTAATCCAATTTGTGGCGAACCAATCTAGTTACATAATTAAAGACAGAAGAGACAGAGATGACATGTACAAAAGACAGCCTTGTGAAGAGAAAAAAGGTACAAGATGAGGGTCAGGTATTCACAACACAAGATAATTAAAGAGATTTTTCTGGTAACACTTAAAAATAACACTATTTACAGCCTTAATAAAGCATGAAGTAAAGTGTTAATGGACACATTGTTAATGAAGAATGATTCAGACTTAACAACTACTTAATTAAGTCTATTAATTAAGTAGTTAATTCTGAATCATTCGTAATAAACTATTTGTTCATTATGAATTATGTGTTAGATTTTTTTTCCCTTAAATTATCTGTATCTATTGACCTGCCTGTTTTTAAATAGAAAAATAATTAAAATACCACCTGCTGTTTATTCTCTTTGGAGTAGGGCAACATGGTGGACACATGAAACATGAGCTCGTGGCCCTGATAGACCGTATAGATGGACTTAATCCCTGTAGTGTCATCTGCATAAAACATACAATGCTGTGTTAGGTTACATCTATTATGAGACTGTGAGGTTGTGTGTTTAACTTACTCTTTGTGTCAAGACCCCCGCGGTACCCTGCCCACCCCTGTAGCGTGATGATGTCCCCCAGAAGGTTAAGGAACTTGTCAAAACCCTCACTCCCTTTTTCTGCAAAAAAAAAAAAAAAAAAAAAAAAAACATTGCATATTTCAATACTGTCCGTGTTTTTAAATGAGAAATATGAAGGCATAAAAACAGATTGATTATCAACACATAGTGACTCACCATTACTAAACATCTCATCATCTGTGAGCTGTCCATCTTTGGCAAAAAGGACTCCAAATTTAAAGTTTACAGAGCCCTGAAATGTATAAAAATAACAAATTGCAGGGTTGTAGAATATCTTTACCACTAAAGATATTCTATTCCTTATAAGTTATTAATCTATTACAGCAAACACTACTACTAGAGGTGGGAGATATATCAAAAACAGATATTATTGTGGTTTTGTGGAAATGCAACATTAAAATATCTAAAATAAATATTAAAATAAAATATATTTGAAATTTATTAAAATCTTCCAAACAAGGGACAAAGTGATACATCATGTGCATGATACTTGCTCTTCAACCAGGACAAAGGCAAGTTTTATTTTATTTCTGATGGAGTGCCACAATATTGGCTCAGACTTTTTTTTTCAGTATCACCCACTCTTAACTACTACTACTATTGCTGCTATTACCCCAAAGCATGGTAACACAAGCAACCTCTAAGATTTTGTGATGTACGGGAGAAATACATGTAACATTGATGCCACAGTATACTCATTGCCTTACCTCTTGTTCCTCCAACACCAGCAGGTCCTGCAGGGGAAGAACACACACTAGTTATTATTTTCACTGAGGAGGCCTTGCATCTTGGGGCTAAACACAGTACAGTAGAGGTAATAAAGGCAAGAGCAAAAAAGGTTGGTGCCATGTTTCATTACTGGAGGAGGCTGCCGCTCTCACCTTCTGAATATCAGGGTTAAGAATCTCCCGAGGGCCTCTCTCAAACCTATCCATGTTCATTGCACTGAAAAAGAAAGAACAACAGTGAATAATCTGCACACAGGAGCTCTGGCAGGGGATTCTCCATTAATTTATTCAAAACTCATTGTTTTCCATAGTACAGTATATATACATGATTCAAGACTTTAACATTAAAATCACATTATATATCTCAAAAGGGTAAATTCTTACCTTAGGATAGACTTGACTGATAGTGTTTTGGTGGGGCTGTAAGGAAGGCTGATTTTCAAAGTGCCCTGAGTGAGACAGTGACACAGACTACAGTATATAAATTGAACAAAGAACACAGAGCACAGTAAACACTTTAAACAAAGAATGCCTAGAAGTATACCTATGCATATTAGAAGGTCCTATCTCTTGAATTTGTCAGTGCTAAAAAATAATCAAAAGGAATTTCTCTGAAATTGAACTGCAGAAACTTTGTTTAAAAGATGATAAATCATTGTGATCTGCAGCAGCAAAGGACCACTATAATTAGGTTCCAGGACCAAAATTAGATCCCGCCATGTCACTGTGATGCTGAGACCTACAATGTAATACATAGTTACAGTGCACACACTGTAAGCAGACACACAGAAATGTCTGCTTAACAGTAATAGTAGCTTCAGATGTGTGACATCGTAGTATGCTATATATGACACATAGCAGGTGGCACAGCAGCAGATGGCCTCACCGTTTTCCTCCAGAGGATGGCTCTGTACTGAGGAACCCGTTGGTTGTTTTGGTCTGAGAGGACCACGGACAAGAAGAAGGGATTCTTCTCTGCATCTGTGCCCACGTAGTTTTGATGAACTAAAGCACAAATAAAAACACACGTATTCGTCACCAATGTTATATATTCTCAGTGCAAGTTGTTTAAATCAACAAGATTGAACACCACAACAAAATTACACATTCATGTTTCTAGCTTTTGCTTTATGGGGGGATATGGTGCCATGTTAGACACCATGCCTAAGAGACCACAGACAAACTATATATTGCATTTGCTTCTTGTCCTCTTTTCAGAAAGACGTACCGCTAAATATTTCTTTTTTATCTCATGTTTACTAATAGATGATTTGCGGACAAAGACCTGAAGCATACTGTATGCATGCTCATATTTAATGAAAAGTCCTTATGGCTGTAAAGGTTTTGTCACCTGCTGTTCAGACAGGATGAGGTCATGTTAGAGTATTTTCCCTGAGTTCTGTATTGTGTCCAATATTACAGTGAGCCTGCCAGAGCTGTGAGACACAGATGGTTGTGCTGCAGTCTGAAGGAGCCAAGTTTCAGCACTGCCCATTTTCAACTGCCCTTAACAAACAGTCTTTAAAGTCAAGCAATGAAAACTTTGATTTGTTTTTGTTTAAGAACATTTATATAACATTTACATTTTCTTTAATGACACTGTCTTGAAATTTTAACTTGATTTTCCTAAAGTTAATGCAATGGTCAAAAAGTAAAGGATCAAACTAGTCTGATACAGAGGCAGACCACTACAGCATGAAACATCATGTGAGTTGAAGAATGGGAGTGCTTTAAACATAATCATTAGCCTGGTACTAACCTTTACCCAGGAAGTATTTAAAGAACCATCTGGTGTGGTACTCTGGATTCTCCAGATGGACATCAGTCCGTCTCCAGGTTCCTGGAGTGTGGTCCAAACTCTGCCATACACAGTATTTTGTGATCATACAGGTTAGGGACAAAATAGCAGTAAACAGCACAGTTTGGTTTATAATGACTATAACATTGTAACATTTTCTGTGTGTTTTTGTTTTTGTGTTAGCAGTTCATTTCAAAAAGGAGATTACAATTTTGTACATACACAGTTATTATTTAACTATTTTGTGCATTTATATATTGTATTTGTACCTCATCTGATGAGCCATTCTCCACCCTGAAGCGCCCTGCCCGCTGTATGGCCCCATCTGCATCACTGGAAATCAGCTGCGAGAGACAGACAGACACAGAGTGAGAAGGTTAAAATTAGTCTCTGTCTGGACATCACACTAAGCACATATCACAAATTTGTTTGATTTCGTTATCATGGGAACAAATGAGACCAGTGGTTGAAACACTGCCTGACCCTGTCCCCTCACACATGTTTCAGCACTTACTTAATCAGTAATAATCACTCATAGCTCTAACATTATTCTCCCTGCTGCCCTCTCTGCATAAAAAGGTATTTTTCTTGTTCTTGTCTGCCACCCTGTACTTATCAGGCCCATTATGTGGCTCTTGCTGACTCACCTCTCAGTAGTACAGCTCTGGTAAGGAGACATTACATGGGAACAGCGACTGTTAATAAATGGATGCAGAGTACAGAATGTATCATTTGCTTCATTTTACATACATTTCTAACACTGAACTGAAAAAAGTAAAATATTAAATTTTGCTATACTTTGGAGTGCTGTAGTTATCCACTGATCACTGTACATTGTATATGATTGTTTTCATATAGCCAGTGAATACCTAAATTATTTATCATGATGGATGGATATTTATGTATTTTTCCAGTTTGATCAAAGTAAGAAAACCTCCAATTATCTGTAGGGTTATTTCTAATCCATATTTTATTGACAACATGATAAATAACATGCATAAACTGTGTGTTGGTATATATAGTTAATGTGTCTCTACAGATTTTTTATAAGTAATTTATTCACTCTTGCCATTTTCTATAGGGGTCCTCTAACTATAAAAACTATACAGGCCTCTTTAATCTATTCCTGGTCCCCACACCCACCCAAACACTGCACTGTGTTGCTAGGCAACGGCGCTCCCATCCTCTCCATGCTGCTCTCCTCCTCTTTAGCCTCCTGCCTTCTGCCTTTGGCTCTGCTCTTTGACCCGAGAGCAACATACATAAAGGGCCTCCACACCAACAGATGTATTGCACTGTTCGTATGTGTTCAACAGTGACTACTACTGTCTGGTTAGTACTGCTACACTGTCAAGATTTATTGGTTATCGATAATTATGGTTATTCAGGTCCTAACATGATTGTAAGATCTAAAAAATAATAATGGTGACAATTTAGCAGCAAAATTCAGTCATTTCATTTCAGTCTGTTGTCCTAAAAGGTGACTCTAATCAAAAATGTGTTTATTCATATTAACTTATAACATAAAGTTGCTCAGTAAGTGATTTGCTATCTTTAAAACAAAATGGATGAAAGTGAATTAAGGATTGCACTGTTGTTTGATCATGGTGTCAATAATTGTGAATAATTCTTAGTGGAAAAAGGGTTAGGGTCATATAATGTGTTCAATTGAACAAGAAGTAAGGCGCCAGATAAAGATTTTGACTGCATAAGGCATATTAATGAGCAACTATATTTATCTGTTGCTCATGCTGGAAAGGCATATGGATGCTGTAGGTTAGCATGTGTGGGGCTGTCTCGAAATAAACTAAATGCCCACATGTATTATAATGGAGAAACAGTACACAGAGTGACTAATGGGATGAAACAACAATAACAAAACAATATGGTTTACATAACAGTTTTGTTGGTTTTTTTTGTTTTTTTTTAGAGTTGGCTGACAGATTCTTCTTGTGCAAATCCCTAAACCTTAAATATGTAAATATGCCAAAAAGCTTATCTCTTATGCAAAAAACAAGAGAGTGTACTCTGTCATATTCAAAGGAATAGTGCTTGTAAATCATGGAGCAAATAAGAATGTACTCCAGTGACTTTGAGTGGAGCATGGAGAGAAAGAGGAGGCAAAGGAGGGTAGTGGGAGCCATCATAGTTTCTTTAAAAACAAATCATAAAACACCTTTGTTACTCAAGGGAGATGAGGGATGATGCTGCTAAGATATCAAACTTTCACAAGGAGGCTTGTACAGGGGAGAAGCACAGTCAAATGACAACAAAAGAGTGATAAAAAATATAAACAATTCAAAGGCATTACCACCTCTTTATCAACATTGTAGAAAAATAGTTAGCTGTTCAGTCCTAGTTTTGTCAGATACTTTTTTGTTCCCATAACTGTGGAATTAGTGGTCAGTGGGGTATAAGAACAAATTAGCAGTCATGGTTCCACAGATCTGTGTTATTGTTGTCAGTAAGTAGAGTCTGTAGCACAAAAGCATTGGTGCTATTTACTCCTTAGAACATACCTAATAGTAATTATAAGAATTTACCCTAGAATGGCTGTTTCCAATGCACTGAATGGAAGCTGCATGCACATGCGTATGCTTTATCAATATGTGAATACTGATAAAAAATAGATGTATAGTCAATGTGTCCCATTAATAGAGGAGATTATGGTTTCCTTACCTGGCCAGCCAGAATCACACACTTTGAAAACAACAAAGACAAGTGGATCTGGAACCATATCCTGTCTCAAAAACAAACATGGCTGCTTGTTCTGAATTTTATCAGAATTTTGGAGAGGAGAAGGAGATGTCTTACGCATTTGAGGGATACATGCTTCACATTAGCGGCTGTGGTTGAATCGTCTCAAGTTTGTCTAAAAACAACTTGTACTACACACTGGTATCACAAAATCACACTCTGTTGGACCAAACTATTAAAATCTTTTGCCACCATAGCCTCCCCAGAATGTATGGGAAACACTGCTTATTTCAATACTTAGATTCAATGCCTTCAGAGGTGTGATTGCTAAAAAGTTTCATGTGCAAAAAAGGCATATAGACAGTAGAAAAGTCATTGCTTAAAGGGAGCTGTCGGAACACACTGTGGAGTGTGTTTAGAGGTAAATGTCTCAGGTCACAATAGGACATTTGATGACTCATAGGCCTACATTACTATATGACAAAAGCATATCATTCTGTCTGCATGCAACTCAATACATCCATAGCATTACAACTTGTGTGTGCAGTAACAATAACAACCTGCTGCATGTGAAGAGGAAAACAGGGCATGAAGATATAAAGCAAAGACAAACAGCATCTCCAGGAGCTTGCTGGCTACAAAGTACATGATTAGCATTGAAGTGGTCTGTAGCAAGACTAAATCCAGCAACACATCGATATGTGCCTGCCTTATACCAAGACAACACTGGTGCTGCCAATGACTAATCTAATGACAGCAGCAGCCATGGACACCCACCCACCCAAGCAACCGTAAGTCCTGCAGATACAACGGACATCCAAAGTAGGCAAAGGGGTTATTATACCACATCATATTACTGTGGGGGCATATGATATTTTGTGATATATATGTGCAGTGTTTTACTATTTACAGTTCAAGACTTTTTTTAAAAAAGTATTGTGACAATACATTCTTACAATCAAGCTTTTTAACTATTCAATTTGTATTTCATTGTGTATGCCAACTGGTGTAATCTGGCCTTCACTTGTTTGCTAATAGCTATGGTACACTGTAAAAAAAACTCAGTTTGGCCTCATTTGTTCAGCGTGCCCTGGATGTGAGTAAACAGAGCTGCAGAGTGGTGCTGTGAGATGTGCACATGCTGAGGGTGAGAATAAATGCAACGCGACAGCGCAGTCAAAAGCCTCAGGCAGTGACAGTAACACTGGTAGGCAGGTGGGAGTGAAGCCGTCTGCTGCACCACCATCCTGACAACCAGATTCACTATGCTACTCACACTATCAAGGTACAGACATTTACCGCTGCTTACTATTGTGTTTTGTATGACTCTTAACATGTCATTTAAATATTCTTAACCTGTCATGTAATGTTAAAACTTGATTTTGATACTATGGGAAAACCTCAGTACTCAGTACCGATCTTAATGCCACAATGATCATAAATCTCAATGCCACAATAAAAACTGGGTTTAATTTGACCCAAGATAATGGGGCACATAACAAGTGAAATCTTTGAAGAACAGACATTAAAGCTATCATTTGTAAATTAATTCGATTTTTTTTCACCAACAGATGGCAGAAATCTGTTCCCTTCTCCCCTCACCTGCCCTTTGTTCAGACTCACCTGTGCTCTCTGATCTTCCATCAGGCCAAACATTATCAGACAGCAATAACGTACATCTAGTGGTGTTATGTGAGTATACAAGAATAAGAGCAGGTCAGCCAATCGAATTACAGATCGTAGCTATAAGAGTCGGTTTATTTGTGCTGATGAAAGCACACACTAACTTGAAAAATGGCTGATTTTGATGTCTCTGTGTATTAATTTGCTGAACTAAAACTTGTGATCCTGAAAATATCACAATAAATGATAACACTGAAATAAATTTATAGAACTTTCACAATAACCTTAAAGTAGGATCATCCCAGTAAACCCGTTTCTATGTGAATCATATGAAACATAAATGTGACCAGAAATATATAAATGCTACAATGAGACACTAAAGTAGTTGTAGTATCTATAATGTGTTATGTAAATTAATTACTGAACATAAGCCTAATAGTACATTAAGTACGGGTACACACGATAAATATCGAGGATCAAAAAATATTGTTCATCTATCATATATAGTCAATATAGTAATTATTGTGACAGGCAGGGTCCTTGCTTCTCAAATGCAAGAAATATACCGCAAATAAATGTAAAAGCTTTGCCCTCCTGTGGACTCAAGGCAACAGAGACTCAAGAGTGTTTTATATTCAACATCCAACATAATTGTGTCTGTTCAAACCGATAGACAACATGTGGTTTCCTCAGCAGTCGTAATCTGACACACACCTGGCCTATAGCACTCATAATCTGGACTTCAACTGGTCTGGTAGGAAGTCAATTGGCAGGGAGAGAGACAGAGAGAAGCCTACGACTTCCTGTTCCTCTGAGCTATCGGGATGTGCGGACTAACACACACTCCCTCCCCCAAAGCAATATGACTCAACAACTTAGTAATCGGCCACAAAGACGTACAACTATCATCAGAAGACACAGAGCAGAGCTGGGGACGGGCAGGAGACCGTGAGGTGCACCTACACAGTCACACCCAGTCATTTGTGAATCACAAGTTCCCCGCTGCTCTAAACATGGCCAGAAGGGTCTTCATGATGAAAAAGTTGGGTTTGGTTGTTATGAAATACTGTTGCTAGGCTAATGTACTGACTGACTGTCCTCTGATGCTGGATCCTTATAAGCAGTCACATGTTTGGGTGACCACCCGATTTTAAGGGAGAGCACGAGGCTCTGTTTGAGATCTTTAGATCATGTCGGCAGAATTAGTAACAACTCATCTGTAATAAACACCTATACATCATTGCTAAAGACATAATTTAAATTTTTTTTTGAAAATTATTTCTTTCTAATATAGAGTAAAAGTGTACTACAACAGTGAAAGCCATAGATTACTATTTGTGGCATTGCATCTGGACGTTAAGAGGAAGTTCATAATATTCTTAGTCTCTGTATAATAATAACGTCCACAATAATGACAGTGCTATTATCAGCCAATGAAAGATTTAGATTTAACAACTGTCTTCATATTTTTGTTATTATTATTATGAAGGAGCAGCTCAAGGGCTCACGCTTTGTGTAATTTCTCTATCTTATTATTTGAAGTGACAACACATGCTGGGGATTATCAGGTAGAACAGTACTACAGTATGTTCACAATTTAGCATTTGATAAGTGCCAGCCATTCAGTGTCAATACAGCTTCTCCAACAATTACTCAAACAGACAAGACTCAACAGTATAAAAGGGCATGATTCAACTCATAATGCTGGTCATAAAAGTTACTTTATGGATAGGACTTACCAGCTCCACTGAACCATAATGTTTCCTGCTGAAATCTCCACGCCTGCAGCCCAAGTCCTCAGACGCAGAACTGCAAAAGAAATGCATAGTAAGATGCATGACCACAGCAAAGACACAATATACAGGCTCAACCTGGGACAGCTATGTATACAAACCACTAATTTTATTTAATTTATACTTTCACTCCAGTTCAATAAATGCCTGAGTTTCATTTATTCCTTTTGCCTGTTATTCTGTTTGGCGTGGTGAGTGGGCAGCAGCAGTGGCCAAGCCCAGTTCTGATTGGGAGATTGGTCCTGATTGGATTAAGTCACAGTGATAGATGGAGCTTGGCTTAAAGAGCTGACTGCCTTACAAGTCTGACACACACTTCTCTGAAAATCAATAACTTTCACTAACATTGCAACAAAACAACTGGTAAATATTTTTAATTACCAACAACTTTCCCTGTCATTGAAATATATATATATATATATATATATATATATATATATATATATATATATATATATATATATATTTTTTTTCTTTACTTTAAAGATATTTTGTATATGTGATATATTTCAAAGAGGTATTATTGTTTTGATTTTTGTTTTTCTTATGTATGGAAGATGATCCTTGATCAAAGCTCAAAAAAACAAAACAAACAAAAAAACAACTTATAAACTTACAGAGGTTTTATCAAATGTAATTTCAAGCAGCATTTTAAAAAGACAAATGTATGCTTTAGGCTACCAAACTGGGTCACAACAAAATCAGCCACTGGGCATGCACACTCCAATCAGAGGCTCAAGAACAGAACATTTATTTAAAAAATTCTGTAGAACACAAGCAATTATTTTTTAAGTTGTTGCTAGGAGAACAATTTTAGTGTTAAGGTTATTAGTCTTCCTCAAAAAACATGCCCAAAGATTTCAAACAATTAGCTACAAGGATAGAGAACCTTTTATAATGAAGTAAAAAAACATCTCTGTGTTAGACCAATTTACACCAACATCTCCAGGAAGTGACAACCTTTTGCGGTATAATTGCATAATGTAATTGCTGTCTGTTAACCTCATGGCTGAGTGAATATGACAAGAAACATTATTTTATTTGTTGGGATAATAATTATTATTTAATTCTATTGAATTTGGCAAATTCTATATTATAGTTATATTATTTATTACTTAAGTAATTCGGCTTTTTGTGACACATTTTAAGATGAGGGAATCAACAAGTTTAAGGTACCCTATGTAACTATTCTGGTGGTGATGGGAGGAGTCCACCATCTGTTTATCTTCAGTGAAATGTTATTGCTTTTGGAAGGAATGTTCCACAGTATTGCATTAAACTAATCTACCTCCATGGAGACAAGCAGATAATGCCACCAGGCCAAGCTGAAGGTAAGATCTGTAGAGACGCAAGCCCACACATTAAAAACCACCTGAGATGGTTTATACCGGGGTGGGCAAACTACGGCCCGAGGGCCATATGCGGTTCTGATTGGAACATCAGATTGGAACACCTTTAATCTTTTTAATCCGGCCCACCAAACTTGAATAATAATAATATTTTTAGTATTTTAAAAGTCATTTCAATAAATTGTGAATATCGACTTGAAAGACAGATATTTTGTTGTAATGCTTTGTAATGATTTTCAATTATGGGATATTTCAATAACATGGGATAGATTTTCTGCATATCCCATGTTATTTTTTTCTTTTATGAGGTGGATTACCAAAAAACTCCATCCATCTTCTAGTCCGGCCCTTCTGTCAAATTTTAGAACCCTTTGTGTCCCACGAGTCAAAAAGTTTGCCCACACCTGATTTATACTGTATCTGCTCTCTCTCTCTTCTCTTAAGGCGCGATTCTGGCGTCGACGCGTCAACCAATCAGGGACGAGTATCCAGTGACGCAGCGACGTTATTATCAGGAAGAAAGACCCGAGAACCAGAGCGAGAGCCACAAACATGAGCGGAGAATAAATATATACGCCACAATCACCGAGCCGATCGCGAGGAATACACCAGGATCGGACCAGGACTAAAGCAGGACTAGACCAGGACTAAACAAGGACTAGACCGAGACTAGACCGAGACTGACCGGGACTAAACCAGGACTAGACCGGGAATAAACAAGGACTAGACCGGGAATAGACCGAGACTAAACCAGGACTAGACCGGGAAAAGGCAGAGACTAAACCAGGACTAGACCGGGACTAGACTGTGATTAGACCGGGACTAGACCGGGACTAGACCGGTATTAGACCAAGACTAGACCGGGACCAGACCGGGACTAAACCAGGACTGATCCAGTGTTATTAGCGGAGTATAAATATATATACGCCCTAGTCGTCGAGCCGATCTCCTCCGCTGATGTTTTATGTCATAAAAACACTCTATCAGTCTGGTGTGACATTGTTTCGGGAAAAGACCGGGACCGGGCTCTTGTTTCCAGGGCAACGGATGCGCGTCAAGTATTTTTCTCCAGTTTGTCCACGGCGTCAAAGACGTGCGTTGGGGGCGTCTAAACTCAAAAGCAAAGGCATCCAAGTAGAGGTGTCAAGGCGTTTTTTGACGCTTTGGTGTGAAAGGCCCTTTACGCAAGGGTAATGCATTTTTCCTTAACTTGAAAATGTTTCAAGCTGGCACCTTCTTAACCACTGCAAGGTTGAAATTAAGGCAGTAGTCTAAATGTTATAATTGTTTGCTGTTATAGCACTGTACATGACATTGCAACAGTTGCTTTATTTTAGGGCTTGTTGTTGCACTTGCACTTTTACAGGAAAACGTTTGTTGTGCGATTCATTCCCATGTAGGGATGTTAATGTCAAATGGCTACAAAAAGTGGGATTATCAACACACATACAGTATTAGAAGCAACAATACCTAATATAAGCTTTACACTTCAAAATAATTAGGTAAAAGTAACTTTTTGAGCACATTGCTAGAAAAAATATATGACATAGTGACTTGTAACTAGAATGACATTTATTAGTTTATAAGATATTATTTATATATTTGAATATGGTTGTAATCAAAAGGTCTGGAATAGTCTGAGTAGTGGGCCACAGCTCTCACTCATATATGTGTGATATTACATAGACTGTACCAAGGAGTTAATGCATAATACAGTATTCAGCCATACAGGACCTTTTAAATGAAAGTGCTACAGGAAGCATCCATCATTGATTCTTTATCCTCATGCTCTTGCTCTCGTATACAACACAATATCTGTATTTTATCTCAAGGTTTCTTTGTTTCTTATGCTTATGTCTGCCACTGAACCTTACTCCTAAAAAGGCTTACACACTGAGAGAGATATGATTAGGTGATATTATTCCACCCACTGCAGCTTCAGATTGTAATGAAAACATCTTCATATGAGAATATATTGCCCTGTGGGAGTTTGAAGCTTGCTGCAGGTGTATTAAGTCAATCTGCCAGCAGAGAGCATGTCTTGTATTTACAATGGGGTGACTAGGTTTGGCAGACACAAAACAGTACAGGCCACTGAACTCATCACTATTCACTTTCATCGAGCATTATTGTTTAAAGAAAAATAAAAGTCGCAAGGGATTTGAGATTTTGCACAGTTTGAACCATTGGGCTCTACTGTGTCAATAGCTGTTTGTCCAGTCATCAGCTCAAGTCCTGCCCCACAGCACCTGACTTTTTCAATTTCCACCACAACTCTGCTCAACAATGAAAAATCAGTTTGTGAGTTTAAAAATAAAACTTTTACTCTGACAACTCAGTTATGGGTATTGGGACTGTTTTAGACATTTGTGCCTCTGACAAAAATAGGTTACAAATACATAGGTTTCTGAGTAAAATTTATGTTACCCGGGGCAACTTATAGGCATTTAGTGTACATGGGCACCTGCATGTGAAACAGGGTGAAAGTTACCTGGCCCTTTACCTTACCATCTAACTTACCACTAACCTTTCCATCCAAAAAAACATGTTAAATTTTGTAAAAATTAGGGCTGGGCACGTTAACGCGTTAACTTTGCGTTAACTAATTAAGTCATTAACGCCGACAATTATTTTAACGCCGTTAACGCAGTTTTTATTATTTATTTATTTATTTATTTGATTGTAAACGTCTGTTTCTCACTGGCTTTTATTTTGAAAAAGTCCACCGCGAGCGTTTCTTTAAGTTTGACGTCTTTTCTTTAAACTTTTTTCACTTTTTTCTGACCACGTGAGATGCAACGTGTCCGAGCCTCCGAGCCGCGGGCCCGGCCGCGGGTTCGGCCGCGGGCTCCGACTCCGGTGGCGTGCTCTGGTCGTGGGCTCCGGCTCCGGCCGCGGGCTCAGCCGCGGGTTCAGCCGCGGGCACCGGCTCTGAGCTGAGTTTATTTCTTTAGTTCAGTGCTGGAGTAACCGATTTACCCAGATACCATTGGAAGAAAAAATTTGATTGGTCCATTTCCATTCCATTATATTAACCCTTTGTTTCCTAAGAAATATCAGTCCAAGTTTATAACACTGATCTAGACATTATTACAAGTGTAGTGTTCATTACTCACAGCATAAAAAATATTCAATAAATATATTAGTGGTACAAACGTCCATTCCATATTTTTTCTTGAGCCTTCCCTGAATACCTTGAAGGCTCTGAGGTTCCCCTGTGAAAGAAATGCTGTTTGCACAACACATGTGTGGCTCTTTCATTTACATTTCCAATAAAAGAGCGCTATACTCTACTTTTGAATTCATTAATTGGTTTTGCGTATAACATGCGATTAATCGCGATTAATCACTCGAACTCATGCGATTAATCGCGATTTAAAAAAAAAAAAATTTTTGCCCAGCCCTAGTAAAAATATGTAAGAGCATTGAGTATTGAGTACTTTTCTATTGGAACAGAATGATGGCACAATTTGGTCACATGTGCACTTAATGTTGTACATATGCAGAAGCAGTGGCATTGGGGCATTTCACATTGTTCTTGTGTCCCTGCCTCTAAACAACTGCCCCACTGAGCAGCTAACCTTTATCTACAAATAAATTCTGCTGCTGTTTTACAGCCAGACACCTGCCTGATTAGAGCCACACATAAAGTTCACTGTATCAAAGCACTGTTCAACTGAAGCAATTATTCAGGTTTGTCCATGTTCCCAAATTCAAGAAAAATAACACATTCGTTACTAATCCTATAAAGACAATACATTTGGGGATAAACAGGCTATCAAATAAATTGTGAAGTGCAATGGAATTACAGGTGAAACATAAGAAAATATATGTATAGCAAAGTGTAGCATCAAACTAAGAAATATGCTCTCAAGTGCAACACTGTGAGGCTGCGCATAGGGCAGGTGAGCTGTATAATTTGCTGCGTAAAATGCTATGACTATGACAACGATGGCACGCACATGCAACAGATGAGAAACCGATCAGGAGACCAATTAAGGGAAACAAACAAACAAACAAAAAAAAACAAAAAAAAAAAAAACACTTGTTACCGCTGGTTGAAATTCAACAGTTTGCTGGACGCTGGATCCACACTGGTCATGTCCCCATGCGACACCAAGCGACAACTAGGCTACAAACAACAAGCCGGCGTCTTATCCCACTCTCTCCTGGTGGATTTCCGCTCACTTCTTGCTAGTAGCTCAGAAACATTACTGCAGATAAAAGTCCCGACAACAGCCGCTGATCACATCCATCCCGCTCTCTCTTCTTCTACTGTTTGTCTTGTGAGCGTGTAATACCGCGCTACAGCTCTGTGCCATTGATGAGTTGTTCTGTTACTGCTCCCACTGTTTGTCGGTCCTTTGCGCGCGCGCACTCGCACGGTCCCATGTCAATACAGCATTTCAATCCAGCACAATTAGACGGAACAGCCTCCAGTCTAACGGGCACTTTTGGGCGCAGGTTATTATTCTTGGTAGTGGAACGTGAAAAGCACAGCTGTTACATCACCCACCAGAGTAACTGTAGCTTCCAGCTACAGTGATGTCAGGACGAGGTCTCTGTTGGGGGTAGTGCATCACAACCGATTATTCTTTCTGAATTTTAGAGACTCTTTTGCCCTGACAATTATAAAGAAGAGGAAGGCATCTTTAAATGGTATTTGATTAATCTTCTTCAGACTTCGTTTCAGTACAGTTTCAATGAAACATATCAGTTTATTTGTGTGCTCATCAATCACTCTTGTGTGCTCTCTTTGGTCCAACAATAATCCCATTTTTGCTGCAGCTTTATATCCATATGAGGTCATCCCTTTTCACTGCACCCTTACCCCATTGTCTGCTCTTTTATTGCATCTCTGTCCCCAATTTGCTTTTAGCATCTTCCACTATTCTCAAAGGTCTTCAGTTTGATCTTTTCTGTGAAGGCAACGAAACTGTTACTAGTAACATATTCAAAAGTGTTAAGGCTGTGCCTTATGAGATGCTCAATAAAGATCTGCACACAAACAAAGGCTAGACTGAGCGTGAGAACTGTTTTTCCAGAGATGTCAAGATCATTTTAAGGCCCTCCATAAGAACTCGAGACAGGCAGATGAAATGTGAGCTTAGGTAAATCGGATACCTTGACAATAGCCTGCACACACGTACACACAACATGAAAGAGTGCAGGAATGCCAGGCTTAAGCTCCACAGCACTCAACCGCTCATCAATTTTTAATCAGTAGCCGCCTCTCACTCCCACCCCCACCTCCCCACCCCAGCATGTCGCACCACCACAGGAAAGCACCTACTGCAACACTATAAATTCAACAAAAACACAATCAAAAGTACAACTAATGCAACAAAAGTCTAGAGTAAATATTATATCACAGACAAAAAGTGACACCTTCTTGCTGTAATGTAAGGATTCAATACCAGAACAAACAAGTTACTGGAGAGAACCATCCTGACTAATTAGCACCCCAGGCTAGTCCTATGAACACAGTCCTGCCTACTACTTGACCTACACACCCAGCCTCACTTGTTACACAAAACCCACTGAAACAGGAAGTCCAATAGGGAAGGCCTTCTGTGTGATGCCCATTATAGTAAAATGACAGAAGTGAAAAAAGAAGTGAATATACTTTGTGGCTTTATTTTTTTCAGCCTCAAGTTGTTAAATATCTAGTAACCAGCACACAAAAATGAATTGTGTGCACATTTTAAACCAGCATAATTTATTCTAATCTATTCTCACATCCATGCATAGTGATTGTGTTGTTCCCAGGCTGAGAGAATGAAGCCCCAGAATGCTAAAAACCTGGGTATTAACTTGTGTAGGTGTAGGCATTACTGTTTATAGGTTTACAGGTGGAATGCTTTAGTGTCTGGAGACTTTGTACCACGATTGACTCAATAGTGAGCTAATCCCTAAGAGCTATGGTTCCATATCTCTGGACAGCTGCCACCATGAGCTTTTAGTGTAGCATGACCACCAGCTCTATCCTCTGCTGATCTGGTCTGGCAAAATGTAAAGATGAATTTTAAATAAATGCCCATCATCAGTTTATCACCCAAATAATAATTCAAATATTCTGAAGTGGAGCATCTATTCAAATCCACTATGCAAAGTAGTAATAGTGTTAAAGAAACATCTGTTATTTGTCTCTGTGGAACCAGATAGAAGTTTGTTGATCTAATCATAAACATCCTGGGTCACTGACTGCTCACTATCAAAAATGAATGCAATTTTAAACATAAACATTTATTTTTATGTGAATTAAATATTAAATATTTGTTCATTTTGGCATCTGTTTTTATTAATATTGTAATACAAATGCAAAAAACATTCCAGTAGTTTTTTTGTTTTGTTTTTGTTTTTCCTTTTGTTTTTAATGGAATAAACTGATATGTATGCTTCTTAATCAGCAGCAAAATGCAGGGAAAGGTTCCTTTAACTTTGAATGAAAGTTGTTTCAATATTTATCTTTCAATATAACAGTTGAATGAAAATTGCAAACCATAGTGTCATGTTTAATTTAGATTTACTTAGACAATGAAAAATGCTACCCTTTGTAATGTCCATACATCACACTGCAGCAATAGATGGTGGCACTCTCATTAAATGTGATCACGTTAATTAACCTTTTGTCTGCATGGATCAGACAGGAGATGGACACCACCATTGTGAGCAGGATGTACAGTCCTGTGCCTGTCCATGGGGTGCTTCTTAAAACTCTCCACTCTCATGCAAATCAGTGCATATTTAGACCCATCTGTTTGGGAAAGCTGACAATCCTGTTCATTTTGCTTCGACACACAAACATATATAATTTGCATGTACTATTTTGCATAATAAAAAATCATGCTAAAAAAATGTGGTTTTATGAACGTTGCTTATGCAATTGTACAAAATATGGCATGGAGCTTCACAGGCTAACAGTAGAAACATCCATAATGGTCAAAGATTTATAAAGGAAAGGTGTGCCCTCTTGTGGTATAAACTTTAATTGCAACTTGAACAGTCAGGTCACAGTAAAAAAGGATATAAAATAATCTTGTGATACTTATAAGAAATGGGAAATAATTCAATTTAATCATTGTACTATGTTTTATCGCTCCCTGTCAATGGATCAACACATTTAAAAAACAAATGAACCATACTAATTCTTCAGTTCCTTGCTTTGGTTTTTCAGCCTTTTGGGGTACACCTGTCTCACGTGTTAATATTATAACTTTGTGGAGCTGCACAAAGTAGTAGTAGTAGTTTGCAGATTTTTTTCAGGAATATATAATCCATCATAATTCATCCACAGAGAAAAAGAGCTCTGGTCTTACAACAGTTGTGTTACAATTGGGCTGCCCTAAAGTTTAGCTTTGGCCTTTTTCTGGGCCATGTCCATCCAACTATAATGGCAAATGTTTTTCCAGCCTCCAAATTTCCTGGAGCTGTGTGCAGTACATTTAATGTGTAGGTATGTGTTTTAAAGCTCTAAATAGAAGCAGATGTCGCAAAGTAAAAGTTTACATAGGTCTGTAATCAACTGAAGGATTTTTTTATACTTTCTCCTTGTAATTTGAATCTATTTTCCTGTTTAAATGAGCCTGGTCCATTGCACTGTGCACACGGACAAACTCCACTGGCTTTGTACTGAGCTATGCAACCACATATGGGAGTTATTACAGTCCAGTGTTTATCAGACTCACAGAGGACTGACTGACTTTATGACAGCAATCCAGAGCAGTTTTGTAAACTGTTACATGCTGACAACCAAAAAGACTGCCTTACATCCACACATTAATACAATAAAAATATTAGTTATCATCTGCAAACAATGCTATGAAGAATGTGTCCTTAAGACAAGTATATCAGTTAATGCATTGATTCATCACTTCACTCCTGCATAAGCTTTATGATGACACTGTGAGACTAAACTACTTTGGTCTGGCCTATCAGCACTGAAGGTAGCCTATCTATTATGAAAATTTTTCTTTTTCTTGTACTGAAATACAGAAATGCTGAAAACTATGTTAGACATAAGCACCATATGCTTTTGATTTAAATCCTACATTGAATCCTGCAGTGAAAACCTCAACAGGAAACCTCAAGAAGACAAAACCATAAATATGCATGTTTTGTTCTGATTCCTCTTTTGGACAATTCACACATGAATGTTTGATTTTCTGTACAGATTTTATAACAGCACATTTCTATTGCATTATTTCTAGATGAGGTTGTATGCCAATCTGACAAGGTGCAAGCTGCAACACAACCCCTGGCAATCATAGTTACTAAACATTGTGGGAAGTTAATGAAGACACTGATAGCATTTCAAAGTGAGTGCCCTGGAATGACCTCTACTAGGGAGAAACTCTGTAGTAAATGCAGAATGAAAGAGCAAAACATTCAAAAGAAATGTAGAGGAGGTCCCATACCACTTAGATCTTATGGAGAGATAAGATTTCTGTTTCGGAACATGTTGAAATATCTAAATCTAAGATCTCTGCACTCAGTAGGCCAGGAGACTTGTTTTAACAAATGAGACTATTCAGTAGGGGTGAGCGAGACTGACAAAAAATAATATCTCATAATGTCTTATTTTGTTGGAGTATCCCAATAATTAGACAATATTATGCCAATCCAGGATTTAAAAGTCCTATATTACAGGAAATTAACTCTTGTTGTAATGTCAACATACCTGGAGTGGTGTTTTGTTCTATTACCTTTTACCTTTCAGTAGTAAGAGATTGGAAATTCCAGGGCTAAAATTATCCAGTTGATTCATATGGAGTTTTAAAACATAGTAGAGCACTTCCTGTATTGCCACATGACATCAAAAGGTGAAACAGAGCGTTTTCTGCTTGAGAGAAAAATGTATTAAATTGTATGTTAAAAATGTGAATGGAAACTAAACACAACTCCAGGTATGTTTTTGATGAGGAAACAACATATATCAGAAAACAGTGCAATGTAGTCCCTTTAAATTTCAGACAAATGTAAACTTTGATCCTCTTATTTGTAAGTGTACCTCTTTACTTCACTTTATGAACATTATTTTAAGCATTTAGCATTTTTTCTTGTTTATTAAAAAATAAACTATATTTTTTGCCATTCACTATCACACTATGAGATCGCCACTTTAGGTTCTTAGAAAACATTTGATTAGAAAACTCATTACCCAGGGCCAGCTAACATTTTCCATTCACATAATTTATCCCCTTGGCACAGTTCTAGGTCCACACTCTATAATGCTTGCACTGCCAGTTATTGGTCACATATAACTGAAGGATTTCTGTTCCTTCCAAAGTATGAGAATCATTTTAATTCTTCACAATTAGTCAGGCCTGATCCCTAACTCAAAGGCATTCAGGGTGAACTACATCCAAAAGTCTTTTTACAACTGCTCAGTAAATACTGAAGAGGCACAAGAAATTCATTCATTGTGACTAAATGCAACTGTCTATTTGATTTATTTCCTGTCAGGCTGGAGTAAAAGACGTGTGCTTTGTAATGCTTTGTCATTGCTGAAATAAATATACAAACCTACTTGGCAGTGTTATCAACTGCAGAGGTCAAAGAAAACATTAGAAGTGCACAAAGCATTAGCAATATTTACTGCTAGTTAATGCTGCAGCTTCTGCTTCAACTACTATTATTCCAATAGTAGAATAATTACCCAAAGACTACATTTGCAACCACTATTTATCACCAACAATGAAACAAATGAGATTGCTGCCATTACTCGTACCCAACTGCTGCTTCTAGTATTTCTTTGTCATATACTATTTCAGTCACACCAATGACAACTACTTCTTTTTCCATTCCTCTATGAAAATAATAACTACTGTTAGAGCAATTGTTAGTACTACCCCACACTCACTCACTTGCTACACTCACCATTGCTACTATTACTATTTACATTATTATATTATTACTATTATACTCATAATATTAATAGTAATTAAAATATATTTTTCAGGCCAATAGGACCAAAGCAGCCCTGCATCAAAACCTGCCACTACAGGGAGGTAATTGGCCAATAATTACTTCCAGTTGTCTATTTAACTTTAGCTTTCACCTGCCACTCTGTCGCTACCTGCTGTCAGATTAGCTGACTGGCAATCCACTTTTAGATAAGCATTAGTCACTGAGAAACAACCTGCTAACAGATTAGTTGTAGGAAAATGGCACACCACATTGGTTTTATGTTATTCCCTAACAATAAATGCAATCATGGAGTACTTAGATTAAATGTGTAGATAGGATTTAGTGTTGACCCTATCTCAGCTGGCCAGACTGTGTGTATTGCTAAGAGGTAGACAAAAACGGAAGATCTCTCAAAAGATAAGTATGAACAGGCTCCACACAGAGCATATGGAAACACTCATATGTCTTACATGTGTTAAACTTATATAGGCTACATTTTATATCTACTACAAGAACTGTCCTCGTGTTTATATCTGTACAGTATGACACCTATTTCATTACACAGTGGCAATCCAGGCTGTGCAGTGATTGATTGCCCCTTAAAACTGCCACTGTGTGAGTGCCAGGATGCCCAAAAGTGAAGCCATGGGCCCTGCAGTAACCACAAGGGGAACATAGTCCCCTCAATGCTCCCTCCAATCATGCTAATTATGAGAGATGCTTCATTAGACTGTAATTGTTAATGCACAAAGAGGCAAAACGTCACCTCAGGTTTCACTGCACACCCTGCAGTGAAACAACAGTGCCTTCACAAATATAGCTACACTTATTTATCATAAAGACATAGAGACTTGTTTTAGAAGTAAAATTGCAAACCTGTCTCACAAAATAATTAGGATGAACGGTGGAGTGACATGATGACACAAAATGTACATAAAGCCTGGTGCACTCATACCTCTGTTCTTGTGTATAAGCCTACCTTCTGCAACACAGTCCTCAGCCGCACATGCTACTCTTTGATTCTTAAGCCCACGCTCCTTTGATTAGTCACAGTCGGTTGCCCTTAACTGACATCTCATAATGTAATGTGATGACATATATTAATGGAGAGATAACTTAGAAAGGCTGAATTGTTTGTGATTCTTTAATATGGCATTCACTAACTTGTCAATTTGTGTTTTAAAGGTGACCTATGTAACTTTTATGGTAGAGGATCTGTCACTACCTAAGTAGGTTCTCCATGGAGAACTTGTCACCATTTTGCCTGTAATGTTCCAAAGTGTGTCATAAACATATCTATCACCAGTGAAATAAGCAGGTGACACCACCAGGTCAGATCTATAGTGTACAGGGTCCCATCGCATAGTAAAAATGTATGTTTTTCAAGGAATTGCATACATGCTAGATGGATGTATTTATGTCATAATGTGGAACATTACAGGCAAAAATAAATAACATTTCCAATTGAGAAAAACAGGTGGCAGCCCCTCTACCTGAAAACAAAAGTTATAGGGCACCTTTAAATTTCCTTGCAAAGACAATTATATTCAGTTGGCGTGATTGAGGGAAATTGATCTCGTATATAAATTAGGTTAGGCTCATATTATATTACGTATCTTCCAAAGAGTAGGCCTACTATCCATTGCCTCTACATAAACAGGCTCCATACATCAGTCAGATGTGCACAGATAGCTGCACAGTGTAAACTATGTAAGGATTTTAAAGCTCAAATACAATGACTTCTTATATACTAATGAATACATAGCCAAAATAAAGTAATATAAAACAACAGAACTGAAAGGACTATTATATTACATACACCACTTACATTTTAGCAGACTGTAATAGGACAGATTTGGTCTAATTTTACCTAATATAAAACGAAGTGAAAATCTACAGAGTGGTGACTAATGGCTACTGTAGTCACTGGGCTGTAGAGCCCACTGTATTAGGATAGCCTGTAGCCTGTGCGTGAAATGGCTTAGGGCATCCCTTCTCCACACGGGATGATCCGCAGAATAGGGACTGTAGACTTAGCCCTCCTCACCCTGGGCTCCCTCTGATGTCTGACTACAGTGGGGGCATCGCGACGATGAGGGTGCACCGTGTACGGGACAGCCATTGTGACCCACTCGCCTCCTCTGCCCCGGTCTAAACCGGCTTCCCTTGTGGCCAAAGCATTTACCTGGTAATCTCGAAGCTGCAGCCTTTCCGAAGGAGCAGTGCTCTCTTCCGCATGATGCCTTTGTCTCTGCCGAGGTACACATTTTTATCTGAATTCATGGGTGCTACAGCAAGCAAGTAAAATCCTCTGGGGAACGGTTTTTCCAGAGAGAAAACCCCCTTTTTGGAAAGTCGAGTGAAGAGACTGTCGGAGGAAAATGGGGAAGAAAAATCCTTTTACGCTCAGCGGAGCATAGAAAGTTAACTTGGTCTTGCCTTACAAAGCAAAGGCTCGGCGCTGACGTTTAAAAGTGCATGTTGCCAGGTTTACATAGGTGTCCATGCGGGCTTTGAAGCGGGATGTTGCTGCTGCAGTTGTCAACCTCACCGGACTATGAGGAGGAGGAGGCTCCTGTCCGGCACGGAGCATAGCGCTCCTTTCTCTCGCACCGACGAACCAATCCATGGGACCAATGGGAAACAAGGATGGAGCAACACATGGCCGAGGGCAGAGAGGTTAGCTCAAGTCAACACAAAATATTGCCCGAAAGAGGGGTTATATGGTAAATTAACAACAGCAGCATATTTACCACACTGATTTCACTGACTGATGCTGATCTATGTGCACCACTAGATGGAGTTATGAGTTGCCAGCCATCTGTCTCTAACAGGGTTTGGATCCACTTTTTAGATACATGCACATTAAAAATTTAGCTCAAGGGCAGATAAGAAATCCATGGTATGTCCATTTAACTTTCAAGATGCAGAACTGTAAAGCCAGTTTAAGTTTAATAAGTAATTATTGGGCCTGCCTATTCACATGAAACAAAACCTATCACAAAGTCCAGCATCTTCTTTTATCAGTAGTTTTTCCACTTTTCATTCAGTAGCAAAAAAACTGGTGGCATTATTCCATCACAAGTCTTACTGTGATGGAATAATGCCACCAGAGAGATGGGCTATATGTAGTAAAACTCCCACTTTGTTGTTACAAGCTTGTTTTACTTTACACATTTTACTTTGTACCAAACAATACTAGATGGGTAAGGTAAAGTGTAGCCTATAACAAAGGGCTATAAATAAAGAAGAGTGGGATGAGTGAACGTAATGTGCTTCATTAGTGCAGTGATTAGACTGAAAACTCTCTGAGACTGTAAGTCTTGCTCCATTTCACTTCAGGTATTTCTAACTGTAAATCCAGCTGTCTGTGCCTTTTCAAAGTGGTGTCCTCAGGCTTAGGTCATCCATAAGTCCAACTCAGACTATTGAAAACATGTCATTGTCATTGCAATAAGTTTGATCATGCAATTACAAAATGACATAGTACTGTATTAAGTGTAATCTAATCTAACAATATGACCGCATTCCAAGATTATGGCCCTTAGTTTTTGTTACCTTGGCCTACATTATCAGTGGTACAATGCTCTCTACAAAGGAAACAGCTACACTGGACTGTGCTAGGCTGGAATGGACAACACTGTCACAGTATATTGAGGGCCTCCAGGTCCCTGGTCCTTTATTGGTGGTAAATAAGCTTCTCCAGCATATTTTTATTTTACAATAATAATCACCTGCATAAAAGAGATAAACAGTATATTCAAACTAATAGTATGGGTTTGTGTTTTGTTCCCACATTGACTTTTAAAGTGCCTGCTGTCCATCCATCCATCCATTTTCCTCTGCTTATCCGGGGCCGGGTTGGGGGGCAGCAGTCTAAGTAGGGACTCCCAGACTTCCTTCACCCCAGACACGTCCTCCAGCTCCTCCGGTGGGCCCCTGAGGTGTTCCCAGGCCAGCCGAGAGACATAGTCCCTCCAGTGTGTCCTGGGTCTTCCCTGGGGCCTCCTCCTGGTGGGACATGCCTGGAACACCTCCCGAGGGAGGCGCCCAGGAGGCGTCTGGAACAGATGCTCGAGCCACATCAACTGGCTCCTCTCGACGTGGAGGAGCAGCAGCTCTACTCCGAGCTCCTCCCGTGTGACTGAGCTCCTCACCCTATCTCTAAGGGAGCGCCCAGCCACCCTGCGAAGGAAACTCATTTCGAGTGCTTGTATCTGCAATCCTGTCCTTTCGGTCACTACCCAGAGCTCATGACCATAGGTGAGAGTGGGAACAAAGACTGACCGGTAAAATCAAGAGCTTCCCCTTTCGACTCAGCTCCCCCTTCGCCACAACGGTCCGATACAGCGACCGGCATCACTGCAGACACTGCACCGATCTGCCTGTCAATCTCACGCTCCATCCTCCCCTCACTCGTGAACAAGACCCGGAGATATTGAACTCCTCCACTTGAGGCAGGGACTCTCCACCCACCCGGAGAGGGCAAGCCACCTTTTTCCAGTCAAGAACCATGGCCTCAGACTTGGAAGAGCTGATTCTCATCCCAGCCGCTTCACACTCGGCTGCAAACCGCCCCAGTGCACATTGCAGGTCATGGTTCGATGAAGCCAACAGGACAACATCATCTGCGAACAGCAGAGATGAGATCCTGTGGTCCCCAAACTGGACCCCCTCTGGCCCTTGACTGCGCCTAGAAATTCTGTCCATAAATACAATGAACAGAACTGGTGACAAAGGGCAGCCCTGGCGGAGTCCAACATGCACTGGGAACAGGTCTGACTTACTGCCGGCAATGCGAACACAGCTCCTGCTCCGGTCATGCAGGGACCGGACAGCCCTTAGCAAAGAGCCCTGGACCCCATACTCCCAGTGCACCCCCCCACAGGACACCACGAGGGACACGGTCAAATGCCTTCTCCAGATCCACAAAGCACATGTGGACTGGTTGGGCAAACTCCCATGAACCCTCGAGCACTCGATGGAGAGTGTAGAGCTGGTCCAGTGTTCCACGGCCAGGATGAAAACCACACTGCTCCTCCTGAATCCGAGGTTCGACTATCAGTCAGATTCACCTCTCCAGTACCCTGGCATAGACCTTAAAGGGAAGGCTGAGGAGTATGATTCCCCTGTAGTTGAAACACACCCTCCGGTCCCCCTTTTTATATAGAGGGACCACCACCCCGGTTTGCCAGTCCAGAGGTACTGTCCCCGACCACCACGTGATGTTGAAGAGGTGTGTCAGCCAAGACAGCCCCACAACATCCAGAGACTTAAGATACTCAGGAAGGATCTCACCCCCGGAGCCTTGCCACCAAGGAGCTCCTGCTGTCCATTTGGAGCTAATAGGGGGGAGGCTGTGTTATGGCAGTGGATGTCTATGGTGGAAGTGAACTCCCAAGACATGGTAATATTGTCCTGTGAAGTCTGACTATGCTTGAGTGGTAGGGATTCTTTTAACCAAAGATGATGCATGTTGTAGATGGAATCCTTCACATTGTTGTTAAAAATAGACTAGAGGCATCATTGGTATGGTATATGGGACACAAAGCTCCCTAACAATTGATACTGACTAGTGACCACTGCAGATGTGGTGATGTCCTGACCACTCATCATCATGTCAAATCCTAGTTCATGCTTGTAACAGATCAACTGTCAATTAATATTTCTACATCACAAGGATTAAGAGACAGTCTTTGATACATAGTGAGAATGCCTGATCAGCTTATCGGTGTACTTATTTTCCATGTGGTTTATTTCATATAAAGCTGCAAACATCATGCTTTCAGGATTTTACCAGCTTTCTGCAACTACATTGATTATGATGTGCTTTGATGCTAGTAAAAGTATGATTACTCCATGGGCCATGTGTCCAAATATCCACAGCATAAAATCAGTGCAGCAGTTCTGTCGTGTTTAACCAGTGTTTACATGTGGAATTCTCTGAAAGTGACTCAGAGATGCTTTCAAACAAAAGACCGGGCCATGTTTGTGTGATTGGAAAGACTTCAGACTCCAACCTCCTGATGATTCACTTCACTCCGCTCAGAGAGAAACTGTATATAAATGTCCCTTCTTACCACCGCTTTTCTCATCCAATTCCAGTGACAGAAATACGGATTTAGAATGTGAGAATACAAGAAAGCCAAATTATGTCCAGCCTCTCAAAAGTTATTGTTTCCATGTCGACCCAAAATCAAACACATTAAGTTGATTAATGGAAAGCTGCATGGTTATGCAATCTGCGTACTTTTCTTTCATGGTGAAGATAAACAAAGATGGAGGAAACAGAGAGTGTGCAATAGTCAGATTTGACAAGCTCCAAGAAAGTATTTGAGGGCACACAAATGAAACTCTTCTATGTGAGATGAGCTTTAGTTGTTTTTTTTGATAATTATTTTTGCGTGTTGCTTTGTTTGAGTCAGTTAGCAGCATTTGATTGAAGTGAATCATTTCAGTGAGTTGCAGAATAAAGGTAAAGTTAAAAAGTAAACTGCTTACCAAATATTTGCAGCCATTCATGAAAAGGAGTAATTAAGTAAAATGAATGAACAAGACCGAACAATAAGCCCTTCTTTTCTATGGTCAAGGTAAGGATTTAAGGATTCTTTGTTTACTACAAAGCTGTTTATATGTTTCAATACTTGAACAGAACAATAACATTCACAATATAATTTTCAGGTGTACAATGAATAAAAACAGTATATGCCAATTATTGAAGCAGATCAAATGATTTCTTGTGCTGTTCACAAAATGCATCGAATAGATTTAATTTGGCTCCTGCCAGACTGACCACTGACCACTGAATGTATTTCAAGGTTTTTTCAATAACATAGATGCTGTGGGTATCACAGCATGTAGCCTCCATCTGTCCATTGCAGGGTGTTAGTCTGGTCCATCACAAGTCAGTTTTTCTTCTTCATAGTTATAGATTTTATTTAACAGAACAATGAATAGTGACTTTGAGTTAGAAAAATAAGGTTAAATTTAATATATTTTACATTTCCTCTGAGACAAGAAATGTGCAATGATACCTTTAAATGAATCTTGATACATGGTGTAGAACAAAAAGCTTAGTAACAAACATTTAGGGCATTAAAGGCATAAATCCGTGAAGGAAAATTTTTGTTTCAAATTAGATGAAAAATCTTGAGGATGTTTCATTCGCGGGACAATCTGTACCGACTGATTTAGTGGACTCACAGTGTTTTCAAGTACAGACATCAGGAAGTGACTCATAAACTATAATCTTCTTTTACCAATCCCAGTGTCCAGCAATAGATAGATTAAAGAATAGAAAAGGGACAAAAATTACACTGATGTTTATAGAAAAGTCCTGCAACATATAACATAAATATTACTCTGGAAATGGAATTGAAAATAACGTCAATGTGACTGCTTTACCTGGCTGACCCTGGCGTGTAGCCATGACATACAATTTCAGTCAGTGTATGATATTTTTACATAACACATCTAGTTTTATTTGTGTTAATCTAGTTGTTCACATGTAGTGAATGGTTAATGGTTTCTGCTTTTATTCATAACTTCACAAATGTTTGTTCGAATATCTTAATGTGTCTGTTTCACTGATTTAGTCCTGAGATTGGACAGAGTGATTAAACAAATATGTCCATCTGTCCCTCCAAGAAGGGAGTGAATGTGTGAGATAGCTCTGTGATCATGCTCCTTATGACTCTGCTTACTCATAATTAAGCAAATTAACTTTAACTGCACATCCTGTTTGCTCCTGAATGACATTGTAACCCAACTATAAACTGTACCTACCTTTCCAATTATGTTTGATAATACATACATTTATGCTGCTTTAAACCCCCCACATCTTAACTATTTACTGCAAGCTTCATCGTTTTGCGTCCGTTGCTTTCAGATAAACACATGCACACCTGTCTTCCCACCTCTGTCTTTCGCAGCCTGCGCCGAGGACATCAAAAACTCCATTAAACATGTTAACACTCAACACAGGATCACAGGGACATTACGCTGGAACAAATCTACACAATTAAATTTGTATTTCCTCTGCCGAGGTAATCGTCCCCGTGCATTTACTCCAAAGAGCAAACAGCAGAGCAGATGTAAAGCAATCAAGCTGTTTTAAATTACATACACTAACATGTGGTAGTCTGTAATTTCCTCTAGCCTCTGAAACAATCATTTGTGCTGGTCCGGCTGGCAGAGTTGTTTTAAAATATTGGATATATTTGACACAGGGAAAAAAAACAAAACAAACAAGCTTTTTAAGCTTTCAAGAAAAAATGGCATTTGGTGTTTTAGTCCTGCAACTGTGAAATACAAGTGCAGCTGTGTCTTTCCTCAGTATTTAAATTGTGGTCATCAGAGGGCAGGGGAAAGAGCAGTGATGATCGGATGGGCACAAGTAATGATGGCCCCACATGGATTCAGCTGCTGTAGTGCTTATGAGTTCATTACTTCTAAAACAGATAATTAAAATGCTCATATGACCTTTTAAATATTTTATAATTATTTTTTATATTTTATTATATTGTTAATACACGCATGCACGCACACACACACACACACACACACACACCACACACATATATACTATATATATATATATATATATATATATATATATATATATATATATATATATATATATATATATATATATATATATATATATATATATATTATTTATATATATATATAAAATGTGTTTCTCACCTTCCACGGTGGTAGGTCTCTCTCACCCTCATTGAGCTCGGGTCCTCTACCAGAGGCCTGGGAGCTTGAGAGTTCTGCGCAGTATCTTTGCTGTTCCCAGTACTGCACTTTTCTGGACTGAGATGTCCGTTGTTTTTCCCGGTATCTGTTGTAGCCACTCTTCCAGTTTGGGGGTTACAGCCCCGAGTGTCCGATCACCACAGGCACCACTGATGCCTTTACTTTCCAGGCTCTCTCCAGCTCTTCCTTGAGCCCCTGGTATTTCTCTAGCTTCTCGTGTTCCTTTTTCCTGATATTACCATCGCTTGGTATTGCGATGTCAACCACCACGGCTCTGCTCTGTTTCTTATCCACCACCACTATGTCCTGGTTGGTTCGCCATCACCATTCTGTCAGTCTGTATCTGGAAGTCCCACAGGATCTTGGCTCGGTCATTCTCCACAACCTTTGGAGGTGTTTCCCACCTTGATCCTGGGGTCTCCAGCCCGTACTCTGCACAGATGTTTCTGTACACTATGCCCGCCACTTGGTTATGTCGCTCCATGTATGCTTTCCCTGCCAGCATCTTACACCCTGCAGTTATGTGCTGGACTGTCTCAGGAGCCTCTTTGCACAGTCTACACCGTGGGTCTTGTCTGGTGTGGTAGATCTGGGCCTCTATTGCTCGAGTGCCCAGGGCCTGCTCCTGAGCAGCCAGGATCAGTGCCTCTGTGCTGTCCTTCAGACCAGCCCTCTCAAGCCATTGGTAGGATTTCTTGATATCAGCCACTTCAGTTATGTTCCGGTGGTAATATATATATATACACACACACACACACACACACACACACACACACACACACACACACACACACACACACATATATATATATATATATATATATATATATATATATATATATACACATACATATATGGGAAATCCACACAAATCATTAAAACAAACAAAAAACTAAAAATGATCTATTTGTCATTGCTTCATAGAATTTTTCAGGCAAAATCTGAAAAAACAAACATTGCACATCCCAGCAATGTATCAATAGGTTCATCAACTTTTCTAAAGATTCGGATAGTATAAATGTTGACATATTTGTGTGTTTTATTATATATTTTATTGAAGACATATTGATTGTGGTATAGCACAGTATTGTACAGAATTTATAGCAGAAACAATATTTTCTGATTCTTTGCGGATATAACTCACGGAGAGGCTGTAAACACCAATCTCATATTATTATCCGCCACTCAAGTTGAAAGAAACACACCCACACACATTTATTTTGTCCTTGTCCCCTCTTCTTCTCCTGTAGACAGTCCTTATAAGAGCGGAGGGCTGTGAGTGGCAGCAATGACAAAATGCAGATGATCCCACTATGTGGCTTTTGCCTTCAGCTGTTTCGATAAAGCAAAGCAATCACATACAGTAAATAGAGTAGCAGATCACATCCTGAAGAGCCTAATATGATGCTAGAGGAGGAAGTAGTGAAAAATCTCTGAGCTGGAAACGAGGAAAGCACACTTGAAATATAAATCGAAAGTAGTTGTAATATTGAGTCAGGATTTTTTACTTAAGACATGGTATAACATGTCCTGCGTAAGCGATAGACTGTAGTAGTAGTAATAGTATCCTGTGTCTCATGCTGTTTTTACTTGCATTAACTTGTCAATATCTTCATGCCTCATTATCCATTTGATGTGTAATTGCCATCAGACTCAGAGTGATTCAATATAATCACTCTCATCTGCCTAACAAGCTTCCTCCAGTTGCCATGAAAATGTGATGGTGGCAGTGGTGAGTGAATCATTTAATACAAAAAGCCTATATTTCTATTTATTATATATATACTCAATAGTAGACATGAGGTAAACTTATTACATTTCCAATCAGACAAGCAGGTAACACCATTACAGGTCAAATTAAAGGTCAGATCTGTGGAGAGAGAACCCCTCTCACCTTTAGGATTTTATTTATGGATCTCAATCATTTAAACCATGAATTGGAGAAATAGAAAAACTTCTGGTTTTAAAATGACTCAAAACAACTGTTTGGGGTCAGGGGAGAGACATATCTGTGAGTCTTTTGTGACTGTAAATGTCCAGATTTCTCCACCAATCCCTCACTTAGCACTGTTCAGGGGTTACTGAGTGCTATTAATGTTGCTACCTATCATGTTACCTTTATAGACCATCACCATTTGTTCAGCTCTTCATAAAATGGCTCCTGTGTGCCCACTGTAATCAGGTTAGCTGTAATAAAAAAACAGGTGACAGTGCACTTCAATTAGATTGTTGGAATCAATTCACCAGATAGTGTGCATTCCAGTGCGTGCATGGCAGTGCTGAAACCATTAACCATGGGAAGGTTATTTATCAAAAATGTATTTTTGATAAATGTGTTAACACAAATTCTTTATAAATTTTGTACAAAACCAAATCTTTGCCAAATGTCTTAATGACTGCTGTCAAGAGAATTCAAAGAAAACTCAAACAACCTGAAGCGTTTTCCATGAGGGGAACCTGTTGAATACAGCTGACCCATTGAGCCAAGCATTTTCCATTGCTTTTTTCCAACTACACAGTCTGTGTTCAGATGGCTATTCATGTCTCTATAAAAGTCAGTAAAGTGAATCATGTTGCTTGTGTCAAACTGTCACTTCACACCTGACATTTCAAGCCTGTCTGTTGGGTCACTGGTGATTGTTTTGCACTCATTTGATGTGTGACTCGTGCAGGGACACAACCACAAAGTTCTTATTGCCAACTCTATGGTTGGTGGGTGACACTTATTTAACTAATTTCTCTCTTATCTCATTTTATTAGGTGGATTGGATTGCTTATAGCCAGTGCATTTTTACATTCTTGTTGTAACGCCGAAGGACCTCGTTTCCCCTGACGTTGTGTGATGCTGTTTGTAGCGAGTTGTGTGAATACAGGCAGTAAAATGACTCTGAGTTGATTAGTGTAAACAGATTACGTCCTCATGTTCCGCCTTAACTGCCTCATCTGCCTGTGTCAATTAAAATATAATCTAACCAAGAAATCCCCAGTGAGGACATCTGAACAGGTGCAGGAGACAATTATAGAAACATAAACGAAAAAAAATCACACAAATTGATGTATATGTAAATGTACTTTATTGATCATTTTTACTTCTGTGTGGCAGGAACTGTGTTGAGGGAATAACATTCAAAAAGCCAGTGGCAAAGTCAACATGCTACCAGTGAGCATTTAAAAAAGGCATACATTCATAAGATGATTGTAAAGGTCAAGACTGGACCATCTGACAAACCTGGTGAGCAAATAAAACAATGACAGCATGCATCATTTTAAATCAACTTCATACTAAGACATTATCTGCTCTGTGTGGTGCATTGCACAAGTGCTGCCTGGCAACATGACAAAGCCACCCATATTTGATACAGTCAGCCCCCCTCCAATATATAAAAAACAGAAGAACAAATTAAATGGCATAAATCAACTTTAGTGAAAGCAATAAATCAATGTTAGTTGGATGCCCTGGTGAGTCGGGAGGGTGTGTGTGCTTGCTTTGTGACAGGTACAAGATTAAATGCTGCAAATGAGACTGGATGTCTTCCTGTGCTGTGCCCCTCAGAGAGAGCCACATGCTGCTTCAGCATCACGACGATCAATTTGTCACTGCACTTTGAATAATCCAATTCATCTGCTCATGGGACAGTGAAAGGCCGGAAAAGACATAAGGAGAGACTCTGTTCTCATTAAACTTCAACAGTAGCAGGTGGGTAGTGTAATTAGCATTAGTCCATAATAAACAACTGGAACAAATATGAATAATCTTAAACCCCATATGAACAAAACACACATATAAACAAAGCTTTTAAACCAAACAAAACAAAAGAGCACAAACCTAGTCAAACTAAAAGCTTACTAAACGTTTCTGATAGCATTGTAAAACAAGTCAATATTCATGCATTTATCCATATGCATGTATATACAAGGTTCACCCAGGATGAGGGTGGGAGGACTGTCATTGAGGCATATATAATAAGGACAGTTATTCAAATTCTAAAATATATCAAAAAGTAATAGACCGGGTTTAATCATCTTATGAACTGTAACTGGAAATATTTCAGGTATAATGCATATTTTTATAAATTTTTAAAAATGTAGTTGTCATTGTTTTTGTTAACCTTGTGCTCGAGTGCTATAGTAACACTTTTGTGCAAATAAAATAGTGTGCAGAAGCTGATCCCGCAGATTGAGCCCGCATCGACTGTAGCTCTATGTTCTTGGTATTAACACTGTCAGAAAAACACACAGGGTGGATGAGAGGCGACAACCATCTTTAAATGTTGACAAACAGGCAAAGTTGATAATGGTGTTTTTAGGCAAAGTAGGAAATAGATATTTTATTATCTATTTTAGGCAATATATAGACCTCCTCATGAAGCCTAAATGTAACCAGTACTACAGCTGGACTGTAAACATAGCACCAAGTAGAGATCTCACAATGTTGGATTTTTGCATTACAATTATTTTGAGAAAAAAACCTACCATATTTAATAATTATTTATGATCATTGACCCCATGACCAAAAGGTGAAATCCCAAATGTTCTTTCATTTCTGTAATGTTACAGTATGTAGCCTGGTTTATTAAATCAGACTATCTGAAGGATAAAGTAAATTTGAGGTGGCATAAAGATAAAAACACCTGTCTAATAGCAAAGGCAAATTTGTCTAATAAACTAATAAAGAAGTCTAATAAAGAAACATATAAAACATGAGAAAAGGAACCAAAACTTAGGTATTACATAAACTTTTGTTATTGGAGATTATCGCAAATTTTTCTTATATTATTTCATATCGTTATAAAACTTGGCCATATCCCCCTGCTCTAGTTGGGTGTGGGAGGGGTGTTCCTTTGTTCTCCTGCCGAGCCCCAGTATGGTGTATTTGATATAACAGCAAGGTCACACATTGAAGATGTAATTAAATTGTTATCTGCAACAAGGAAATCAATGAGCTCCGTCATTACATGTCATGGTGTCAAAATTTCAATTTGCTTCAGAAGGTTAAAATCACATTTCATGCCTGTGACCTGAATCATTTAAGTGATAAAGTATGCTTCCAGTTTACAGTTGCAGGATTTAAACACATTTAGACCATCACCTTCTTCATATGCGTCTAAGCTTCAGCCAGTTAAAAACACCTGTGGTCTTCTAGATATCTGAAAATCTTTCTTCTCTTCTCAGTACCACCACATTAACGGTCTTTTGGTCTTTGGTCATTTGTCACATTATCGTATGCCTATTTCAACCTTTTTTAAATATAATTTTATTTTCACCCCACAAACAAGTAAGCTAATAATTATTAAGTGAACAATATATTCGAAAAAAGCTTGTCTCTTTTACTTCAATAAATGAGTACCAGGGGAAAAATGTATTGAAGCATTTATCCAACCATTTATCCAATCATAGTCATCCCAGCTTGTCAAAGCCTGATCTCAGAAGATAGCTAGGGTAGTACTTGGATGGGAGACCACTGGTAATACCAGGTGTCACAGTGGAGCGTCAGTGGCAAAAACTGTCATCCTTAGGCACTTCACCTATATTTCCTAGTGGAGTGTGTGTGTTGCTGGTGGTCGGGGGGGCTGATGGCACAGATTGGCAGCTTCGCTTCTGTCAGTCTGCCACCACTGAGTGTGGAGTGAATGAACAATGAACTGTAAAGCGCTTTGGGTGTCTTGAAAGGCGCTATATAGATTCAATAATTAATTAATTAATTAATTAATTAATTAACTCTTAAAGAAGCAATGAACCGACCCAGTGAGACACAGATGAGCCCTTCCAATAATAATTAGGGGTTTTAGGAGTTTTTCAAAGCTATATAAAATGCTTCATGTCACCGATTTATTCAGTTGTTTTAATATATTTCCTCTCTTAAATGTTATGAAGCCATTGTGCAAACTGTGAATGCTTTTAGTTCTCCCTCTGCCAGATAAAATATCATAATGTAATACTTTTTTTTTTCTTTTTCAGTCAAGCCATAAATTATCATATCCCTAAAAGTCCCAGAGAAGAAAAAATCCCTTTAATAAAGATAGCTCTCCTCTGTTTTCTTTTAATATGATGGGTTTGTTTTTTGTTCAGATCTGGTGTATACAATATAAAATACAATTCTAATGCACTGTACCTCTTACCAATCACTGTATATTTAGTCAGGCATCTTAACATATAAGAGGAATGTTTTTCTTTCCTCTGCTAACCCCACTGAGATTAAGAAAGCAATCACCTCTTCACCAGTATATATTTAGTTGGAACTAATATTTTAAAAAATGCTGTGACATTGTGGTTTAAAATTGTGGCCCTGTGGAGCATCACCAGGTTTCCGTTTAACCTAAGAGGACAACTTTTCTGCAGAGAGGAAATGGACTGGATTATTCTTCAGGACACAACTCCAGACACAGCTCACTGCAATATACACTGAGTCTCACAATTCTGTCTAGACCAGAGTAAATCTGATCCTTCAGTGATGAGAAGATACTGTGCGGCCACAAGTACTTACTCCTACATTTCCAAATAAAGGTTCTTTTTGAAAGACTAGTGTGTTGTTTACAGATATCCTGACATGTTGAGACTCCTAAAGTTTTGTCATTGAATGGTTAACTGTTAGTTTAGTCTTGGTTCCTGTTTTGTCTCTTTATTCCCAGGTGAGGTGACATTTGGTCAGTATGATGATTTTGTCCAAATTGAGTGCTGTAGTGGTGCTTAAAAGGCCAATTTTGTTTTGTTTGTTTAAGGTTGTACTGAAGTATAACAAAGTGATTTTAAATATTTTTTACAGTGTTACACTAGTTTATCAAATCCACTTTTCTAATATATACAATTTGACTACAGGCTTAAAAATAGAGGAATGGTAATGGTGGTCCTCTACAGTTCTTAAATAATGAGCAGAAGTAATGTATGCAGAAGGTCTTTTGATGTGTAGCAGTGTGATACCAGGCTAACACAGCAGTGGTGTCTTGAAGCATGACCTTCTGAGTCAAATCACCAGTTTAGCACAAGTGCTATGATCCCAGACAGACTCTCTCTGCATATATCAAGACTAATGATTCCCAGCAGTCACCCATTAATGGCCATATGAAGTATGATATAGCCATCACTTTTAGACATAAAATCATAAAGCAAAAAGGAACAGGCAATGTGGAACTGCTCTGGATTGTTCAGGTTACTTCCAATTGATCGTAGTCAGATATAGTCTGGTATTGAACTGGCTCACATGAGGCCAGCCCTCAGAGGGAGGAAGAGAAGCTCAGGCTTTCCCTGGCAGTAGATAACATGTATTATTGATAGTTCAGTGGAAGAATACAATTTCCATCACATATCCATGAAATGACATTTAGCAGAAAGTAGAGTGGCTGCAAATAGTACTGAACACCTCACCATTTTATATTTATAAAGATGCCATTAAAGGTAACAGCATAAGTACACCACCCCATGCAAATAAATCAACCCATAGATGTCCATAAATTATGTTGTGAGTAATAATGTGAAAAGACCAGGGGAAAAAGTATTTGATCACCTGATAAAAGAGAGGTGCAAAAAGGCATGGAAAGCCAAGACAGGTGTGATCAATCTGCATTACAGAAGGATATCTTAACTTAAAAACTATAATCCACATGTGAAAAAAAAAAAAAAAAAGTCACTATAGAAACGGCATGATAGGGGAAGGCACTCTTGGACAGAGAGAAAATAATGACCAGACGTGTTGTCAAAGAGCCAAGGGTCACTTGTGGGAAGCATTGGAAAAAAACGGTAAGCAGCAGACACAACAAGTACTGGGAGACCATTGCTTGATCAAATGAGACCTGTTCTTAGAAGGTCAAATGCTCATCACCAAAACTACACATCTCTACAATGAAGTTCAAAATCATGTATCTCGACCAAAAGTTTGAATGTTGACTTTAGAATATGACTCTGATACTGATCTTATTTTAATTGCTGGGTTTTGTACATTGTTTAAGAGAAGTACTGTAATTAACCTGAAGCAAAGCCAACAGATTATGACACTAGCTCACAGATCAGTGGTGACCTTTGAATGTGACTGGATTTATTACATAGCTCAAATCCATTTTCCCATTGATAATTATATATTTAACATCACCCGTATCACTGAGGCCTATTGATACTTTGCAGTGACATCACGCTGGGGGTGTTCTACATGTATCTGTAGCTGATGTGTCTGATGTTCAGCATGGTGACATAATGTACACATTAGCAAACACTGCCAAAAAAGGTAAAAGATTGTCTGAAATGCAAGAAAAATACTAAATTTTAGATAATATAGATTTAAACAACACATTTTCTGAAGCCTGTGATCAATTCAAGCATTCACGGTCCTGTTTAGGAGTTTGATTTTCAACAAAAGCTGAGTGACTAACTGAAAAACTGTTGGCTAATGATAGTTAGCTTGTGACTTTAATTTTATGTGTGAGATACATGTTAAACAGTAGAAAACCAGATAATCTATTGTATATATTGTAGTTCCAGCCAAGCCAGCTGTTTGTGATTGTGTTAAAATAAAGCTCAGAATAAAGTCTAAAAAGCCTCTGATAGAGCAGTGCCTCCAGTTAGCTGCAAAGTATCAATAGGGACTGTGTCTGCTGGCTGCTGATGCTTTGGAAACCCATTTTATGAGCTGGTGGAAGTTGAGAAGCGTAACAGAAATCTGGGCATCTGTTTTCAGACTGTTGACCTAGATAGACAATAGATGGGTGTTAACTTTCATTCACAAACTTTTCCACAATTTTGCTGCTTATGTGACATTACAGGGCGAAAGGATTTGCCTAAAATCTTTTTTACTCAAACCTTCTCAACATGCCTGAAACTTACACCTCGTTTTTTTTTTACACTTTTGATTTTCAACTCCACCTGTTTTAATGAAGGCTGCTCTACTAAATACATGTCACATTGTCTCTTACTGTATTTATCATCTGCAGAAGATTATCATGAAACAGGGCTCTTTATTTCTGTCAGTACAATTGCGACTTACAAGGCTCCCTTTATAAGTGACAAAATTGTTAATAATTCTGAAAACAAAGTAAAAAAAAACAACCAAAAAACACGCAAGTTTTCCCATTTTATTCATCACTCTTTCGGTGTGTTGCAGAAATTGCTTCCCAATATCTCTAGCCTTATAATTGGAGCGTGATAGTCAGTCCACAATAACAAAGTAGTACAAAATGTGTCTAAAACAAGTAGAAATTGTGTTCCCTTTTGGCCAACAGGTTTTGACATCTTTTTATGTTTAAAAATTATAAAATTTGTGTTTGTTAGATTATGCTTTGTGTTGTCAGAATGTAACAAAGCAATAAATGTGACTGAAATGCTGCCTGAAAGCATATATCCCTTCTATAGTGCCACACAACAATGATGAACACATACGTGTGCCAAAACCTGCAGAGCTGAGCATGTGAGCTGTACCCATAAACTAAATTAGCCAGATCTCCATGATGAACATACTGATGACCCCCAGTGGACAGGTTTATCAGATGCCAGAGGCTCCAGTCTATACCTAAATGTTCTACCAAACACGAAGTATTTAATGTGCTACATGTACTCAAATAATGTGATTTTAACAGTGCAAGAGAAGCTACATACCAATTACCTTCTCAACATGACCTAAAATGTAAACTAAATCATAAATTCCCTTACAAAAATACTAATACTTTTCATTATCTATTATTATCAGAATAATACAAGAAAATATTGCAATCTGAGATGATATTGTAATAAGTGAATGTGTCAGGTGAATATGGCATAGATAAAAACAGTAGTAGTTTTCTAACCCCTCTGAGGGACATTTGTTGTCTCCTGGTTGCTATCTAGCAGCTCTTCATCGGAGAAACTGATGTGGAGGCAGGTGTCATTCATATTGGACTGTTCTGAGTCTAAGCTCAGATGTTCTGATTTCAGTTCAGATGGAGAATTACTGCTTTCTCTTCTTTCCTCAGGGGGACTTTCACAGCCACTTGTAGCAATTACAAATGTCATTCGTTCTCCAAACAGGTTGTCATCGTCACACAGGGGTGAGAACAGCGACTTGGTTTCTGAGCGCACACCAGAGTCCTCACTGGTGGAGCAGGAGCTGGTCTCTCCATTACTGAAGGAGTGGAAGTCTCCGGAGGACAGAGGGCTCGGGGTAATGTCGGGGAAGGACAGACTGCTGCAGCGGCTGGGGGCGTCATCATTAGCGCTCACCTCCAGAGGCAGCGGCGCGCAGACGGTGTCTGAACTTGGAGACAAGGTCCTACTGGCTCGTTTACGACTCATAGACGGGGGAGGAGGGTCAAGTTTGGGGATTGGACACCTGTCAAGAACATTAAAAGATATAAAACATATTATAACATTATAAATCATTAACACAAATTTGCAAAAGTTTGAGTTTACATTGCTTTGAGTTTATATTGCCTTCTATGCCATATTTATCATATTCCAGCAACTTTTATCCGATGAGATTGAAAAATCTGTCCAAAAACCATATAACAACTATATGAGAGCAGAAGTATCATTTTGAGTTGCCTGTGTATCCATGTAAATAAATTAAATTAAATTGCATTATTTCTGTATGCAAAAACACTGTAGATAATAGGACAGCTAGCACAAAACTGAGTGGCATATGTACTGATCCAGAGACTAAAGGTACCAAAATTATAGAGGAATAGTCATGATTTATAGATGTTTTCTCTCTGTTTATAGTCATTTTCTCATGAAGACAGTCAAAATAAGCCTCAAGGAACAATCTTTCTAATAGCATTCACAAAACTGCCTATAAAATGAACACAGTGTGATGTTAGCTTTCACTAGACACAAATCCTCCTCTGCGGCTACAACCTGCTGTTTTGGTCTATCTAGCAGCTTTATGCATCTCCGCAGCTCCCTGTGGAGAAAATGGGTCCTAAGGAAGTGAGAAAGAGCTGGAGGCTTAACCCTCCTTCGTGGATGACACCAGAAACACACATGCACACAGCAGAAATAAATAGCAGTACATTAGCCTCCCTGATTATACAGCAGAATACCATGATAACAGCCTGTGTGAACATCTGCCCGCTTACTACTACTCTCATGAGGGAAAAAAACAGACGAAAACCTGCTAACAAGTCCTCCATCCTATAAAGTAGATGTTCCCAGAGTTTTCTAATCACATACATACAATTTGATTAATTGAGTAGAAAAAAATATATTAAAATGGCACATTGATTAGATGAAACACAATGCATTATTCCTTATATAAGATGTCCTCAAACATCTGTTCTGCGAAGCACATCATACAATGAATACATTTACATTCAATTCTGTTCTCACAGCTATTTGTAAAAGCCTTATTGGTCTCTGATTTTTTAGTGTTGAATGTCTTTGCCTGGAACCTTTTTCTCATAAGCTGACTCAGCACTCTCCTTCTGTCACGCACTGTCCTTTCTCTCTTTGGCTTCCTTATTCATTGTTTGGCCTCCTCCTCAAGTTATATTCAAACTCTGCCAAGTAATTTTCTTATTTTATCATGTTTTTATATAGCCTCTGCTACCTGCATCAGGTGATGTTAGAACTACAGTGCATATAATAATGTAATATAATTTATAATCACTTTTTGACTTGAATTCTTTTGAAATCATGTCTCTTACTACATGGGGGGAAAATGTTTCTTCCTGAGTAGTGAATATATTTTTGTATTTCAGCCTATATCTTTGTGCCTTGCACACAGAACATTATCCATGACAGAACTACAGAATAAACATGCAAATTCCAACACACACTTATACTTTCATATATAAACCAAAATGGAGTGCAACTGGGGGTGCATTATTTCTCTCCTTCTGTCTTACCGCCACAAAAAAGTGTGGAAAACACAGTGTGGCTGTGCTGATGACATGACTCCTCTGATTAGCCAAATGCTAATATGGTTATAAATTTGCACATCAATATCTGCATTTAAATGGATCTTGTTATGCAGTGATTAGGGCCACAGACGAGACACCCACATGGTTCACTAGCACATGCCCCATGCATGCTACAGACCAGGGAGATAGCTCTGCATGCGGCACGTCATTAGTTATACTCACATAGAAGCAAGAGAGAGGGCTGTTAGGATGGAGGATATGAGGAGAGAGAGGAGCGAGCTGTGGCATGGGGCTCCCCAGGCTGGTGCAGCACATGATCAGAGGGACAGGGAGGGGGACATGATGGAGTGTATTAACTGTAGACTAAGGCAGCAGCAGGCGTATGTATGTTAGGACAGTGACAGACAGAGGGGATGGCTATATGAGAAGGAGGAAAAGCACAAAAGGGTCCTCGCACCTGTGCCAAAGAGAGGGACAAGAAGAGAATTGAATTACTATGTTTTCAAATTTCGAATTCAAAAGATTACTTCCACAAATTTTCGATAATATAATCTTTGTTTTTGAATAGGTAAAGTCCTTTATTTTTCATTATACATATGCATTGTGCAACAAAACTGCAAAGGTCAGGTAACCTGCATGTTATTGGAGGTATGGGAGATCGGACCACCCACAGGAAACCTACCCAGAAATATAATTTCTTATCTGGGAATTGAACCTTGGACTTTCTACCAGAACATCTTTTTATAGTAATGTTTTAAACAAATCCTCATCCTAAAGTGCTGCTGCAAGTTTTTTTAACTCAAACTTAACTTTTAAAAGCTTTAATATTGTTTCTGCTCTAACAATCTAAATCCAAATGTTTGATCTATTTGTAGTTTGTAAACCACTTTGTGATTTTATTTGTGAAAGGTGCTTGAAATTAATTACTTATGAGCTAGTCCAAACAAGCCCAAGTCGATTGGGAAACTATTCTGACACAGCGCTCAATTATATAATGTTAAACATATCTCACTAATGGAACAAATCTATAAACCACAGTACATGCAATGTAAAAAGGACAATAAACAGTGTCTAATAGTCCTTAATTTCACAAGTAAAAAATTATTTCTAACTTAACTTTAAGGAATAAACGAGTCTTGTTACTAGACTTTCTCTTGCACTTAGGCATGGGAAAACTCAACCCAACGCCTGCAAACATCCTTCATTATAATCACATACAATCTGTGGCAATTGAATTACTGATAAACAACGAGGTACGGGACTGGTACAGGACTGACCAACACACTATTATGATAATGATAAGACGGTGCAGTGCTATATAGGGATGGGTACCGAAAACGTACCAAAAAGGTAAAACTCACGTTCTTTCAGTGACAACTTTCGGTTCCTTGGCTTTAATGCGAGCGTCAAGGAGCCAATACATACACCGTAGCAATTTAACAGCAGCGCAGGTGCTCACGTATTATGACTGCGCCCTAAACAAACTCAAAGGCAAAAACTGCGCTCACGTTTAACGTAGTTGTACAAAACGCAGTGTCATCTTACCGATGAAACAGGAGAGATGAAGTAACAGCGTGCAGCTTGAAACTTAGATCCACCCGAAAACACATCCAATCCTTTACCGTGCCTCAAAGTGCGTAAATCCACACCTATTCAGTTTGTAGAGCCCGCGTAAAATTGAAGCCAAACAGGTAACATTAACCAAACTCCTGGTCCCAAATAAGCGAGGTAATATCCAGTGTGGAGCGTGTCTCTGAGTAAAGACGCAGCCAAATGCGTAAAGTTGAAGCCAAACTGATAATATGAACCAATACTCTGCCAAAATCGTCCTACTCCTCTTTCCAGGTAAAAGCGTAATTCACAAATGTGGTGTATATATCCACCGTGGCGCCGTGTGCGTAAAGACGCAGCCAAACGAGTTCGCGTAAAGTTCTCCATAGTCCTCTTCCTCCGTCCAGGTAACCGCGCAGTACAAGCGTAAAGTTACTTATCAAAACAAAGAGCACGTGCTTCGTGCGCTGCCTTTAATTTAAAGAGGGGTATACGAAGAAAACAAAAGTGGGACTTAAGCGCGTGTAAATCCTGCGCGCTCTGGTTCATTTGTATGCGCATTTGTATGAAGTTGTAACTGAGCATCGTATAGTAGCATACTCTGTTTTAATATATGAATTAACGTAGTTAGAAAGTAATTCAAGGATTGAAAAGTACTTTATTAATAATACTGGCCATTAATTTCAAAAAGCAGGTATTGTTAAAGTACTGGTATCGAAAAAAAATCAAACGGTACCCCATAATTAAAACCAATACCGATCTGTCTTTGCCTTTCTCTGAAGTCAATTACCTGCGTATAATTACTTCTGAAGTGTATCTATAGACACAAAGGGATTGGTCTATTATTAAAGTCAAACATTATAATCCATATTTTGAATTGTCCTATAGAGCGTCAATTTGTTAAGGGAGGTAATAAAGCGAGAGGGAAAAAAGGTATCTGCCTTCTTGTGCAAGGAACATAAAATAAAGGCCACTCAGGCAGTAAACATTGATTCGCTGGGGATATCCTGAAAACAACACCAAATGGAGGCAATAAAAATGTACCATGATGTGGTAGAAAGTACGAGGGACCAATCAAGTTGGAATAATCCAGAGTTAAAAATACTTTAAAATGCATACAGACATTCAGAAAAAAAGCACAATATATATTAAGTTGAATGTCTAGTGTATATGGGCAACATCATTACGTATTTTCTATAGCAAAATTATATTTTCAAGATTGACGTAATTTTTATATGGACGAAAAACAAAAGTAAATTGGAAACAAAGAGAGAAAGCTGTTACATAATACTAATAACAATAAAAGGAGTATTAAGGCCTCTGCTTACACACACCCACGGGAACATAATACTGTGATGGAAACAACAGATGCCCCTCTGTCCCTTTGCCTCCATCTTTCTCACGTTAATTTAGGTTCAACGTTTTGGGTTAGGTTCAACAATCTTAAGTGTTTAAGAGTACAACTGTAATTCACATACTCAAGTCAAATACTGCGGGGACATATGTGATTAATTACGCAAAACATTTTTTTTTAGCTTTCCATGTTATAACATTATTTTCTCATCAAGAGGTTTCCCCATACCTGAAGAGGTTTTAGATGCCATCCATACATGCATGAGTATTTGAGTGATCTATCCCGGGCCCTATACTCAAAAAACTCTCCTTACATTTAGCTATAACATTCTGTGCAACGCTCACGTCACCCATGCTCCCACAACAATTCCCAATATGCAAAACATGATACAAAACTGTACACAGCAACTTGACAAAACTGGAAGCTACCTGATTTATTTAAGACTTCTTGGTTTCCTTTATTTTTAACTTATTTTGATGTGATTCAAGGAGATTATAAACTCATAAAAATAAAAACTCATAAATAAATACAATTTATTAAATACATTTAATACGTCTGCTTATATCAAACTTCATACAAGAAGTATGAAAAAAGTAAAAGGTAAAAGTATTTTTGGTATAACTTTCTGATTCTCCGCCCTAATGTATCTGCAGTCCCCTGATTACAGCTTGCATTAGCTGCTGGATATTTTCCTGAGTTGCGCTTATTGTCTCTTATAACACTACAAGCCATTAACCTTATTGTGGATTCAAAAGTATGTAGAGGATGTCTGTGTACTTTCTTAAAAACAATAATGAAATGGAAAATCATGCATTGCTCTTTTGAAGTGCTTTTGTGGACATTCAAAGGTGCATTAAACATTTGTGGATAGTTAAATCTCTCCTCAGTCACTCAGGGTGGGAAGACATTCTGTTCTGGGGAAAGCTCAAAGGTGCATTGTGTAAGATTTCTGGTGGAGGCTCTGCTACCTGCTTTTCTCCATGGAGATGTTATTGCTTTGTCTGAAATATTTCACAGTATGGGATTAAATCTGTCTGTTTTCTGACCGAAACGTTATTGTGCATCTTTAAATAAGCAAGGCTAATCATCTGCACACACGCACAAAAACGCGTTCATAAACAGGTACGTGGATGAAGAGTTGTGGGTTATGATTGAATTGTCATCCTTACATGTAATAATAATAGCAAATAGATTTTCTGAATGTATATAATTGTGTCTTACTTTTCATCCATGCTGGTGGAGTTCCGCGATGTATATGGTACGATCTCATTACTGGTCTCTTTATTGTCTGCGGCGCTGTTGGCCTTAATAAAAGGGTCTCTGGTGAGTGCAGCCTCTGGTTTATTGCTGTTGTGGAGGTTGAGAAGGTTCAGGTACGACTCTGCACTGTCCATTGGACCAGGAGAGACAGACCAAGATGAAATGGAGGAGATGAGAGGGTCCAGGGAGTTGCTGTAGTGATCCTTCAGGTTCAGCGATAATGGTTTGATCGATGCTGGCCCATCTAACACACATAAAATGCAGACACCAAAAGTCATTACAGAATTGCAGAGGACCTCACATATTTGCTATTGCCAACATTATTAGATCATTATGGGTCATATAAACAAAAAAGGGTCATACAAGATGTTTTCTTGTTTTCTCAAGTGTTTTTCGTGCACATCTAATAATATATATATATATTATATTTCTGCTTATTAAATTCTGAACTAAGGTAAATGTTCTATACACATTTTTGTTACATTTTTGTAAAAAAAACAAAAACAACAACAACTTGAATTTAGATAATAAAACCCATAAAAGACAGTGCTTATTGTAAATAAACAAACATGTAAAAAATATTATATTGAGGTATTTCACCTAATTTTTCCTTTCTCTAGTAAGAACAAAATGTCACTGCGGTTTTTCCATCAGTCCGTATTATCTTTATTATCATTGTGCATTTGCATTTATATTGTTGCTTCAGCCTTGAGCATGGCTTTAATTCTTTCCAGCACTCATCTAGACTTCCAGTCTATAGTTATTATGATAAAAGCTAAGTCAACTGCATCCACTTAAAGCACACAGATGTAACTCACCATGCTCAGTAGACTTATGTCCTGGTGGTGTGGGTGTTTTTGGTGACTGTGCTTCCAGTTCTTTGAGCTGCTGCACCAGGACAGTTATGTGCTGGAGCAGGTCTCTGTTCTGCAGCAGTAATTGGTGCACTCGGGCCTGTGCCTCCATACGAGCGGCTGTCTCTGCTGCCATTTGGTCTTTCAACAACTGCACCTGCACACAAACATCTCTTTATTAATACACTTAATAGATTTAGGGGTAATGCTTTATATATTCACTGAATGGATTTGGATTTTGAAAGTTAGAGCACGGCCACATAAACTACTGCACGTTCTTGAAAGTTGTCATACGTGTAGTGGGTATGCCCCCTAGTGGGTAAACATGTGTAGTTTATGCATATCAGGCCAGCTGTTATTTCCCCTTGAAGGCTGGTGCTGGGAATTCATACAAGGTGAGTGATATAACAATGAAGATATTTTCATTCTTACATGTGTCACATTCTTAATAATCTCGCAAAGGATTCAAGAATACATTGAATACATGTCTGATAACTACAATGTTGTACCTGTGCCACAGCCACTTGAGTGTGTTGCTGCTGCTGCTGTAGCTGTTGCTGTAAAAGCTGCAGATAGTGCTGTGATGCCAGAGGGGTGAGGGACGGAGAGCAAGGGCTGCTGGGAGTAACGCCTTGTGACGTTACAGTGAAGACAGAACCCCTGTCAAAATCCTTGTAACACAAACACAAACAACACTGTTAAATTTTTTTTGTTTGACTAGGGCCCTATTTCACAAAGCAGGTTGAACTAATTTCTGACTCAGAGTTATCATACTCAGAGCAACTCAGAGTTTCACATTTCAGAAAACAGGTTTGGAGTAGAGTTAGACCATTCAGGGTTTGTTCAATTTGAGTTTAGCTGGTTTAACTGACATAGTTTAGCTCAGTTTTTATCCCTAGAAACAACACCTACATTTTAAGCAGGGTCTGGACCATCTACTTAAAATGTTCGAATTTAAAGGTGTATGTAGTGGGTGTTTGACGTTGTTCTAGGCTTTGAAGCCAAACTATTGTAACACACTTGCAAAACCACAAGGGGGCACAGTAGTACACCATAATAAAGAGCAACACCAGCAAATATAATGAAATACATTTTCTAGTACAATTGTCCATCGTATTATTACAAGGGTCAAAGTTGAAACAGAAAATGGAATAGCAGACTTGAATCTCTAAATGTTTTTGAAACAGTTACCACACATACATTATGCTCTATTATCCAGTTTCCTAATATAGTGTCAAATCATGTAACCAAAAAATAAATTAGTGCAGTTTACATGTTTAGGTGAGACATTGCCCATTTCTGTGTGGCTCAGCTCCCTGTACCTCTCCATCCTCCCCTGTTTTCTCTCCTCTACCCTGGTCCCATGATTTTGCTTATCTCCTCTGAGCAGATGTTTCTGAACCCCCTTTATGGGATTATGGTTTTGGGGATTAGGTAACCCCCATAACAGCGAGTGGGAATATTTTAGTCTTCTCTTTTTACAAAGACTAAATATCTTTACCATAGATACCAGCAAAACCACCAAACAACTTGCCCATAACTTAATGTAGATATGTAGACCAAATTTCAAATGTATCTCCCTCTAATGCTACAGTTTAGAAAAGAAATCCCCAACCCTTCCTTCCTTAAGTATTTCATGTCAGCTGTGATTAGTCACTGTGCAGTGCACTCAAAGATTTGGCCAGGTACTGCAGTAGATGACAAAGCACTTCTGTAGTGCAATGAGCCATTTGGCAACAGTATGCCCGGCTAAGAGCATCAAAACACAGCTATGGCCAAAGCAATGAATTAAAGCAGGGCTAATGTCCTTTAGAAGGCAATGCAGAAAGATACAAATATTTTAAATGTAGGAAACCCGGATGCTATCCTTACATCTGGCATGAGACATAAAGTCAAATGCCTTCAACAATATTCCAAATTTTAAAAAAATCTAAAAAATATTGTAACTTTCCTAAAAACAGTACAAGTAACTTTAGTGCTTTTATCAAACCTACCTATTTTGCAAAAAAAAGCAAATGTGTTTATTGTCCAAAAGGTATTTTGTCTTACTATTATGGTCTGTCCAGGTCTGACCACACTAAGTTCTGCCAAGCTTTGCAGGATTTCACTGACTGCTTTCTCACTCTCCGAAGGTCCCTCTTCTTGTTTTCCTTCGATGTTACTCTTTTCCGTGTCCCCTTGGTCGGCTCCTGTCAGCTCATGACCTGATTGGGAACATTGCAGACAATAACAACATTGACAGCACTTTAAACACAAGAGGTGCAACGAAGAAGAACAAATAAACAAAGGCACCATGCATTTGGGAAACAACAACAGGAAATACAGACCCCACAATGTGCTATCACACATCTCCAACTCAGTGTGCAGCGACAAGAGACCATTAGGAGGACAAATTACACTCATTACTACTGACATTGCTGCAGACTTCAATTTGCTTTGTAGAGGGTAAACCTTCATCATTGAAAATGTAGCAAATGAAAAGCAAGCAAACTGGTCTAATTACTATAGATAAAAGAATGTCATATTTGCTTTTTCATAAATAAGATTGCTGAATATCTTACCTTCATTGTCATTGTGTCCGTCTGCCTGTCCGTCTGTATCCTGCTCAACATGCTCCAGACTGATTTTATGGCACACCTCAAAGGCCTGTCCCACAGTTCTGACTATACGCATGGCCTGGGTCTGTCAAATAAAGAATTATTACATTTTTATTTTACTATATCAAATAATAGCATACAACTAAATCCCAGTGGGTTTACCTTTTTCTTGGATTTAAAAACATTACACCTGAAAGAATTGTTGGAGCCATCTCTCGCAATGTAACTGAAAATCTTTAAGTCCTGAGAGTCATGAGACACATAGAAGATTCTGTAAAAACAAATGGGAAAACACTTTCATAGACCTGTCCATAAGTTACAGTATAACCCAGCACTGAGGCACACTGCAAGGGTCTAATAATTAATTATTTTACCATCTGTTTTAAAATTGCTTGGAAATGTTTCTAACTTATTGCTAGTTATTTATGCAACCATTTCAGTGCCATACATTTAAATGCACCTATTTTTAGAAGAGCAAATGGGATGTTAACTATATGCACATGCTACAGGCCATGGATTATTCATTACCAAATTTGCTGCGTGGCATGAATGAAGTCTCATAAGGTAAAATGAGGGAGCAAAGTTATAACTTCATCATTTATCTTTGACATTCCTTGAAAAGTGAGTTATATTTTTGCCAAGCTCTAATGCAAACTTGTACAATAGACTAATAAAGAAGCTAAAAGAACAGTTACCAGAGAAAGACACACATCTAACCTGTATATAGGGTCATGCATGATCAGCATCTTGCTCTCATCCCATGTCCATTCTTTCCTCTGTCAAGAAACAAAATAAAAACACAATACTTTAAAATGGTCATGAAGGTAATGTCTTGTAATTACCATGAGGTAACATACCTTTTGTTTCTTTCTGAGTACCACTTTGACTCCATCGACGGACACCACAATGCTTACTTTCTTCTTCTTGATATTCTTTGCCTTGAATTCGTACTATATAAAAAAAAAGTAGAAAACACATAACTTAGTTCAATACATGAAATTCATGAATCTGATGATACAAGGTCAGATTTCATGTAGTTCTTAACATGTAAAAATTTAAACAAATACAAAGATCAAATAGAAAAGGTAGCCTCGGGTGACTATTTTGCTGCTGTCTGCAATCTGCTGTACAACAGCTGTGTCCACACTCAGTGAGTAACACATTTCACTTCAGCCTAAGCACTCTGTCCTAAAACCTGTCCACTTGAATGACTGTAAAAGGAAAGCAGGAATATCATATGAGCAACCACTTAAATCAGCATAATTCCAAGTTAAAGAAAGCTAAAAATTAAGAGGTTAAATCCCTTGTCTTTAATGGTGGAAAGCACAGAGATTTGTTTCCTCCCTGGGACTGACTCAAGACCACATAAGTAATGAAGGCTGTACCAAGAAGTCATCTTGCTTAAAGATAAAAAAGTATCTGTTTAATCAAAACTGCCTACTCGCCTGAGAGGACTTGCTGTGGGTGTGACACACAATTTGGGAATAGATTTTAATTTAATTTAAATTTAATTTGAAATCAGCTGTTGCCACATTGCTCAGTGATTCTCTGCGTCAGTTGGTCTCTCCCTCTCTTGAAACCATAGTGACGAAAGTTTCAGGCTAATTATACAGAAGCCATTCCCATGAGAGCTGATTAAATGAGAACAGGTTTAGAAGTCTGCATAAAGACACGTTTAATGAACTTTAGAAAATTAAAACTGCAAAAATGACTGTACCAATGTGGACTTTTAGCCTTGTTGTGCAGCAGCTGTACACCGATTTTCACTTAGCCCAAGTCAAAACAGCTCTTCTATAATTCAGACTTCAATTCAGGCAAAGGTTTTAACAAATTCATGGAAGTGGCATCATTTTGTCAGTAATATTTATTTCTTTGTATTTTTCTGTATGTGTAGATACACTAAACATCATGTAATGTGTGACAGTTGTTAAGTTTAATTTAATTCATGAGTGTCAAATATATTTTTTAAAATAACTTATAGTGTGAGCAGTGGGATTTCACCGCTAAAGCCAGGTGTATCACTCTCAAAGAAATATGTTTGCGACACATTAATTTTGGTGTCTGGAGTTTGAACATGTGTGCGTAAGCCATTCCGACTCATCATTTTCACAGACAGCGTAACAAATTTCTCTCAGCCTTCTTCCTTCTTCCAGGCAATCCAATATGAATGTGGCTCACAGAATAACAATGTCTATTGCTCTCCGGTATAAGAGAAGGCACATTTAGCATTACAATTTATATTATGATAATTATTCACAATTATTGACACCCTGACAAAAAATTGTGAAATCCTTAATTCACTTTGAATTCCCACTGTTTAATAGGGTACCATTCCTCTGCTATGTAAGCTGGTTGAACTAAAGTAAATGTGAAATAAACAGCCAAACAAATAGCAAATGTATATGGTTTGCTGTGGTTTCTAGAGAAAGGAAAGCATTAATAAATGGGGATATGGCTTGTTATTTTGGTAGTAATAATATGTGAATGGTGCTATAACAGTGGAATATGGTGCAACAGTTTCACAGCAGCATGGTATAATCAATCTAAAGCTGCTCTGCTCAATATAATGACTGATTCATTTGTACCTCATTGGGACTGATAATCGAGACTTCTGAATCCACTCACTGTCAGTTTGGAATGAATAATGAACATAAAAACTATCATTTATGTTTTTTGAAATTTCATTTCATAAAAATCCTAAACAGTACATTGCTGTTGAATCAAATAGTCATAAATTAGCTTATGACTAACCACTTTTAGTAGGCAAATTATCAACCTAATAAAGTTAGTCAGTTCCAGTGCTTTTTTTTTTTTTAACCAGAACTGAACCTTCACACATTACATTAGGTAACTACCACGCCCATGCACAGTGCCAGTGCTCTTGTGACTGGTCCCTCTGGGCAAAAGAGGAGACACTAGCAGAGGAAGCTGCATGGTGACCTTTTACAATAAAAGATAGTTACGCTTGAGATTAACATTCATCAAATCCTGTGCACCTGCCAACCGCCAGTTGTTCTAGAATCCCGTAGCTTTGGAATTAAAAGGGGCCCACTCAATTCTTTGAAAAAGTAATAATGAAAATGTCCTAATTTTGGATTCCTTGTAACAGAATAACATTAAATAAGAGGAACCCCCAGTCTACTTGGGTGCTAAAAAGCTGAGGAATGCAGGGTGCTTTGTGGGTCACAGACACTCCCTGCTGCAGTACCATAGAATCTATACAACAGTTTACAATGGGTTCTATACACAGCAGCCTAGCAACCCTTTCAATACAATTCACAAGATTTAAGGACTTCGAAGGAATTTCACTAAATTTTTTTCCTGGTGACCTCACACGAAAATGACGGTTGAAAGTTCAGATAAAAAGGCAAACTGCTGTACAACTGTTGAAAACAGCAGATAAATTTTTTAAAAAATCAGATAAAAAGAGTTGTGGTGATAATGCAGACTAAGCAAGCATTTTCAGATCCAAAGCCAAAAAGCACACATTTGATGTTCAAAAAATTCCATTTCTGTGGTATACTGAAGACACTCACTGCCAGATCAGTCCTTGTTATCTTGGCCTACATCGTGAGGGGTATAATACTCCCTACAATGAAAGCATAGCTAGACTGAAATGTACAACACTATTATAACCTCTTCAGGGTTCATGTTTCTGGGTGCTGGGTCTGTAGTGATAGTAAATAAATGTCTCCTTTTAGAACTCCAACACCATGTCTCTTCTCTTCAACTCTCTTCACCTACAACTTATTCTACAGCATATGAGAGTGTAACAGTATAACATCTTTAACCATTGTACAACCAAGTAGAGTAAAACATACAAAGAGACTACCCTAATATTAATGTATTGCACATTATATTCACCTACAACAGACTTTAAAACTTAGTTTTTACTTTTATCTACTTTTAAAAATTCAATCCATATTATTTTCCAGGATCAGTTTTATTACTTTTATATCTTCAACTTTTATATAATCAATTTTATATGTTTTATATCTTTCAATGTTTCATGTTACGATTCACTGTATGACTGATGTGTGAGTGTTTGCATTCTGCATGTACTTGCAAATTAGTTCTCAACTGACTTACATGATGAAATATTGAATAAAATAAATATTAGATTTGACTTTCTGTACATGTGAACCAGTGACCCAATCAATCACAACCATTTGGCTTTGAAAAAATTATTGCCTCTATCAACTGTGTATGAGTGCTGAGTCACAACAAATGGCATTGTAAATCAGCCAGTGTTTGTTAAATAATTTAAACAATGTAAAAGGTTTAAATGAACAAATATACATGTGACCTTCTAATTATTGTGTATTCAATAAGAATGGCTATAATAATATATTTTAGCTGTAAACCCAATCCCAATACCCCAGATTGGTGTAGCTCTCTAGCGTTCAATATCTGAATCGATTAGTTTCAAAAAAGTTTTGAAAAAGTACCCTGCTGTCAATGAATGACACAGCACTGTTGCCATCTGCCAACAGCTGGCTCTTTGTGGGTAAAAGGCTCTTTTTTTCTCACACTGCATGTGTGTTTACAGCTTGGCGGACTGAATTGATCAGTTGTAGCATATGTTAATAAATCAAACCAAATGAACAAGAGAGAAACACAACTTGCCCTCTTTGAACCGCTGAGACGCATAATAAGCAGGTTGGTTATTGCAGTCTGTGTAGCTGCAAGGTCACCTCTGTGAACAGTGTGTTTGGTGAGAGAGTTAACTACACCTGAAAAGAGCGTGTCAGAGGAAGGAGTCCCAGTGCGCCCAAGTGCTCTTAAACATACCCCCCCTCCCCTCCACTCCTTCACACTGTGGATGGCCCCACGCCTGAGCGCCTCTCTGACGGGCACACAGAGAGGACAGCCAGTCCCCAGCTTCGACTGCACTTACTCCGGTTAGTCACATGGGACAAGGAGGAAATACAAAGGAACAACCTGAGCATACTAAATACTTTGGCTGTAGTCTTTAGTCTAGACTTGAAGCTAGAAGGTGCAAAAAGGAGAAAGAATAAAACCACTGAAATAAATATGTGTATTGGTGATTTCCATTTAAAATGGGTGGAGCAATAATAGCAGTGGCGATAAAACAAACCTGTTTAGCAAAATGCTAAATGCTCCAATAATTAAAAATATTACAGTTTTGTATTCATGCATAGTCATAATATCTTATCATGTAAAAATCACATTTTGTATTTATTTGACAGTCATTTATGATCTTATTTTTTGCATTTCCTTACTTGGAAATGACATTGCAGAGTTACCAGTGATAAGATATCTTATGAATAAATGGCCCAACGTTTCTATAAGTCAGTTTAAAACCATATTTTTGATCCAAGATAGGCCTATACTAGTCAGCTGATTTTATTTTTTAGTGTATAGGCTAGGCTCTCCTGGACAGGTGGATATTTTATTTTCAGCTGCCCAAAGAATATGCATAAGGTCTGCACAAAATCTACTACACAGGTCTAGGTTTGTGGTAAAATGGGCTGAGGGCGAGTTTTAGGTTAAATAATCCAAATCTGCCCTATATATTGACCCAAAAATATCAATAGACCTTTTTGCCTTTGGTTTCTCTGGATTGTATCGACATTGGCCATGAAAAATCTCATACCGGTTGATCTATAAACCAAACTCAACCCCAAAGCTAACAGCTAATATTTTATAAAACTAAAGCAATTTTGTAATGATAAAGATATTCAGCAACCTTGGACATTTCTCTAACACTACATCAAGAACCTTAAAAGTCAACATAAACAAAGGATGGGGAGACAAGGGATGCCATCTGTCAACCCAAAAGCCCCCAAAATCTCAATAGGCTGTAATTAAGAGGTCAACAAAGCTCTAATCTGACTGGTCTGAGGTAAGACTTCTATGAGAGCACAGTGAGATGAGCCAGGCTGATTGACTAGTGATTCAATGTCAAAGTCAAGAAGGGAAGAAATTGTAACCTACAAAATAAGAAAATCATAAACTCATAAAGCTGTTATCCCAATAACACTAATGAATATTGTTTGACAACACAGGGGCTGTTGCTGCCTGCATTAGAAATTCAGTTTTAATACCCTGATGGCATGACACAAAGAGAGTCAATAAATACAGGAAAAAACCTTGGCAGCAGACTACTTAAGACTCAGACAGTTACAACATTGCCTTTTTTATAGTAAATTCACGTACTTTTGGAGAAGAGCAGCCATCAGGCTTTCACACATGGGCTCAGTGCTGATGGGCACATTAATGACTTGCAATGAGACCCCCACATTACATTAGGCTTGAGAATATCTTATTCTGTTAGAAGCTTTACTGATGCCAACAGTTTCTCAATAAAAAGTATTACAGTTTCCACTTTGAAGACTTACTAAAATATATACAAGTCTATAGTAAACTGCATTCACAAGTATAGACTCATTTAAAATCAGGTCTGAAGTGATAGCCACACAGAGACATATACAGCTATGTAAGCCAGACAGAACTATTAGCCATTTTAGAGAATAGAACACGAGAATAGAGCAATACATAAAAAATTGAAAGTCCCTGACAGAAACTTCAGAGCAGTTCAGTGGGGACCACTGGAGCACAATATTTGGGTTAGCTTTGCTCAAAAATGTGCTCTCTTGTGCCTGATTTAAAATGAGGACATATTCTGTTTATGATGACTTTATATGAATGCATCTGGATGAGTCAATTAAAATTTTAGGATTCAACAAATTACACAACTAAAATTAAAGTTTGATGAAAAAGATACAGTAATTAGGACCTTACACTGATCTCAGTCTAATGTTTATTTGAGCTAAAAACTACGAACACCCCACACTCCTTATTTAAATATAATACAATATAACAGATACAAATTAAGACAAAAATCAAAGCAAGGAAGATAATGAAATAAATAACATGAGCTGTGTTTGAGCAGTGAATGATACAAGTGAGAAACAAGTGAGTCTTTCATGTACTGCTAGAGCAGTCACATTCAAAGTAGGACAGCTCAGAAGCAGCAATTTCTTCATACAAGTAATGAGTCAGTTGACATTACTGGTTCTCCATCACAAAGTTTCAAGTGATTACAACTTTCTACAATAGTCACTCGCACTGCAAAGAGAGAATTTATCATGTTGCAAACTTGGCAATGCAAAATGTGTCAACTGAGCATTTGCTGGTATTCAAATTAGAAAAAAATGTGAGAGGCAAATAACCAATTTAGTCAAATGAAAATCAGTGTAGCATAAAGAAAATTGTGAAAAATTCAAGATATACATTTTTGTTTTAGTCTAGTGATGCAGTAAAGAGGGAGTTAATGCAATTGTCATGTCATGCCTACTGCTTTGCCTACAGCTTTTTTAGATTATGCTAAATCAAATTGCACAGCTCAGGTTATTCACCTGTCTGTGGGGAGTTCACCACCTCCATGGAGATGTTTTTGCCTCTGCTGAAATGCTGCACTGTATGAGCTATTGTTCAATTACTTTACTTTACATACTTCACATGTTTAATAAACATAACTATTTAAGTCGCTCCTCTACAGATCTAACATGTAACTGGTGAGTGACACCTTTCCTATAGATACAGATAGTTTAATGCCATACTGTGGAACATTCTAAGCAAAACAAAGCAAAGCAATTTTTTCCATTTCCATGGAGAGAAGCAACAGTGGACTCTCCTTTAAATGTGTCCCCATGTCTAAAATACTACATAGTTTCCTTTTTTTTTTTTTTTTTTTTACATTTGTTTATATATATTTTTTAAAATATTTGAAGTAGTTGATGCTAATAAGAACGCTAGAAGATTGGGTCAAAAAAATCACTAGAAATCCCCTTAGGCAGTTTGAAGGCCATAGAGGTGTACTGAAATGCTCAGTGCATTACTCTGGCCTTTTTTCTGAGGGCATGTTGGATGAGAAGCTACTTAGGACTTGACCATGGCACTGAAAGTCATTGCCTTAAGGGATGGCTGCTTGCATCAAGGCTGGCAGAAGGGTCACCCTGTTAGGCCCACCATGTGACCAAAGCCTCAGTGGATCACTATAGAAAAAGTCTTTAATGGTATAACAATATATTTTTGACATAGGTTGGGTTTTTTGAAATCTTGGAGGATAAGCAAAGGCGAGCCTGTTTAGAATTAGGATGGGAATACTAGGTGCCACAATGGAACAGCAGTGGCTCTTGTGGAAATTGTAGTTGTGTCCTTGGGCAAAACACTTCACCCACATTGCCTAGTATGAATGTGGTGTGTGCGAGCGAGTGTTGGTGGTCGTTGTAGGGGCTAATAGCACAGTTTGGCAGCCTTGCTTCTGTCAGTTGTCTAAAGTATTGAAAATCAGATACTAATCGATTCTAAAAGTAATATTGAAACTATCAGATGACCAGGTTGACCAGGATTGATATGGAATAAAATCAAATTAACAGGACACATTTTTTTGTTTTAGTACAGAAAGAAAATAAATAAAAATGTCATACTAAGATAAAGAAAGTGTTATTATTTGTAAATGAAAATTAAATTCTATTACAACAAATTTTAATCTTAATTTTAATATCAGTATTGAGTATTGAGTGAATTCTTTAGTACTGAAATCGAGTCTGAAATGAAATGTTATTATCGTGACAACACTAGTAGCTTACCACCACGGAGTGTGGAGTGAATGAATAATGCAATGTAAAGTGCTTTGGGTGTCTCTATAAAGGGCTCTTTATAAATCCACTGCATTATTATTATTATTGAGCATGATAAGATGCTCAGAGAGGTGCCCAGTCATGATTCTCAATTGAACACATTTAGGTCACCACTATGCAGCACTTGTACATCTGCCATTAAGCCAGCATGATACAAGACAAAGCAATGCTCGCCCCTTATGTGTCATGCTCCTCTAAATATCCTAACCAACAAGCCTCTGTGCAATAGATCCAAACCCCCCTGCCCCAGGAGTCAAGCTGTGCTCTCATTTCTAGTCTGTTTTTTTGGGACAGGCGTGTTGAGTTATTGTTATGTAAATTAAGTCTGTGGTTTACGGTAGCTTACAATATATCACTCAAATGAAAATGAGTTTGTTGCCAAATTTTGAAGAATAAAACTAAACTTTTTCTGGATTGCCATGCAAGCAATAAATTAAATTGTTAAGATTGATGCAGCTGTTTGCACAGACTGTTTTTCTATTCAATTAAGGACTTTCCTTTACTTTCTGCTGTAAGCTATATTAATGCTCTATAAAATCATTCACATTTATTGAGTTTACATTGTTAATAAGAAATCCAGTCACTCTCTTTGCCTTTTACTTTTCAAAGACATTGATTGATTATTCAAACATTTATCTCCAGCAGATAAAGTATAAACTCACTAATAGTATACACTCACAGATGAAGCATACACACACTTGGATTTAATGAGCAGTATGGCACCTTCTATATGTATTTTTAGTATATCCTTCATTTTATCAAGACCATTAAAATGTGTTTTGTAAGGATCTCAGATATGGGAAGAGGGTTGCATCAGAAAGCGTGTCTCAAAAAGCCAAAAGTAAACAAACAAGTATCCTAGGCCCTATCATGCAGCTGAGACAATAGGTTAAATCCTGAAGTCTTGTCATTTTTAGAAAATCTCCTGACAGCAGGGGGAGGAGGTGGACCTGTGAGGGAAACTTATTTAGGAGTGAAACATTGAATCAACTAAATGTGATTAGTTGAATATATAAATTGTAAATATTAATATCAAAATGCAAAGAGATGCATAGCCTGCTTCAGCCTAAAATCTATTTCTGTCAACGCTGAGGGACCAGAGATGGACCAAAACAACAGTATTTTGGTTGGAGGAGGGTGACAGTATGATGAGAAAATAAACATTGTTAGTGTGGAGGTAGAGAGCAGTGGATATTTTTGAGAGACTCAAAAGCACCCTCCTCATCGTTTCTTCATTAGTGAGAAACATACTCCTGTACAATGCCCTTTTATCACTAATTATTGGTTTGCAAGCATCATTGCAATTGGTTCACAAAGTCTAAAGTCCACACCAAACAACTGAGAGACATAATAATAAGAGCATCATTCTTGTAAAAGAACAGGTAGGTTCATTTCACAATAGGAAAGAAGGTAAACTAGTGTCTGCAAAATGCTTTGTGCAGTTCATGGTTGGTCCAGTTCTGTTCCCTCATTCAAAGATGATGCTAAAGCTTCCTCAGTCTCTTCTCATGTTTCCTGCTGCTTCTTTTTCTTCCATAGACTGAGACTAAAACGATTAGCCACACAAGATGAAAGGACTACGACTCTGCCAGCCCTGTGCCACTATCCTTCTGGATTCTCCAAAACCAGTGCTGCTGCTATCATCCCTATAGCTCTCTTTAATCACACACAAGTCTGCTGACACCCTGTACAGTTTACAAAAAAAAATGAGAGGGAAGAAGTTGGAAAAAGAGCAAGTATTCATCCACTTGGCAATGGGAAACACTGGTGCCCTCTATAATGCTCCAACTTCTGCACTTCCAACAATGGAGCAAGACTGCGAGACATGCCACTCAAACATAGAGCTAAGTGCTTGGTAAAAATAGTATTCCCAAGACTATTGAACCAGGGTAGTACCTCTAAAGGCTATTTTGATTTTGAAAAGAAGAACAAATAGAAAACTAACAACTAGCAAACTCAACACTGCTTGGTTTGTGCCATTAAAGAGAATATTTTTATCTACGTAGAAATTATTTATGAGTTATGCGTTTCCTTTTATTAACCTTGGCAAAAATAAAATAAAAAATCTAAACATATCTTTCCTATACAACCCATTAAAATAAGCCCTCCATACACAAAAGCATACCCATCATCCAACATCTTATTTATTATTGATCCAAGGCTTTCTTTAGCCCTTCTGGGAACTTACTTATAGACACACACAAACAGAACAGATATGAATAAACAAGTGTGTTTCTTTGAATAGAATAGGGGTACATGGAAAGAGATGCACTCTATCTGAAAGAAATGCCTTACTTTGTAGAGCACTGCCCTATACTCACACAAATTACTACTACTACTGTAAATGTCTCACATTAAAATCTTATCTGTCTCACATGTCAAATCTTATTGTATTATACTGTAATAAGACTTCTTGAGGTTACTTATATTTACCTTAGATATTGTTAGATAAATAGTAATTACATTTTCTATACTACTATACTATTTTCTATGTTGAAAATATCCAAAATGAAAATAACCCTGCTGTAAATGCAAGTTATGATTTTCTCACATATTCATACATAACCAAATAATAAAAATTATGGACAGAAAACAATGCAATGATCATCAGTTCCACATTCAATGTTTTATTTTAGTATATTCTGTATTAAAACCTTCAAAGTAACCAGAGATGGGGACCGCAAATTAACCAGGGACTAGACATGGTACATGGCATTGGTCACCTTTGGTGGCAATGATTTATTGTGCTTTCCCTGTCAAATAAATACATATTTGTCTATGCTGTCATGGGCCTTTGGCAGGTTGCATTTTCCCAGGCTGACACAGATTAAGTTAAACAACTCTTCTTATGCATATTCTGAAGGTGGTGAATACATGCAACAGTCTCTCAGAAAAAAAAAAAAAAACTTCACTCACCCGATACATTCATAAACACTACGTTTCTGAAAAGTGCTCATTGTGCCACAAAACAGATAGGATTGTGCACCCCTTTCCCTAACATTAAAACACACATGAATGTCAAAGCTTCTTGCCACATGATTTGCATTTTCAGCTGCAGCAATGTGCCCTGTTGTGGTCCACTGTCAAAGTAACCGCAGCTCTCAGTATCGCTCTGAGGGAGCTCTGGATAAATGCTTGTCCATGGGGACGATGAGTGGGAGAAATATAACATGATACTCACTGTGACACTATAATAACACAGAAGGAAATCATGTGTGGCCTAACTCTATGAAACAGGGTTAGGCAAGCTTTTTACCTAATGTTATAATAGGCCTACTTATTCTTCATTGGCTATTGATATGGTCCGCACAAAATGCAACAGACGCTAATGGTTGATGATGAGTTCTTACCCTTATTCTCCTCATGGCAGCTACAATTTCCATTCGACTGTTGGGCCTGGGCACAAGACTCCCCACATACTGTTTCCAATTACAACAAAACAAGAGTCAGTGAATACAAACAATGCAGGCTAATAATGCACAAATTGTTATGACTACATACAATGACTTCAGGTAATAACATAAGCCTTTGATTAGGTTTAGACTCATAATAGTTTATTTGCCTATGACTGTATAATATGACAACATGTAGGCCTATGTTAGGCATTGTCCAAGACTCTGTCATGTCACTGTTAAGGGTCCCATATTTGGTTATTTTCTGATTTATGTTATAATGTTGTTTCCTCATCACAAACATATCAGGAGTTGTGTTTTGTTTCATTCACTCATGTTTAACATGCAAACCCTGCATAATTAGGCTTAGATCTTCTCTCAAACAGAAAATACTCTGTTCCACCTTGTGATGTCATGTGATAATAAAGGAAGTGCTGCACTATGTTTTTAAACTCCATACACTTTCACTATAATCATTTGTATAATTTCAGCCTTGGAACTGCCAATCTCTACTGAACTAAAGATCAAAGATAACATGAAAACTACTGTTTCATGACATCACAAGGTGGAATAGAGCACTTTGAGCTTTTAAGATGTAGACAGACTAATAATAAAGGGTTACTCAAATGTGTGTGAATGAAACGAAACATGTTTTTGAGGAGGTAACAGCATTATAACATAACTAAAAGCTCACAAGACAACTCTGGTCTAGTAGAGTTTGCCCCACTACTGTTTTAAAAAAATGCCAATTCAGTTTCAACCAAAAGTTTAAAGCATATTTAATATTCTATGCAAAAAGCCTGTGCCTAATGAAATAGACCTATACCATACATAAGTAGGCTGAATAGTTTAGGATAGTGTTTTAGTCTTGTAAATAGCCTAATAATTAATTACTTAACACTTGAAAAGTGCCCATGTAATAACAAAAATTAACTTGCGCCTTGTCTGTGCCATAGGTGCAACTGTCAACTGCCTTCAAGTCTTTCGGTGTAAGTTGGCTTAGCCTGAGGATCCTTGATCTCACCTTGGCTTGGAAATGTATTCCGTGTTGATAAGCCTCCTCGTTGTGCAGCGGGATCCTGGAGTCCGCCAGATCGTCTACCAGGTTGTACCTGTTCCTCGCAGGCATCTCTGAAGATACTGACGCGGAAAACACCTTTTAATAACAATGAAACGATGCAATATTGGCGGGTTTTCTCGCGTTGTAATCCGCTGAGTCTGGACAGCACTGCTCCACTGGTGAGTTCCCCGTGGGAACGAAGCTCATTGTGTTTTTGTTTCAGAAGGTCCCGTCCTCAAATCGGTAGATTTGAAAACGATCCAAAATGTGCAAACACCATGTTTTTCTTCTGCTCAAAAGCTCCCAATGCGCTTTGAAAAACTCCAGTGCGTTTGATGTAAACGCTCTGACCTCCCCGTCCGCAGCAGGTGATGTGCTTTGCTCTGTGGGTATTTTTGAATCATGTCCTGTTGGTGGCAATCACCCGTCTCCCCCTCCGAGGAGCTCAAAACGAGCCCCTATTGGAGAAAAGTTCCCAGGCAAAATGCAAGCGTGTGAGAGCCCATGTCTTCAAGAGAGTCCTTCCCTGGGGAGGGTACAATTTCAAACTCGTCTTCCTGATTATTTTCAGTTACAGAAGCAAAATGTCTCAGAATAGAATAATGTAGGCATGAGATAGTCAATGTTATAGTCTAAAAGAGAATAATAATAAAATAAAAACATTTGCCGTTTCAATTCTTCCCGTTTGAAGTTGCACAAAATGCCAAGTAGGCATATATATATATATATATATATATATATATATATATATATATATATATATATATATATATATATATATATATATATACATATATATATATACACATATATATATAGCGATGCAAATGTATCACTCTTTTGAACACAGATTGTTTTGAGAAGAAAAACGCTTTATTTTACTGTCCCCAGCGAACTTGCCGGACTACTTTCGTCAGCACCGAAAACGGCCAGGATCTCGGCTCACCGGACACTTTCGGGAGTAAGTCAGTGTTGATGCCCGACACTTCTCATGGGGATGCCATACAGATTCATGTCAAAAAAATCCGAACTATCCCTTTAATATGGGCAAATTCCCGTTGGTAGTGCCTTGATTTTCTTCTGTCATTTAGGGTTTACCAGAATAAACAATCAATACAGTATATATACTTTTGTATGATAACATAAATACATTTTAAGTTTTATAAATCTACGGGTACATTAGCCCATTCAGAACGCGGTACCGATGCGCCTGCGCCCTCTGCTGGTGTCTTTGACAAATTACGACAATTTAACAAACTGCAACATTACGTTGAGGCCAGTCAAATGTTACTGCATGACTGGCAAACAGTTTGAATAGCCTACTTGATATGAGCAAGTATCCCTATCCTTAAATCGATTAGTAAACCAGGCCAAAACTACATTTTACTAATTTCTAAACAGTGAGTGCTCATACAGTGTATACTTGCAGTTAAAACTATAACTGTGTATATTTATGAAACAAAAAAGGCATTCAGAAACTAATTAGGCGCAAGTTTGTTTAATTCACAAAGTTAAAGCAAGATCTGGACCCACCACACACACTGCTGACATAACATATACACAAAAATTAACATTGATAACCCCTGATTCATAATCAGTTACTCAGTCATTACATGTAGTCACTGCAAAGGAGTGAACTCAAATAAATATGGGTGAATTGCAAGAAAAAAATCATAAGCTTTTTTTTTTCTTATCTCAGAGGACAAAGTTAAACATTGGTCTGTAGTGTTCAATCACATTGTTAAACATTTGCACAATCATTTCAACTGTTTAACAAACATTTTAGGCTCAGAATTGCGGCATGTTCCAATCCCTTTAAACAACAGTAACATTATACACAATACCTGAGAGCTGGTGGTAACAGTTGGAGTAACAAATAGATTTACAATATTGAATAAGGTAAGAGAGGTACATGTAAACATACATTGGTAATACAGGTGACACAACAGAGGCGAGGCAACACTACAAACACAATCATCACTTCTCACCACTGCTCATGTCAACTGCGTGACAAAGGCAAATCATGGCATATACTGATTGGATGTACCTGGACTGTCTCATGTTAATCCTAGTGACACACACTGCGTAAATGTCACTAGGAATAATCATATGAATTCTAAATTGGATTTTCAGTGTGCAAGTTTGACTTAATTTAATGCCCTCACAAAATCTAGCCTAAATGAACGCCATTTCCCTTCATTTGCACAAAAACATTATCTACTTCAATTTGCCACAGATGGAAAATAAATAACTAGCTATAATAAATTGGATAATTACATACAATCCCATAGTCAACAATCTGAATGAGACCAATATTTGCGTTCATGCATGGGAAAACTATTGGTCTACACAAAACCCCTTTAAGAAAAGCTAAAATTTGTGTTTCCTAATACATTCACCTTTACCCCATTTAAAAGAATGTTTAAAGAAAGTGTAGGTATCAATACTCATTGATGGCTGACTCCACTCATTGCCATAATGTAAGTATTAATTAAAGGACAGAGGTTATACAAGGTCAGTGTTATTTGGACGAATCAGAAAAAAACAAGTGGTGTAATTAGAGGGTGACAGTGAGGGGCTGTATAAGAACTGAAAATCAAAGCAAATAAATTAAACTTAAGATGCTATTGTTTTGTCTTATTCAGGAGCTCCATTTGTCATCTTCTCTTCATCTCCCTGTTTCTGGTGCTGAAGTCTGGCATAAGTCACAGCATCCCCTCTAAAAATGGAAAGGAAATGGAGGGTAGGTTAGTGACAAATTGTTAGAATGTAAAGTGAATCTACTGTATTAGTAATCATTAAAAAGGGATTATCGTAAACTGTTATTGAAGGATTACACAGGCGTATTCAAGACAAATATGAAAAATAAAATAAACATATATTACAGAAAATATCTATATGTATATCTATCCAGTGTCTTACTTTTTGCCTAAGGATGCAAGGCCATACAGAACTCCTGTTGCAAAGGCAATGGCATTTCCGAATAGTGTAGTAAAGTTGAATCGCAAGATTATTGGGAATAGAGCCATCCTGCAAATTAGAATAAAATGCCAATAATTAAATTGCATGACATACACAAGTAAAATATGTCAATTAATATACATAGTAACAGCACTCACCCACAATAAAAAAGTGCCTTTTGCCAAGGCTTGAGTCGGTCTGCACGAGCTGCTATCACATTAGCAAACTCTACAAACTGGCAACAAAAGGGGACTTCACACAGAAACAATACACAAGCAGTCAACCTGAAAAAAACAAAACAATTCTATTTTACTTTTTAATGTACATACATGTTCAACATGTGTGTGAATTTGTTTTCATTTATTGATTCTAACAAATATGTAATCAAAATATATTTAAATTGTATTATACAATTATTAATAAAATACAAATAAAAAATACAAAAGCATTCAAACCATGCAATACATGAATAGAAACAGAACTTACACCATCCATACTCCAGCAGCAATATTTAAAGGATTAATAGTGACACAGTTCCACACTCCTGCAGTGGCACAAGCTGTTATTTGAAAAAGAAAAGAAAACACAATTACATTTTTTAAATTAAATATGAGGCAAACATGTTGTTTTAATTACTATATAATGGAATTATAAAGTGATTCCAGAGTGATTGAGCTCACTGTAATGTCCCCTGTGCCCCAGTATGTCTGCACAGAATGTGAAGCCAAACAAACCCACACTGTTTCAAAGAGACAGTGGAGAGTCTGTTCATTTAGACCTGCTTTAATAATACACAACTCATCGAATATGCAACACTGGGTGAACATGATATGGTCTACGGTTTCTGGTGTCTCTGAGACAAAATTAATAGGACAAGACCTGTGTTTTTATGTTATATGTCTTATTAAGGCGATATGACAAAATTCTATAGAGAATAGGACATGTGCTTCCCTGTGTTTAATTGCTGGGACATAGGAGACAACATAATTACCCAGATCATTAGTTCTGTATATAGTTTACGATTCTGATCCATGGATTTAGACAAGGCTACTTACATATCCCTCCCAGAACTCCAGCAATTTTGCAGAGCCATCGGTACCACCATGTCATGCCGTCATCCTCGGGAGCGGGTTTGGCGGCCGCTCCAGTCTCTTCTGAGCTCATTGTGTTTTTTGCTTAGGTAGCTAAAGCTCGCCAATATAGCTTAATATTATTATAAGATGGCCGTATAACAGCTATTACTAGTTCTATCACGATCGTACAGGCACTGTCAGTGACAAATACTGGGAATAAAAACTAATCGCTTATAATTCCTTTGTTCGTACTATGGGTGGCCTGATGTTATCCAGCCGCAAAAGCCGCAGCATCCAAACTAGCTCGCTCTAACTACAAAGTCACCAGACGCTAAAATGTACCTAATATCAGTAAATAAGTTCTAGCAGATAAAATTATTTAAAAATCACTTTCTATATCTTCTACTAAGACAATCCAACGAAGCAATAAGCCTCTTGTTTAGATATTAGCAACTACGCCTTCGTCCCTGTTCCTAGCTCAGGAGCGAAGCATTGTGGGAGGAGTTACTCGGGCTGCGTCATGGTTTGTTTACATGCGCAAACATAGACATGAGACACTTGACGCATTATAAACTGAAATACACATTCATTAAAATATTCAGCAAGAATAAGCAAAGCATTATTTTATTGCACTACATTACAGGTTGTTTCCAGTTCTAGTTAGGCTACTGGCTCTTACAAAGTAGTCTAATCATAGGTTTATCTACATAACTAAGAAGTTGTGATCATATTGGCGTTTAAAGTTCTGACTACTCATATACCACAATGGTGAAGTGATTTTTGCTCATAAAATTTATGAATAAATAACTCAATTTCAAGAAAATGTCAGATACAACCCTATAATTTTATGATAATGAGGGTCTACTACTTGAGAAAGAAATCATTACTCATTCTTAATAATCTTCACACTGGCATGGATTCTTTATTAATCAGACAGCAAAGAGGAATTAAGTGGCTTAAGAGTTCGTCGACTTGTAATCCTTCTATTATCTTGCATTATTGGCCATTGCTTCCTCTTCCCTGCAGGAGTATGGCATAACAGATCATCCAGAGACTGCTGGATAACCTGGCCAGCCTGTTCAAGCTGAAACACTATTTGATTCATTTCTCTCATATAGGATCCACCTTCACAATACAATCGTACTACATCCACCTGCAACACAATCTACAATAAGAATGGCTTAGTATTTTAAGAAGTACCCATTATTTTATTGTACATACCACATCTTGAGTAAATTCTGGCTTTTTAATGAATGCAGGAGTCTTATGCAAAGCAGCATAAAAAACAGAGGTCAGTTCTTCTAACTCCCCTGACTTGGCTAGTATTAGGATCTAAACAGCAAAGCAGTAGATTTTCAGTACTTGCATTATTATTAACAACCATAATGATTTATGTTTTGAACTTGCCTTCAGATTTTTACATAACCTGCCCTCTGCATTCATTATTTGGGAATACAAAGACTGTGCTGTATCAGTGTAATTCTGGAGAAAGATACAAAGTGCATTTGAAAAAATATTTCTAAGTATTAGGCAACATGTGCTGAGAAATCTAACCTGTTCAAGTGCCAACGCTATGGCAAAGCAGTAAGCTTGTCTGGGAATTAAGTGGCCCTTGCTTTGGCTTTCCTCTATCAAAGTGGTGCAGATCTTGTAGGACTCTGGTGTGTTCTGAAAGCAAACAAACAACACCTAACCTCAATACTGATATTAATACTGATGCACTGATTTACATGAAGTGCTTATTACCAGTTTATAACACGTGCCAAATGCTAGTATCAGTGTGTCTTTATTAAATGGTATGTTGTAGATTTGCATTGTTCTGAGTATATCCAGGGCACCTACACAGATGAAAATGTATTAAGAAATCAGCAATGACATATTACAAATTATGATTTTACTTACTTTCATAGGCACCCTTTGTAAACAACATGTCTATAGCGATGTTAAAGGACGTGGAGTCATTAAAGAACCCTTCCAATCTCTGTATGGAAAGAAAATAATGTCTCTTTGTGTCAGTGCTTATATACTTAAGAAGAGTAAAACACATTACTTTATCTTTAATTGTTGCAGCAGCCATCTCTTCCAAACCAAGCTCATAGCACAGTCTCATAAAAAGAGGACCAAACCGGAACTCTCCATGTGCAAAGTTTAGGTTCTCTGCATGGTACCTATGTTAAGAATACAAATAACATAAAAGAAGACAGATCATTTTCATACATTCACATTGGTTACCTGTAAATGGCATCTCTGGCCACAACCATATCATCAGGTGACTGGCATAGGTGCAGAAGAAGCTTGAGCTCATCCCGCAGAATCAGTTCTCTTTTCTGCAACTTTTTATGAAAGAGCTCAATGAAATTTCCTGTAAAAAAAAGAAATCAGACAATACACAGTTTTCAACACTTTAAGGTTTGTGATAGCCTACCTTCTGATCTAGTTATTAGATGAGCCACTGCCAACTTTTTTTGCTGAAATTCCTGTAGTTTGATCACGTCTTCTGTCAAAAGATGACGTTTGGCTACAAAAACGCGCCAATACACAAAAGACACAATAATGCATTTAATCAATCAACAATAACGAAGATGCACAGTAAAGTCTGCCAGAATGTGTTACAGCGGCATGTAAACAGTGAGGCACACAGTAAAAATAGAGCGTTAGAAAAGGGATTTTTAAATTCTTAGTTTTACCTTGAACACAGCTTAGCCTCCAGTCTCGGGAGTGCAAAAATCCACAAAGTACTCCTTTACAAGGCTCATAAAATAATGAACGACCACATTTGAAAAGTCTTCCCAGCGCCATAATGGCTGGTCTCAGACTGAACCAACATCAAGGACAGAAGGGGGTTTCTAAGAATAATTTTACATCTCGAGTTACATTTATTTTATTTTTTTTAATTAAATGTAATAATCATTGACTCCATGAAAAAAATCCAACGTGATAAAAAACAAAACAATGTTGCTGTAATAACAGTTTATTTTTATATATTGTGTTAATTGGTATAATCCAAAATGTCAGCGCACTGACCTAAGAGAAACAAGGTAAACACAAATTGTAACATTACACTGTAATATGAATCACTTGACGCATATGCGTTGTATAATGAGATTTATTCAGTGCACAGTTTGAATATTTTTTGAAGGCAAAGTAAGCGGCATGAATAGTATTATCAGGTGTCTTTGCTGGTGGAAGCCCGCAGGGGGTGCTGCTGTGTAGGTCTACACAAACATCGACCATGGATTGACCATATAGCGTGTATTCTATCCTTACGCTATTGATGATGATGAGTATTTATATTCAGTCACTTTCACATTCAGTAATGTAGTATTTTACATTATGCCTGTAATTCCGCCACTGAAGGTCACTGAAAGATTAAATATTGATATATGCTTTCATGCAGACAAAAGCATCCCAGCCCAGCAACTGTTTCCTCCTCTTGCAATCAGGTGCAAATGAACAGCCTCCAAAACAGCAGTCACCTAGACAACATTTGGTTGTAAAATGTGATTGTAACAGATTTTAACTAAATAAAATAACAGACTTAAATGCAATATTACGAGTGATTTAAAACTATAAATAATAATATGCTGAGTGTTAAATTTGAGAAATTGATGTGATACATTCAATTAGCCTATTTTGCTAAATAGAAGCCAAACACTGAGTTTTAAAGTTTATTTATTGTGGTCATTTGACTGTTTGTTCTTTACTTGAGACCTTTTACAGATTTGCTGATTAAGGAAATATTGCAACACACACATCAAGCGCTAACAAATACAATTGTTCTAACATACAAATGGTTTTAGGAACCAGAATATTACAGGACAAATACATAGCTGCAGATAATCTAGATCCGCACAAAGGTGAGGTGAGAGGCCTCATGAAAGACAGTATGATTTTTGCTCATATTATCTGTGGAAAGTCTGTTGGGTTGTTGCTGCTGAAGCCTGGGATTGTGAATGACACGCATTGTCTGCAGTCTTTGATTATAGTAAGGCTGACCATAATGAATGGTAATTTCCTAATGTTTTTCCACATTTGTCTATATCGGTCTGCAAGAGATATCCAATCGACATTCTCAAAGGTTGTTATAAGTAACTGTCTCTACGTCTATGAGATCTTCAATAATCCTTTGAACCTTGTTTTTTGAATGCCACCAAACATTTACTGTAATGAATGTGATTCTTGTATTAGTTTAGAGCAGTTAGTATTTTAGTCTTCTTTTAGATGTTACTACATCTCACTTCAATATGTGCTCTAGACCTCTATGGGCAGTCTCCCTGAATACTCTTACCAAATTGCAAATGACCCAGTACTGTTAATGCTACATTAGAACCCACTTAAGTAGTTAATATTGTCAAAACTTGTAAATGCATAAGGCTTCATATATTTAACAAAGGTGTGATTCATAATTCCTAAAAAAGCCATGCACCTGTTCCCCAGAAACTCGTATGGTCTATTTACGTACAGAATGTGGTGTTTTAGATAGCATTTAAAGTGATGTAAAACTGGAGAAATAAAAAAATGGATTCCCTTCTTCTAAACAATCAAAAAGACATTCAAAACTAAGACACATTTTGTGTAGAGACCTGTAGTAGAGAAAATTTTACATTCTGAAAAAAAAACAAAAAAAACAAAAACAAAACAGGAAGTTCCCAAAAAACACCATACATATTAAATAAATATACAAATAGTATGAACTAAATAAATAATACTTAAATATGAAAAATTATCTAAAATCAAATATCAATCATGATTTGCATCAAATAGTTGATTTAGAGTTAACTGACTCCACACGTTTGAGAAAAGGGATAACATCTTACAGTTTTTAGTTAATTTAGCTGTACCTTAAGGTTTCAGTGTTGCCTCTTCATACATAAACCTTCAGTAAAAATCCTACATTTCTATTTTACATGCTGGAAAAGACTCATCTTGCATGACAACAGTGCTGCTGCTAGCCAGAACCATGATGTTCAGTTCCTGTTGTTTGTCATGGGTTTCCTGATACCACTCCCTCAGGACATCAGTGTCATGTGTTGGAATTAGAGTAACCTGAAAATAAATAAATAAATAAATATATATATATAAAATGCACATCTTATTTTTAAAAACTGAAAGCATACCTGCATATTGTGTTCCCAATGGGACTTTCCCTCTAGCAGAGCATCAAGGACAGCCTTGCTGGGCTCTTGAGCAGTCTGGTTGTTGCCACTGATAACATAGTATGAGGATCGCACACTCTTGAAGAATTCAGCATTTACATTCTTGGCACTGCAATGATTAGGGATGTATACCAAATCCATATACATTGGTGGGCAGCTGGGCAGAGCTCCACTCGATCCTTTTCCATTTCCTTTAAAAGAAGTAATTTTTTATGTATTTAATTTTAAATGGCCTAACAAGATAACAAGATAAGCTCTAAATAGAATACTCACCAGTGGCACTTTTTACACCTCTTGAAGCCGAAGTATTGGTTGCATTTTTGGCGTCCTTTCCTTCGCCTGTACTTTTCTTGTGCAATACAGTCTTTGTGTCCTTGGCCTTTGGAGCCACAGGCTTACTCACAGGTGTAAATTTTTTTGAAAGCTTTTTCTTTTTGGACTTTTCACTCCCATCTGTGTTGGAATTTTCTTCAGCCTTAAAAGTGTCTGGATCCACCATACACACATCATGGTGCCCAGGAGATGGAGCCGAGTCCTTGAGTGCCATAGGAGGGGGGTCTACATGTCTGTACGTCAGGGTCCTGTCAGTAGGCAGCGTTTCAGAATCATCTTCAGAGTCTATGTTAGCATCTGCAGTGATTGAGGGACACTCCTCTGTCCCGGGGGGCACATCAGAATCTGTCTGCGAGGGTGCAGATTCACTGATGGATGTGGGTGGGGTCTCTTCACACTGCTTAGAAGACATCTTCCCTCCTGGAGGTCGGGAACCACCTCCAGATTTGGCCAGAGGCTTTTCTTCCTCAAATGTGCGTTCTTCACTGATAAAATATTCCAGAGGATTTGGGTTCATGAAAGATGGGGACAGTTCTGTCTTTGGATGGCGGTACTCACATGATGCGACCAAGCAGAGATCAACATCTGTTTTAGATGCACCACAAGGACTTTGCCTGTTGGTAGCTGGGTCCTTAGAGCCACAAGGAACATTGCAAATACTCTGGTCAAATGTAAGAGGAAGATTAGGGGGAGAAGGATTTTTTTGCACAGAAGGAGGCATTCTGTCCAATTCTTTTGATGGTGAAAGGTTTTCTAATGTACTATTCTCCAATGGAGATGGCATTTTGGGACAGTTATCCTTCTCTTGACTATCTGTCTTTATGAAAGATGTCCCAAGGCTGAGGTTGTCTTTAGCTGATGGATCTTCTAACAATGAAGGTGGTTCATTTAATATGTTCATAGATGCTATCTTTGGTACATCTACAGACCTATCTATCTTTTCAGTCACATCTTGTGTCAAATCTGCCAACTGACAAGGAGTAGTAACAGAGGGAGTGGACTGAGAGGCATCTGAGGGTGTAGCAGAGGTTGTACGAGCATCACATTCTTCAAAAAGTACTGGTTTCTCCCCTGGTGACTTGATATCTTTTTTGTCTGGACTGTATTCAATCTCAGTCGGGCCATTCTCTGTAGCATGAGAGCCACTTCCAAGTGATGGATGCTCTGGTGACTGCTTGCTAAAGTCCAAAGCAAGTGAATGATCAGGTGAGTCCTGGCCAACATCAGCAGACATAGTTGAGTGCTCTGGTGATCTTGTATCCAGATGTGTTTGGTTTTTAGCCTTTGGTGAAATGTCTGGAGAAATAGACATTGGTCTAGGGCTATCTTCTTTAGTCGGAGAACCTTCAGCTTCATGAAAAGTAGTTGGGGTCTGAACCACAGAAACTGACAGTGAATCATCTACTTCGGTTGAATGTGGAGAACCAACTTCTGCATGGAGTGAAGGAGAGTCAGTGGTGGGCTCTGGGAGGGAGCTTGTGGCTAATGAAGCTGTTGAGGCTGAAGCCAAATGAGAGAATGTATCTTCTGCTACCACTTCCTCCAAAGGAGTGCCTGACTTATCAGATGTTGTCCCTTCAGAAATAGACATTTTACTTTCCTCTTTAAATGTTGTACAATTATTATTGTCTGTTTCATGCCGATATATTGATGAGGAAAATGTGCATGGGGGATGCTCTCCATTTTTCTTTTGTCCAATTAGAACTGGTGTTGCATCCTTGATATCTTTTGGTTGAAACATTTGAGGTATGTTTTGTGGAGTACATGCCACATTCTCAGTAGACTCTAATTGTCGTGGTTCATCATGTTCTAGAGTAACTTTATTCGAGGAATCCTCAAGATCACTCGTGACCTCTACAATAACAGGACCCTGCATTCCACCCTCTTCACTAACTAGTGGAAGAGAATCTGCTTTCTCATCAACTGGAGACTGATAGTAAGGTGTGTGACCAGAGGATTGAGGAGAGGATGACCCTTCTACAGTTTTGTCCTCTGGACTTGTTTTTGTCAGTGTAGTTGAAAGTTCTATTGGAGCTGCAAAATTTGAAGAACTTTCAACTTTATTTTGCTTGCTTTCCACTGAGGGGGATCGTATGAAAGGGGACAAAGAGGACTGGGCTTCACCTGGTCTATCATTATCTTGATCACTGGACTCGTATTGTACTGAAACAAAGCATTCAGTTTTGTTTTCAAAGTCTTTTATAAATTTATCATCTTCTAATAATGAACATGGTGATATTGTTGAAGCAGAGACATTATAATCATGTCCTTCAGTGGCATCGCTAAGGGATTTTTTGCATTCAGGCTCACTTTTAACAGGGGAGAGTTTCGGTTTGTCAGCCTCTTCAGATTGTGATGTTTCCAGGATTACAGCATCCTGTGTGGGTGAGTCATCATTAGCAGTTTCATCACTCATTATGTCTTTAGGAGTTGACATGTCATCCAAGGGAGTAGGAACACTTGAGATCTCAATTGTGGACTGAGTAAGTCCCGATGTAACAGTGAAATCTTCTGGTTGTTCATCCCTGTTTTCATCATCTGAAGCTGAGTTCTCAAAGCCAGTTGGGACCATTTCATCATTGATAGATGCTGCTGGGGAAACTGGTGAAGAAACCTTTTGTGAAACTGGTGCTAACTGTTGTTCTACATCTACGACCTCCAAAGGCAGAATCTCTACATTTTTATTGGTCAAATCACTACCATCTTTAGTATTTTCACATTTCTCTTTAGGATATTCAGAGTCTTCATCTTGGGGTATAGCTGGCTTTTGGTTGTTTATTTCTTCTTTTTGTGATTCACAAACTTCTCCGATGTTAAGTTTCTCCTCAAAATCTCCTCCCTCAGATGTCCCTTTCACACATGTTCCCTCATCTTCAAACATTTCACTCATTCTGTCTTTAATTATTTGTTCTTCTGGAGATACACCACTGTCTTCTTCAACTTCAGTCGAGGTGATACCTTCATCCACACTTCCTAATGCTGCCAGTGACTCTTTGGTTTGTGTTACATTCTCTCTTTGTATCACCTCTTTAAGATGTACTTGAACTGTAGCTTCATCTTCAGTTAGCAGCTCTGCCTTGAGTTCCTCAAAGTCTTTAGTTAGGTCTTCTGGTGAGGACATCAGTGACCTCTCTACTTCTGGATCTTCAGCGACTGTAGCTGTAATGTCTTCTGCTTTGCTACTGGTTGTACTGGACTCTTTCTTTGCCACCTTTGATTTGCTCTTTTCCTTCAGTTTGGATTGTGTCCCTGTCTCTTTTTTCTGTGTTTTTGGTTTTGATACTATATTCTTTCCCTCTGCTGTATTCTTTTTTATATCTTTGGAGGGTTTCTTCAGATCTTTCTTTTGTTCTTTCTTGTCCTCGCTCATTGTCAAGTCTTTCTTGATGTCCTTTTTGATTATTTTCTTAGCTGGTTTTGGAACGTCATCCTTTTTTACTGATTCCTTTTTGGTATCTTTCTTATTTTCAAGTGACTTTTTGGGTTCCTTCTTGGGGACCTTCTCTGTTTTAGGTTTAATCTCAGATTTCTTCTTTTCAGGGGCATCCGTTTTAGCTGGTGATTCTACCTTTGCTTCTATTTCAGAACCCTTTACTTTTTCTTTCTTGATTACAACCTTGTCTTTTTTCTCAATCTTGTGTGTTTTTTCAAACAATGATTCCGCATCTGTTTTGGCTTTCTCAGGAGTTTCCTCTTTAGACTCTTTCCTTCCTGTCTTAACTGGTGATGGTTTTGCACTAGACTTTAAGCTTTCCTTGCTGTCTGCCCTATGTTTCATTTTAGTTTGCTTAAGAGTAGGTGTTGAGGGTACACTAGAAGCCATTCCTTTTTGAGTTACAATTGGTTGCTTTAAAAAGTCCAAGTGCTTCAGCTTTTCTAGACCTTCAAGGATGTGTTGCTGGGTGGCATTACCAGGGAAGAGAACACGTACAACCTTATCAGAAGGGTTTGCCGGGTGCCACACAATGAGAGAGGAAATTGATGTCAAATATGAAACCGGGTACTCAGATTCTTTACCATTTGGTAAGAGAATTGATGTGGTGTCCTTTTCAGTGCCTTTCCAGTGTTTCAGAAAGTATTGCATCTCTTTGCTGTTTTTTGCTGGATTCAGCACATACATCTCAAGTTTTCCAACTCCCATTTTTTGGAATAGTATGACTGGCTCAATTATGTTTCCGACAGGTCTTTGTAAAGACTCAACTCTCAAATTCAGTTTTGCAAGTAATTGCTGTGTCATTGCAATTTCATCAAGAGTCCTGCGCATTCTGGAGTTTGGTTCAGCATTATTCAGGTTTTCCGGCAGATTTACAAACACAACACCAATATCAGGTGAAATCATGTTATTTGTCCAGTCACTGTTTGCTGTGGATCCTTGTGATTGTTCTTCTTCAATCTCTGCCATTTTCCTCTGTAGCATACTGTTAATCCCCGGTAGGTTATCATCTCCAATATGAGTCAGAAGAATCGAGTCAACCCTGTCCAGATGTCTAACAAGTTTCCAAAAGCATGATTTTCTGTCTGAGCCACCATTAATGAGCATGTTAAAGCCATTTACAGCAAAAAGAGCTGAGTCACCTCGACCTCCAGGAAATATGTAGCAGCATGGTTTGGAAAGCTTCAAAAAGCCACCTGATGTTGGTGGCTCTAACAAGTCAAAAGGTGCTGGGATCTCGACAGATTCAAATAAATATTCTGTGAACTCTGAGAGACCCTCCATTTCTGGAAGTATGAGCACAGAATTTAATTTCATGTTAATAAAGTCTTGTAGATTGTGTTTGTCCAGGTTGGAGTTTTTCCAGTCACCCTGATCTGGACAGGAAAGTGTAAGGTTTGCTTTGTTTGCTGGGTGAATAGTGCTGAGGAGCTCGCCAATCTAAATGGGGAAAAAGAAAAATGTGCAATGTACTTAAAATGCTTCAGTCAAAATATCTATCTATCTATCTATCTATCTATCTATCTATCTATCTATCTCTCTATATATAGAGATAGATAGATAGATAGATAGATAGATATAGATATATAGAGAGATATAGATATAGATATAGATAGATATGTATAGATATATTATAGATGACGTGACTTACTTCTTGGTCAGTGAAAATGTCAATGAAGTTGTAAAAAGAGAATGATCCAGACTGAAGAATAAGCTCCCCAGTGTTTTCTGAGCACTGTCCCGAGAGAACAAGAAGCTTGTGCTTAGATGTATCTGAAATCATCAAACGAACCTGAAAAATAATAAATAGCATTAAATTGCAGGTAATGTGTGTTGAAAGTGAGCCGAAAAGGCTAGGCGTGCTGATTTGAAAATAAACAACTAAGCATCTCAGGGTTGGCTTTAGCCTTTAATTAAGACACCGCAGGCAAAATAAATAGATTGCAAACCCATGTGAAATTATTATAATGCCATTGTTTTAAGTATAATTCAGTGAAGAGAATTTCTAACTGTCTAATTAAAATAAATTAATTTATACATGTGGATGAGTCACCTCAGTGCTGACCGCTTCATCCGAAGGGTTGATGAGCACCACTGTTTCCAGGGCATTGCTTTTATGATGAAGGATTCTCTGCCCTAAATCACAACAGATGAGAGTAAGAGTACAGTCCAACTCAGAATAATTTCATTATTGTATTGTACATAACGTGAGTAATGTAATTATGTGTATTGTTTGGACACTTCATTTGCCAAGGATATAAGTAGCATACATTATTTACATAAAAATAAATGTGACCAGAACTAGTGGGCTCATAATCAAACATATTAACCTTTGACTGAATACGTTTTTGTCTCCATCATGACACTTGGATCACACGCACTATGATTACATGATCGTATTGTCTCCAGATTTCATCTAACATCAAATGACTAAAGCAGACAGTAGTTTTTCACAAAAGGTTGTTTCTTCTGCATTACCTGTGAAAGCATATAAGGCTTCTGAGGCCAGCATTTTCCTGTCACCTGAGACTGCAGCATCTATTTGGTTACTGCATGGTCTCTATTCATATTTGATATCACTAATTCCTGCTTGAGCACATGGCCATTAACATGATGCTCTCTCCACCAAGGAGGGATTTGCACCAACCATAAAATACACATACAAATATAAATTTGGGAATATAAACATAAAACATTGTCATTTGCTTTGTGCTTATATATATCAACATTCAACTACTCTATTGTTTTTCTCTAACCACTGCCTACAGTGCCCTCTATAGTTCTGTGCAGATTTCTTCAAGTGTCCAAGTGTGGGAAAGCAAGAACGCTCCATTGTCTCAGTTTAGTGTATTATTGGCATGTTTCCGGCTGTTGCCTGCTTTATCTAAGGATGGTGTTTATTGTGTCAATAACTTTGATTCCATCCCAATCCATAACGTGGTTCTCTCTTTTGCAGTGGTCTGAGATGGCAGGCTTCAGTTGCTCTTGGTCCGCTTCCTCACACTTGGGATACTGTTGTGAAGAAGTTGAACTACAGAGGGCATTGACGTCCTTCCTCTCACAGAAGGAAGACCACGTCAAAGACTGTAAATCAGCCGGCAAGACACATCAGAGCAAAATGACTCTTCTGATGATGACTAGATGAAACATGTCAAGGTAAATAAACAAAATGGTCCAAAAAGTAATTTGAAGAAAAGGAGACCAAATTAATCTTAATTTAATGCTGTATTAATGTCACGTAGCATACAGTATATAACTTATTTAAACCTTTGTGAAATTTGTGATTACATTATAGGTGTATCAGACTGCAGTCTTAAAGGTTATGCTAGTTTTTGTATGCAAAGCATAACTAAATTGAACTTTTTGTTAAAATATATATTTTTGTGTTACTGTTATAAAGATTTTGTTATGGATAACATTCAGATATCTTAATTTGGGGTCACAAAGTACTTGATCCTAAAATTATCTAGAGTCAGTACAGATGTCCTTTCAGTGCAGCCCACTGTCTGTAGAGGTGAGCCAGTGTGACATGCACCAATGACCTTTGTTCTGACAAGTACAGAAATCATGCAGCCCTTCTACTACTATCATTAAGTTAGCTGCTTGTTTTTGGCACAGCATCCAAAAGCCATGGCCAAATGCAGATAGTTGAACAAAAATATCACACGGGATTTGATTGATTTATGTCCTCAATTACTGAATGTGTGGCTGTCCTGTGAATGCAATTTCAGCAATACAACAATTTGGTTTTAATCTCTAAATATATTTGAAGAACGTTTTTGCTCAGACTCAACATATACAACACAGTAGCCACCAATAGCTCATCAATGTTCTCTCCAGTAATTATATTAAAAATGACTGGATCCATTGTCTCTGTCTGACACTACACCAAGCTCAAATAGGCACATGAAGTCTCAAGTGCCCATCTGTGACACTCTCTAATCAATATAGTCTTTAATGCATGCTATCAGGCCTTCTGTTCTAGTAATCTAACCTGATGGTCAGCAATGGACATATTCACATAAGTTTAATTGTTTACTCTCTTATCCTCTACTTGGAGACACTGTTGTGGAGCACAATGTTTAATCTACTCAGCGTCCAGTCTCTTTCTTGCCATTTTACCTTTGCCTCATCTTACTCTATCGCGGCTTTTCCTCTAACCTCATTTTTATAGCCATTTGCCCCTGGAGATTTCCTGTTACTAATTACTCCCAAAGCAACTGTGCTCCTTCAGGTTGCAAGGCAACAATACCAGGGGGAATGATCAAATAGGGAAAACTGGGGTCAAAAAGGGAAAACATGATTTGATTTTTTAAAATCGCAGTATTTTCCTCAATTGCATTGTCTTTCTTGATGCATTTGAAGTAATTTTATTTTTAATAAAAATAACCTTGCCCTTGTGTAGGGCCATGCTTGCCTATACAAAGTGGTCCAGAGAGAGGCTTGCTTCCGGCTGACCGTCAAGGCCATACTGCTCACTGAGACACTACATATCTAGTTCACTTTGTGAGACCACTCCCTTCGAACCGTTGGTGTATCTGGAATTAGTTAATAAAACACTGTGCTGACAGAGATATTATAACATAAAATTGTGTGCGACGACTGCTATATGGTCTAATATATTTTAATTCCCTCTCGGGCTGGTCCTGCGATAGATCAATGACATTGCTCTGTACTCTGGCGTTACCTCTGACATCTGCAGAAAAACGAGCTGAGTGCCGCGAGACAAACAGCTTGAGTTCCTGGTCCAGGTTGCAGTCAATAAGGTTGGTGTCCCATGACCGGATCCCTGGAAGAACAAAAACAAAATCAAAAAAACAAATAAACAAAAAATCTTGCTATAAAAATCAAGACAGACGCCATAAGCAATATGCGACAGGCTATGAAGATTTCATGAAACAAATATTAAACTATATTGACTTTATTTAGGCCTATTTATTAGTATCAATTCAACATCAACACATGCAGCATAACACCTGAATTACTTCACAAGAACATCATTAGCAATGTGACAAATAAACAGCTACTGTATCTGTATTCAAAACAGCGCATAATATGACATTTGGCCCACATGGTTTGTTATAGAGGCCGCAGTGCGCATTGGCCACGCCCACTAGCCGGTGAGACGTGGGATGAGAGTAAACTGGTTGCGGATGCTGACAGAGGGAGGGGACCAAGAGGAGAAATAAACTTTGCACTTGCATATACACACTGATACAGATCTACTGGCTGTATACAGAAGAACATTGCACGAAGGCGCATGAGGCTATATTTATTTATTTATTTACTTATTTATTTATTTATTTATTTAAGAAAAGAGGCTACTCCTGACTGCCTGGATTAGACTACGCGTATGGGAAAAACAAAAGCCTGACGCACGTATTTTTAACGTGATGAAAGGAGACTAGCTGCTGCAGGAAAACGCGCACACAGCATGACACCCAACCAAAACTCAAGCACAAACAGCGTTTCTGATGCCGAGTTCAGAACAAATGCTGAATCACTGCGGTGAAATATCATAATATTCATATAACAGAGCAAGTATTTCAATGGATGAATGTGCGACACAACAGGTCTTTTACTCTAAATGGACTTGGAAAAGAACGCAATGACGCTTGGGGCACTGTGGCAGGTGGAGCGACGCACCAGTCAGTGAAGGGATGGGTCGCCCATCGTTTCGGGAGACTGGGAGGGGCCATGTCAGTACTGAGACATATATGAATCCATATGAAGACATAAGCAATGCATTAGGCCAACATTTTTAGGCAGGTTAAAATAATAATATCGTGCTGACGCCCATCAGCTATAGCCTATGTTACATTTTATGGGCCTATCGTTCAAGTCTAACTTGAAACTGTAAACTTGGCCTCCATCCTCAGCCTACACCCCATATTATTGCTCCGCTCGATCTTACCTTTCTCTATGTCCGCAATAGCACACTTCAGATGCTCCTCAGTGACTACTTCCCCGATCACCACGAGCAAGTAAAATTTGCTGTCATTGAAATGTTGTGAGGGACATGAGGATGTCGGCGTGGTTCCGATGTTGCTTGGGGTGTACAAATTCTCCATCGCATCTGCGGACTGTACCAGGGTAGCCATCTCCCCGTGCTCTGTGTAGCCTGACAGCAGCAGTAGCGTTAGCAGCGACAGCCTCCTCCCTCCTCTCAAATCTATGCTCTCAAGCAGGGACCACACTCAAGAGGCTGATAGGAGTGGCTCTAGCCTTTTATACCGGCAGACAGTGTGTCATCCTCGGTAACCGGGGAGGATGAGGAAGCCCCACCACTATTTTGCACACTCACCCCAAAGCTGATGTCATTGGCAACAAATCAAAACTCCGGAAGTCAGGGAACTTTCTATTGCCTGTCATAATTGATGAGGTTTAGGCTACTCATGATTGCAATTGGTTTATCGTAAACGAGTTAAATTAGGCCACCCCTATTTGACCAATTAAGGCTATTATGCTATTATTAGTAAGCCTATTTTATGTATTTGGTTTATTTGACAGGGTCAAATACAAAAACATACATTTCAGTAGTCATCTTAGATACATTTACGAAGATAAACCAAGTCCACATGACTATTTTGACAACATAAACCTGTTGTATTGTTATTCTATGCCTAATCGGTTGCAGAGGATGGAACAAGATTTAGTAAATGGACCATAAAAAGACAACAGGTTAAAGATTTCTAAATGAAAAATCAAAGAAACTGTGTTCACATGGAAGTTACCTTCTTTCTTCTGTATAAGCGAGACTGACAGTGTAATGAGGTTTTGCAGTGTGTGATGTTAAGATAAAAGATACAACCATTCCTGGACTCCTTCAAACAGCCTCCATTGCCTTAAAAAGACAATGAGCGGCACAACAAAGCTAGAGCTATGACAGAGGTGACTGGGATGCAGCTGCTTTGTACTGCATCTTCCTTTTGGCTACATTTATTGAGTCTTGTGGATTGACCTTGCAAGTATTGTATTGACTTTAAAGGGATTTTCTGGGGTGCACACATGACCATTAGATGTGAATGTTTCAGGGGCTGTGGTTGTAGTTTTGATTCGTTTGAGGCTATAGGAGATCATATCAAACATTCAGCAGACACAACTGGGAAAAGTGCATTAAAAATATAAAAGGCTGCGACCAACAGAGGTGGGGGTTGTGGCTGTCGGGTGAGATTCAGGGATTGTAGTAGTTTACATCGACAATTTTAGGGAATGTAATACATCCTTAGATAGACGGTGTAGTGTAAAAACGTTGAATACATACAACATACGGATTCCACAAAGATTAACGTAAACTTGGATTATTTTGCATGTTGATTTGAAACAATCACAAACATCCAAGTTACCAAGATTCAGCTTTAAACATTGGTCCCGGCCTGGAACAGCCAGGCCTAAAATAAATGTAATTTAAATCTGAATAATGTGAACAATAAGATATAAAATATAGTGCCTATATGGCTTGATTTGGACTGTCATTTATTTTTTCTTGACACGAACCAGTGATTAAAGACGGAAATTAAATTATTTCACAGTGTACGGGCCTGTAACAAGCTCTTTCATTGCCAACTAAAATAAGCTATATTGTTTTGCAATCATCTCAATTAATTATCAATCAATTTGTTTTACTTGGTTTGAATTAGGTGAGCTGACCATGCACCTTGACTGCCATTTATTTGTGCTGTGTTCAAGAAAGTTTTGAAGACTTGTATCACAGCACTCTCTAGTGGCAACAATTTGCCTACACTCCAAATGATGCGGAGTCACAAGGACTGGGCGCAGTCAGACTATAGAGCACAGCAACTTTTAACCGACAGGTGGCAATGTAGTGCTGTGACAGACAGCGAACGCTTCAAAATCTCTAACTTTACTCTCAGCTGTTCGGGGCCTGCTAACAGAATATTGCAAATATTTGTAATGTTTGAATGTATATTTTGTTAAGTCTATGCCAACCACAATTAAGAAAACATTTAGTCAGTTCACAGCAATCAAACGTGCACCAACAAAGCCCATGTAAATGGTGCCAAAGCACCATCAAAGCGTGGATCAGTATCAAAGCGTGGATCAGTGCTAAGTGAAAACCAACGTGTGGGGAAGCGAATACCTGCTGTTTATAACTGACCTTACTATAACAGTATGGGATTAGGCTGTAGTCCATGGTTTATTTAAAAAGCTGACATCCTTTTCAAGTGGAGAAATAGTTCTGTGTTCACTTGTTTTCTTTAGGAGCAGGCATTTCTGATGTGGTTCAGTGATATTAATATTCCCCCAGAATTCTTAGTTAAACTGCTTTTGTGTGTGGTTGGCTGATGCTGTTTTTTCTCTTTTTTAAATTATATGGTTCCGCAGGCCTTTTCTGTGTTACCTTATATAAATTTAAATTCTGCATCATATCTGTGTACTGATCATAGATATGTTTAACATAACATGGACACTTACTACATGTGACAGGACAGACCATGTGATACTTAGGCTAGGGCTAGGCTGTTATAAGTTGTACATATTTAGATATTTGTTTGGAAGTACAGTACAAAAGTCTTACCAATGACAGATTTAAATGTCCCTTGATATATTGACGTAAACTCCAGCAATGACACTGAAAACCCTGCAGTCAATGCCACAGCCTTACAAGTAAACTATAGCGATTTTTTTTATTTGAACACAATAAAAAATAAAAAAAATAATAAAATAAAATAAAGGATAAATAACTAAATATAGTGCAATATTGTGTTTCTTCTTCAAAAGACATAACCCATTTGACTGTATCAACTCATCCTTGTGTGCGTATGATTTCACTTCCTCTTTAGGAACAGACAATTTCACAATTGTCAAGATGCAGCATAAAAACGGTGTACTTCCAAGAACCATTATAGATGTTTGACCTGCTATGATTATTTTTTCGCCAAATGAGTTGAACTAGATGTTTGTTGACATAAACTAACATAATGTAAAAAAAAAAAAAAAAATGTGTAGTGTATTTTGTAGTAGCCAAATATTTAATCTGTTACATTAATCCATCTCCTTTTAGTGATAGTTTTAGTATCCCAAGGAATCCGCTGCAGCTGTTGCCAAAGCAAATTGGGTGAACACTGTTTTGGATTGGCTTGTTTACAGGACCAAGTAAGGCCATGGGGCAAAAAAAACCTTGGGAATGCTCATTACTCATATATATTCCAGCCCTGGGATTTCCAATGAATATGACCCAGGGGACATCCTAAATATATTTTATTAGTGTTATTTTATGTTCCAATATCACATTTACTATGTGATACTTTTACCTGCTCTTTGATTCAGATAGCCTACAGTGCAGAATAAAGTAGTATTTGCAGTAGTAGTATTTATGTCTTACGAAATTTTTATCTATGAAACTCTGTGTCTACCTCCATAGTACTTCTTATTGAACCTCATATGTGCCCTTGAACTGTGATCATATGAGAAAGGATATTCAAAAGACTATAACACACAATGCAGAATGAGCAGTAACAAGTGTGCTGTTCCACATGTACTGTACAGCTGTTGGCTCATTAATCAACATAGTGCAATTACATGATACCAGAATATGTGAGAAACACATTGAAATTAAGTACCTCCATCATCATCATCTGTAAATGAGGGAAACTTTGATACAGTTTCTGAGAAAAGATTTAAAAGTTGGACTGTGGTGCCTTCTCAGACTGGCCGCAAGTCTCAAAGATACTGTAGCCTACACTGTTGGTTAGCGCCATATCTTTTTCCAAGATAAGAAATAATAACAAACAGTCTGTCTTTCTGGTGAGATAGTGGGGTTAATGTGACCAGTATTAAACTCCTCAACAACACTGAAATAATAAACAAGTAGTATGACAAGTGCAAGTGACTTTTCCCCCTATGTCTACCATCCTATCCACAGCATGGACATCATTGCAATCAACTGTACAGAGAAAATGTTACTGTGAATTTCTTCAAGTTTTATAAAGTTTAATCATATCCAGGGTTGTGATATAACAGGCTTTATTAACACTGATTAATTCAGAAATCTTAAATTCCCAGGGTGTCTTTAATGCAAGTATGTTCATGTTTTGCAAGTATTTCACAGACAAGTGGTCAGTGATTCATAGGCTTAATAATCAGATCTGATAAATAATAAATAATCTGCATTTGTTTTTCAAATCCTCCTGCATGACTTAATCAGATTTTTCTGACACATAGATAACTGCTCTCTTGAATAACAATCCTTTGAACATAGTCAGCTAAAATTACCTCAGCTAGTGTCGAAATGTTTGTTTTTCCCCTTTCCAAAGAATGGGCCAAAGTGACTTACATTCAAAATAAACAGTTATGCAAACAGTTATATGTAGACACAGATATAGATCATATATACTTCAGTTAAAACAATGAGCTCTTTTAGTAGATTTT
>NW_026571133.1:25843177-25883177 GCF_026225935.1 Boleophthalmus pectinirostris | reverse complement strand
TCAGACAAGGTCATCTGTGTGTGTCTGTAGAGGTCTGTTGCATTCTGGGCCATCGCAGGAGCTCTATCTCTACCACTCTTATTAGTAGGTGAACAGGAGCAAAAGTGCATGAAAGGCTATGCCACGCATCTTAATGATATAATTATATCATACATCTTGCCGTCTCATTCTTTCATACATAAAACCTCACTTGGAAAACAGTGGCACAAGATGTTCTTGATGTTTGCTTAGAAGGGTGCCTGAGGGGCATAGTTTGCTAATGTTGAGACTTGTTCCTCTAAAGCTTATGTTAAACCACACCGAGGGGAGCTGTTGACAATAATTAAAGCTGTGTGTAAGGGTCTTCATGAATGCACTGATAAAGTGAAAGTCCTCTGAGACAAATAAATCAATCAAACACTAAGACAAGTTTAGTGTCACAAAGGATGTGACGGTTCACAGAGTGCTGATGCTCCATTTTATCTGCTGCAAGCACACTGTAGTTTTCAACCAGACTCTGATAAAGACAGTGTCCTGAACTGTACTGTCTCAATAATATATCAGTCTATATAATATATAGACATGGATTGAGACAGTATCATATCATATTATGATGCAGAGTATAGCCACTGTTATTCAGATGTTACTCCTAAATTTTTACATTTTTAAATTAAGACATACACATTAAGATTTTTTATGCAATATTTTGAGTATGTGTAGTTTTTCTACAGCTAAGTGTTTAGGGAATTATGCCTTTGTAGGTGAAATATTAACTTTGCATTCTAGTTTAGTTAAACATTAAGAATCCCATAACCTGCATAGATCAATATTAAATGAACATGATTTTTATATTGTTGTATATCTTGAAAATGTAAAACTCCATCCCTGCTAGTACATAGTGACACGCTAATGAGAACCCATTTATGAAAAAAGAAACTACAGTCCATAGGACTTTCAGTGATATCTTTACGAAGTCCCATAAACTGTGTAAAGAATAGGTAAAACTCCATGTATAATCTTTTTCCAAAATGTCCTAATTTGTGAGGAAACCTGAGCCTGACCTTGTGAGTATCATGCAAAGGTGATAGGATGCACTGTTGACTAAAAGACCCCATGAGATCACATATAAACACCAGTCTCAAACTTTGTTGGTATTGGAGGCAGAATAGCTTTAAATTGCCATTAATTTTGTTGCAATCAAAACACTTTTATGTATTTATAAGATATGAATGGATACTTAAATCATAGATTTTGTAACAAAACTGTGATTATAAATTAGAGTTGTTGTTTTTTTTTTAATGATGTGAAAATATTGCTGTTAAGCAAGCAAAGCTATTCTTTGTAAGAAAAATGAAAAAAAAAAAAAAAATGGTTTCTTTGTTTTATCAATTAAGTAATAATTTGTTACTTTTTCTTTTACTACACCCTTTCTTGTGATACTGACCACTGACCATTCTAACATGTTATCTAAAATAATAATAATTTAACGTTCAGTAAAAGTACTTTGTCAGCTGTGTACAAGATAGATGAACATTTTGTTCTGATCTCTCAAGGTGTGGGAACTCCTCCATGTGAAGAAGCGAAACCACACTGATCTGAGTATATGTGTGGCGAACGTGGAGGAGCGCAGCGCAGAGGAGGAGCTGCCAAACCAGAAATTCTGACAGAACAGAGTGACAGCAGAGCGGAGCGGAGTGCAGAAGAGCGTCGGTAGCAAATCATCACTTCTCTGTTTGTGGATTTACTCCGTCTCGGGCACTGCACGCATAGGAGCGCCAGTGCGTGAAACAAAATGGGAAATCTCTTTAGCCCTTAGAAGACCGTGTGACTGGGTATGAGTTAAAGTGAAAACTTTGGAGCATCTGAAATGATGAACTCCACCGCGGCACCGGGCAGGTTCCCGCCGCCGACTATCCCATCCATAATGTTCATTTTTGGGGTAGCGGGTAACGTCATTGCCATCGTTGTGCTCCGCATATCCCGTAAGGAGCAAAAGGAGACGACTTTCTACACGCTGGTGTGCGGGTTGGCAGTCACCGACCTGTTGGGTACGCTGCTCGTCAGCCCCGTTACCATAGCCACATATATGAAGGGCGCGTGGCCCGGAAAGGAGCCTTTGTGCCAATATTACGCATTTATTTTGCTCTTCTTCTTCTTGGTGCAGTTGGGTATCGTGTTTGCTATGTCTGTTGAGCGGTACCTGGCCATCAACCACGCATTATACTACAACCAATACGTCAACCAAAAAGTGGCTGCGGTCACTCTTTTGGCCATTTACATGTTTAGTGCACTCGTGTGCTCAATGCCCTGTTTGGGACTGGGACAAGTCAAGGTGCAGGTACCGGGGACATGGTGCTTTATAGACTGGCACAGTAATCACACCTCCACTGCTACTTACAACTTAGTTTACGCTGGACTAAACTCGGTGATAGTGCTGGCTACTGTCATCTGTAATGTACTTGTGTGTGGGGCCCTCATCGTTATGCACCGGCGCTTCATCCGTCGCACATCTCTGGGCGCAGACCCAAGGCGCGCAGCTGAGATCAGGAGCAGCAGAAGGAGCTTTCGCAGACTGGCCGGAGCTGAGATTCAAATGGTGATCCTCCTCATAGCCACATCTGCGGTGGTTTTGATCTGCTCTATACCTTTAGTGGTAAGTTCAATTGCAATTACAGTTTCTTTGACGTAATATCATATTGTAAAAAATCTGCAAAATATTCCTTCACCAACACTGCAGGTTGCATGCTTGTAACTTAATTCATAGATGCACTGTGTTACTTTTCTGGTTCCACCACCTGCTACTCTCCATGAAGATGTCACTGTTTTGACTATTTTTTAATTTAATTTTATTGTTTTATTATTATTATTGTTATTCTTATTCTTATTATTTTAACTATAATGGCATTAAAAATTTCTTGCTCACATTTAATACTGTATTTCCACAAAGCCCTAAATTAATGCATGGAGTGTACTCAGTGGCATCACCTCTCCTCAGAACTGATTTGTAACAAGTTCAGTTAGCATCATCTGCTTGCCTTCATGAAAAAATTACATTTATCAGAATTTTAGAAGGCTGGAGTGCTTGGATGTGTAGAGATTGCAAATTTACCACAGTCTATGATTACTCCTCAGTGCAGGGATCAGACTAAATTACAAAGTTGAAAAAAATTAAAACTAGGTATTCAAAAAGAGATAAATTCCTCAGTTTATCATTAAATAAAGACTTTTAAATAATTGAGGTGTTTATGGGTACCTACTCTTTTCTACTTAACTTTAATGCCATATTAAGATTCCAGACAAACAAATAACATTTCCATTCAGATAAACAAGTGGCAGACCCTCCACCAGAAAGGCTACATAGTGCACCTTTAAGCATGAGGTCTTCAAAAAGTTTTGACTTTTTGATCTTTTTTATGGTCTTTATATTAGGCATACTTCCAGATGAAATAAAGATTTTTTTTTCTATTAGGTCGGGATCTTTAAAAATCAGATGCACCAAAAAGAGAATCCTCCCTTCGACCTTCTGGCCGTGCGAATGGCATCCATCAATCCGATTCTGGATCCCTGGGTCTACATACTACTGCGGAAGACTGTGTTTCTCAAACTCATGAAGAAAATAAAGTGTGTGTTCTGTAAAATGGGGGGCCGTGGCCGCAGAGGTGGTAGGTTTCACTGTGCGGACGGACACCTCTCTTCCTCCATTGTCTCCCGGGACTCTCCGTCTCTAGTGACCCGTGACCTTCAGGAGTTTGCTTGCACCTCACAGATATGCTTGCACTCCCTGGAAAGGACATCACTGCACTCATGCTCTGGAGGGACAGCAGGACACTCAGGTTCATCAACGTGTTCACCAACAGCCATAGAGGCTGGTGCTGTGGAGGAGGTCAGGAGGGTTAGGAGGGGGCACACAGAGGACACATTCCACATAAAGGAAGTTCCTGTTGACCCTGTGCTGCATGTCACCTTTACAAATGAGTCCAACAACATGCAGGAAAAGTGCATCTAGCGTCATAGTATTCATCAGAATATTGATGAAAGTTCTGTTTGTATGGTGTTTATGAAGTTTTAAAATAAAACAGTGTCTCTTCTCAGTGAGAAGGTCTTAAGGGCCAGTAACAAAGTGGTGAAATAGGCAGCTACTGCACTTGGTGATATGGTGTATCGTATCATTTTCAGTGTTACACTATTTTGCTGTTCTGCTCTTTTAATGTAATGTGAATAGCCAATTGTTCCGCTTTACCCTTTACGATCTAATGTGACATAATTCTATATCTAGTAATTTACCAAAACCTGTAAACCAGTTGAGATTATGGTACAACATGGTTAATTAAAGTGAGTAAACAAAGAGCATTTTGTAGTGTGTTGTTTGTAATCTCAATTCAGAGGTAACTATTCTTTTAATTTGTAGCCATTTCTTGACCTATAAAGACGACAATGAAAATATTACTGAAATCTTGAGCTTGGTAAAAAATACTATTGCACATTTGTGGGGATTCTGTGCATGTTTATGGTCAGTAAAGTTTCCAAGCTACAGTGTAAAACACTATACCTTTATTGTTCCAAAGGCAATCTAACATTACGGACCTGGTGAAGCAATTAACCAGCTCACAGTAAAGTAGGAGGGATTGACAAAAACGTATGCCATGTTGAAATATATCTCATGTGATCTGCCAACACCAGAGCTGAATCTACAAAAATGAGTTGATGAGCATGTTTTGGTTTCCACCTAGACAATTTTCAAACAAAAGCAGAAGATGAAATTTATGTTGTGGAAGATTCATGTCAAATGATTTAACCTCAGGTGTTTTAACTTTAATTAAATTCAACTCCTCTTTTTTGGGCAGCTCAACAAAATACATTCACCAGCAGCACTACTGACAGAATGAATTATATAATGTGAGTGATATGAGTAATATACTAATCTATAAATAAATATTGTATTGCTTAACTGCCCTTCTCAGTCCTTTCTGATATTCATGACTTCATGAGTCCCCTCATGATCAAGGACTTAATCAAAATTACCCACTAAGTTTGAGATGTATCCATTTTAGACAATCATAGTCATACATTTCTTAATATTAAAACAATATATCTTTTATATGCTTGTTTTGATACAATTCAAAGTCCTCTTGCTTTTACAAATACTTCTTTTGAAAGGGATCCACTATCTGCTGAGCCTCCCTCCCCAGCCAGCACATTTTGTATATTTCCCTGAGTGTCTATGACCAGGGCTGTTCTCTTCAGCTCCTCATAACTATTCTGACGTTGAGCTACAGCTTCACAGGCAGCCACAACTTCCTCTGACTCAAAATCAAAGTCCTGCTCCAACTCGGGTGCATTCAAAATCTGTCTTTTAGTCTCATCCTCCTCCTGGTCTTTTTCCTTTGAGGCTAAATGATGCTTTTGTAGTCTGCATGCCCACTGCAGGTCTTCTTGCCATAGGGAGACTTCTGATGGGCAAAGGTGAATTGCAATCTGGAAGGACCTGACAGCCTGTAGAGAGTAACAAAATTAACATAAGAATAGAAGTTCACAAAATAAAATAAAATATGCTTTACCTTTCTGACAAAGACACTGATGCTATGACCAGTTATCTTTCCTACACTATTATTTAATGTTTAATTACAGACACATCAATAGATGTCTGCTGACAATGCACAAGAAAATCAATATAAAAGTTATTTTCACAGTAAATACAGGGAAACAGACAACAAATCTTTCAGCTTTCACCCACTGGTCATAAAACTGTTTACAATAAGATCATGAATCCTCTAACCCACACTGCAAGATAGAGCCTTTTAAAAATCAAGTTAAGCACAAATTCTACACCCGAATGTGATTTTTTTTCCTTAAAAACAAAAAAGAGAGATTTTGTTGACTTTGATAATCAAGTTTCAATTAGTTGTTGGAATGCTGTTAAATTATACGTTATTTGGGTGCTTTCCCATCAATGTTTACCTGAAATTAGACAAAGATGAATAGCAAAATCAAAGAATGGCTTGTAAAAAAAAAAAAAAAAAAAAAGACTACTACTATGCCATTTGTACAAACATCATCAAACATGTTGATGCAGACATAGCTCTTGAACACGACCAAACAAGTCTTGCTATAAATAGAAGAGATTTTTTATTTTTTTTATCTTGCAAGAATAGCGTCATTATATCAGGAGGTGTGTCTCTATTTGTGTTTAAATCAACTTTCATCACTCATCATTGTTGTTGATATTGGTCCTGAAGGACACGTCTACTACTCTGGGACAAGAACCTTCTATACACACTGCCAATAGTTAAAGGATTTTTGAGGTAAGGCATGTTGGTTTAAGATGGGTTGTGTAACTATCATCAAGTATTCATTCAATCACAGGTCTAGACGTGTTATTTGGCAATTTAAGGAACAACTCAAGCCTAAGGCACCTTTTTGCACAAGTAGGAAGTATTAAAAGAAAATAGTAAACAAAAATATCTGATTTAAAATGGCTTCAAAGAATTTAAACAAATAAAGTTTATTTAAATCAATGATGGTTGTATGCTTGGATGTTTTTTTGTTAAAACTGCAAAGTTAAAACTACAATAGTTTAAAAAACTGTTGTCTGATTTATTGCATTCAAAAAGTGTGTGTACTGTGTTGCATTGCACTCATCATTTTAATCAGAATCAGAAGCTAATTTACCAGATCTATTTCTCCCAGATTAAGTTGGGCTCGACCCAAAGTTTGCCAAGCCTCCCACCAAAGGGGGCGGAGTTTCATAGCCATCTCGGCCGCCTTCACAGCTGGGAAGACCTCATGGAGAATGGTTAAAACCTGTGGATTAAAAAATAAAAAGAAAGCTTTCTGGAGTCATCATAGCAGGGCGACAGTGGCTCAGGGATTAGAGCAGTGGTCCCCCAACCCAAAGGTCAGAGCATTGATTCCCAGACCAAGTTCTGCCATTGTGTCCTTGGGTAAAACACTTGACCCGCATTGCCTAGTATGAAAGTGCTGTGTGCATGAACAATTGGTGATAGTCAGAGGAGCCGATGGCGCAAATTGAGAGCCTCACTTTTGCCAGTCTGCCCCAGCGCAATTGTGACTATAATAGTAACACCACCCTGTATGACATGAATGAATAATGACTAGCCTTAAAGTGCATTACAAGTGTAAGGCATTATTATTATTATTATTATTAATAATAATAATAAACTGGCTCAGTGGTGTGGTTTAAATAGATTTTCAGTAAAAAGATAATAAAACTTCTTCTTAACAAATTATAAAGCAACATAAAAGTATTTCTTGTTGGGTATATACATCTAACAGAATGCATACTGTGCTGTATGCGAGCAGTTTGCACTAAACCTACTACTTGAAACTTAAAACTTCTTATGATGTAGTGACTTGCAGTATATTCAGTCATATTTCAATGTAAACCAGCTCAGTTCGGTCTGGTGTGTGGTTTGTTGATATGAAAGTCACAGGGTCAATGAGAGCTGAGACAAACCACACAGCCAGGATGTGGTGATGTCCTATAGCTCAACAACAGAGTGTGACGGAAACACCGCCTGGCAGAGCAAAGCAGCACATTATGCAGAAACTCATTATCTAGAACCAAGTTAAGAAAGTGATTAGGGGAAGTAAGCTGCCATCGTGGGGCCAGTGCAGTCATCTGGACCTGTAATGGTAATATGACATTATCCAAACTAATCAATGAGAGTAATAGTATTATAATATGGACTGTGGAGCGCATTAGAGAAGATATTGAATAAAAGTACAAATGTTTGCTTCATTTGTGCATAGCAACTTTCCTGGGTCCTTCCTGTGCAAAGCCTTCTAATGGCTTGGCTTCCTTCTCAAATGTCTTGTAATAGACTTTATCATATTAGGCCTACAGTTCTATGTGTAATCTGACTACATCAGACCCTAAGAATACATTTGATTAGTAATAATAAACAAACACATCAGTCAACCAATTGTTGATGCCTGTGTAAAAAATAACTAACCAAAATGTGTGTGTGTGTGTGTGTGTGTGTGTGAATACAGTCTAGCATGAGGAAGTGGGAAATGGACCAGTGGCAGTCTGAAGCAAGTGGCTGAATTGAATGTCAGTAATATGGACAGTAGTGGTAGCATGTGACAGTGACAGATGATGAAAAAATGTGTATAATAAATATCTTAGAAGTTAGATATAACCCAGAGAATACTACCAGGCTTTAAGCCTGTAAATCGTAAGCCATTTAATTAATAACCACTACTAAAAGGCTTTTTGCCTTGTAGGAAATACCACAGGATTGTAGGTCAAATTAAATAATATTCATATTAATTAGTATTCACCTGTGACTTCATCTCATATAATGACGGATTTTCTGGAGTCAGTTGTATTGCTTCATCCCACTTCTTAATGGCGTCCCAATGTCTGAAAAAACAAACAAACAAAAAAACAACAACATTGAATTTCTAAGTAAATAAAAGCTCTAAGGATAATACTGATTTAACTGTGAAGGACTAATCCATCAGATGTGTGTGTTTTGTCTGTCTGGCTCAGATTTCATATTTATAGAATATTTAATCTACACTCTATATCACAATATCACATTTCCATTTTGTGGTTTAAACCGATGGTGGAGATACCAGTACGATTGATCAAACTAAAGCTCCCCTCCCTTTTTATGGGACTATGCACATGTGCTCAACAAAGGCTGAAGTGGAAAAGGAACTACCCAGTGTTGCAATCCATTTACACAGTAGAGGCGAAGACTGTAAAATTAGTCCGGAAGTTAGGCAATATGTGACATATATAATCACAATCATCATAAAATAAATTATAACATACATATGTGAAGTTTATAACCTCTTTCTTTCATATATCAAACATATAAAAAAGTTACTAATATCAATAATTCATTTTAAGATATACAAAATTAAAATAGACTAAATACCTGTTAAAAAAGATTAATAAATAGCAAATATGTGGGTGTGAAATAAATAACATTCAGATTCCAAGTCTTGTTAAAGTTGTAGTATCACACCTATGACAGCAAACAGAGGACTGACTCACTGGAAGGTACCAAAGACTAAGCCCAAATACAGCATCACCCATCAGAGGCCCTCCACTATGGACCAAAGCAATATGTTGGAAACCTACCATGTAATTGAATAAGCCATTTCTAATAGTGGTTGATGGTGTCTTGCTTACATCATAAGCAGTTAAAACTGAATGGATCTGAAAACAAGGGTCAATCACATTAGAGTGGGACTGTGATATGCTTTACCAGACACCATCTCAAAGCTCTAAGCAGTCATTATGACGGAGCAAGGCCTCATTTCCTCAGCAAAATCCACTTTTATAGGAGGTGACTGAGGGTCATGACCAAAACTTGGGAATGGGGAACAACTAATGGAGTTTTACTGGATCATAAGCATCACAGAGGAACATCACCAAACTTACATTTTATTAAACATCTTAAAACTGGTTTTAAGTGCACATGCAGTGGCAACATGTGCACTTAAAACCAGCCGTACATGTCCAGCTACACAAATATAATGGTTTTGTGATTAATAAATCGTTGTAAAATAGTAACCACTAATATCTCATGAAAGCAGTTTGAACTTCATTTTTAAGAACCTGGGGACCCTCCGTGAAGCTTAGCGGCCCATGTAGAAAAACGTCAAGTCACGTCTCAAGTAATGCTGCTTCATTACAATTTATTGAAATGGTTCACATTTTGTGTTTTAGCACTCTCTTGTGGAGAGAAATCCAATTTCTCTCAAATGTAATGTATTGTTTATTAAATAATATGATCATATTTGATTGCTTCAAGGACTAGCTTTGTAAATATCTGGGTTGTTTTTTGTCCACATGTTCAATGAAACAGCCATGATTGATTAGAAGAGATTGACCTTCCTTGCTCGGCGAGCAAAGCTCCTTCATCTTTCAGCCTTTGACTCTTGGTAGCACAGTCCTCCAGCAGCATTTCCCTACGCCTCTTGGTTGCGTGCAGCCAGTCCACATCCTCGTGCTGTCTGCTCGCTCCTTCATCAGCTTTCTCTGCCTCATCTTCAAACTGTTGGAGCACTGCTTTGGACACCTTCTCCCCAGCTTTCCTCTTCCATCCGAACGACGCCATCCTGTATTCAATTTAAACTTCTATATATACTTACTAAAACTAGAAGTTTGCTAGATCTAAATTGCAACAACCCTCACCGTCTGGTAAATAAACGGAGCTAAACTGGATAAATAAGCCACTCGGTTTATGACTATTATACCATCTGTTCCAAATTTAACAGCTCAAAATGTTCACTTTATATGTAATACATGACACATAACTGTATAATATGCAATATAAATGTAATTACGTCTTATCCCAGGCGTCTGATCTAAAATATAAGCTTAACGTGACCCGAAGATATAACCCGGAAGTAGTAGAAATGTTTACAACGCTTCTTAAAGGGACATGACACTAAAATGACGAGTCGAACATTAATTTCTCATGTGAACATTAGTGTACCAGGGCCTCGATCTGACCAAGTATGCACATTTTGCTTGGAGTTTGGCTTTTGTTACTTATTCCTTATAGGGCTAGTTAGTTTTGTCGCAGGTGTTCATGGAAATGAGTATAATCCAAGTGAGGTATTTCTAGAAGAGAAAAGTTGGAGGACGAGATGCATAGATGAATTGTTCAGAAGTTTATTAGGCATCGCAAATACAAATTTTACCAACACTGCCGCTTAAAATTTACACTGGACAATCATGTAAGGTCCCTTTAGTAATAGATCAATCCAACTTACACTATTTTGTTAACTTAAAATGTCAGACATTCATGTTCTCATCGTTTTATGGTCAACAAACAATACAGAAACCAAAATGTTTTAGAATGTAATTAAATAACAGTCACTACACAGAAGTCAATGCCCAGCCCTATAGCAATAACGTAAGACTGAACACAAGTATAATTGTGTGCTTTCAAACGAAATGGGCCACCATGTTTCACCTCCTACATATTTATTCCAACTTGAATTCTTGTTTAAAATAGAAAAAATAAATACAAATCTATTCAGTGCCAGTGAACAACACTCTAACTTGGAAAAAATGCTGAGCCAATAAGAAATATAAGCAGCTGTTTGGTTATTTTGTGATAATATACATAATTATGGTACGTTTTGGCTTTATAAGAGCAATAATCAGCAATACACTGTTTAAAACTCCATAAACACCAATACCAATGTATGTAAAATAATTCAGAAATAATGCAATGTGACGGAAAGGCATATACTAGTAAATTCTTAGGGAAGCATTGTTGTTACAGCTCAACCTGAAAGTTAACACTTGAAAACATGGAAAAACTTATTTCAGTTGATTTCATTTCTTTAAGCCAAACAAAAACATTGATCACATGACTTCAAGCTTGCTTTTAGTGAACTTCAATAACAAAGAGAAGAATTGGACAAAATATTATTGCTGCTCTACAAGCTTTGAGGACTTTTTGCCTGCATTTCTGTTATAATGGCACAATCAACATAAGACACCTTTCACAATCTATAAATTGTTTGTTTTATGTTTTAAACCTTTTTAATTGTTAAAAGGTGTAAATCTAAAAATAAACAAAGGCATGTCTCAAATTCAATAAGAATTAAAGACAACAAAGTAAAAACAAAACAAAAAAATGTCAGAATCTAAATGTAATTTTAATTGGACTGTTAATGATATAGATTCTGATGTTCAGAGAAAATAACTTTAAACTGTAAAATCAATCTATATTGTCTGGACAGAAAATCAAGTATGACAAAACAATATGATTGAAGAAAACAAAATATTGATTAAAAAGACACAGTAAAAAAGATAATACATATTATCCAGCAATAGATATAAATGTAAGGGGAAAAAAAGTTATACTTTTCAATGGAACCAATGCACGCACTGATAAATATATCCATGTCTTTATATATAAAAAATTTAAGGGACAGACATTTTACAACAAGGACATCATGAAACTTTAGCATGACAGCTCAAATGTACACAAGAGGAACAAATGATGAAGCATTCTTTTGTCTCTAACACACACACATGAAATACATGAGCATCTGCCAGTCTGTAATGTCCAAGAGTTTGGTGGGTAACGCTTGACTTACTTCGGCAGTGCCCCAACACAACTGCACCACTACTCTCATCTCCAATGAGACAAATGAACAAGAGCAGCAGGAAATATAAGACATTTGTGCAAAAGTGCTTCCTGTATCCTATACATCTAGCGCCTCATTTCCAAATCTCTGTTGTAAACCTCTCTCTGCTGACAGCACTGGATGTTGTACTAAATAGCAGCGCTCACTGGCTACAGTGCAGCAAATTCAGTGTAAATTTGTAGACATTTGCTGTCCACTGATCTCTCTGGGCTTATATTAAGCTTGTTGTTCATCTGACAGAATGTTATGTTTCTGTGAGCACTGTATCCTGTCAGCTCTGGGGACATCCACCTGCTTCATCCTTGGCCGGGATGAGCTGAGCCATTAAATGGTTGCATGCTTATTGCTGTAAAGACACTAATAGGAAAAAGGCTAGCAATAGGTTTTGCAAGCTATCGTGCAAGAAGTTTAATAAGATTAGCACACATCTCAAAGAACTCTATGGTATGACTTCCAGGTCGAGGTAACGTCGCATTGTCTGCTCCCGTTGAGTCAGTGGATGAAGTCAGTGATGATGCTAAAGAGCCCTCTGCCACCTTGAGAGGGTGCACAGTGCTAGAAGTGCCAGGGGCCTCTGCCCCATCTACATCAGTCTTCATAGTGGTGCGGTAGTTGCCCACAGAGCCAGACCGATGAGGGGTAGCAGTTCCAGATTTTGTTTCCAAAATATCATCTGCAGGAGACAGGTAACAAGGGATTTGGCACAATAGACAATTTAACAGCTACAACAGCAATGTCCCTCAAACTGACTTTTTTGGGTTGGACAAATCACAAATTGTACAAGATAAGGTGAAATCTAAAGGGTTTCCTTTTTATTAAACACTATTATACTATAAGATTAAATTTGTCAGTAAAAGCAGTGGTTAAACCAACTTATTATTATTATGATTATTGCATTCTTCAGTAATCTTCCAATCTGATATAAAGCATGTGGGAGCATTTAGCTAGGTTAAAAGAGAAAAGAAGGTTGTTGTGCACTGTGGATGAGATATCTTGTGGCATGTACACTTTATATACTTTTCTTCCCTTCCCTTTGGTCATGCCATATTAAAAAATACTTCACCCTCCTTATTCGAATGTCCGAGTGTTCATATTGAGTGATTGGTTGCAATATTATTAGGCCCGAGCGCCAGAAGCTGGCGTAGGGCCAATTAGTATCGCACAGCGATGCTCCTAGTGGCCAGAAAATTAAATGGCACGATGTGACTCGCCTGTAGTGACCAGGGATCCTTGCCATGATGTAGCAATGCACCAGAGGTTTCCGAAAATATATAGTTTGTTGTTTGTTGTTGGAACATTGTTCTCTTATCAGAATATTATTCTTTCTTTCTTATTATTATTTTTCTCCTAACCAACTCACCCATTTTTCACCCACTGTACAAAGACGAAAAATCCTGTAAATTTTGCCATCTGTTAAAACTCGCGATTCTCTAACTTTTGGCTATTTCCATTTTCCATAAATAAATAAAATGGCTTGTCAGCACCCCCAGTGCATTAGGGTATAGGAATGACACAAAAAAAAAATTGCATGTACAATCATGAAATTTAACACAGAAGTCGACCATGACAAGACAAGGAAAAAATATTATTACACAATGCAGTGCGCTCCACCGGGGGCAGCAATATTGGATTAAACTTTGCTAAGCTTTACGAACTCCTCCGAGGGCGCTCATCCAAACGAGCTCAAATTTGGTCCACATTATCTCAAGAGGTGAAATATCAAAAGCTATCCAAATTTTTCACACACGTCTTACGATCTCTGAGCAATGAAGCAACAAAAAATGCACACAATTTTGGACATTAACAAATTCTTCCCATTTGCTCAAACTCCGATTTCAATGAAATTTGAAACAGTTGTTAAACTCTCTGCCCTTAAGATCCTTAATGTGAAAATTATTAATTTGGCGCATTAGCTCCCCCTACAGATTGAAACAAAATTTAATATTGGAGAAAAAAAATAGTTACCAAATAGTTGTTCAAAAATGTCTGAAATTTTGCACAAAATTCTATTTTGGCATCCCAATCCAAAAGTCAATGACACGTATGTCATATTTTTTATGGCGTTGCCACAGCGATGATATAAGCTCTACATGTTATTCCATTGGTAAAACTGACAAATTTTGGCACAAACTTTGGCCGATTTCACTCAAATTTTAATCGTGGGTTTAAACTCTGACCATGAACAGACTGATGTAAGAAAAGTGGGTGCAATAGTGCCCCCTAGAAAATCTGTATAAAATGATTAGGTTTTATTTGTCATACATATACTTAATTTGATATCCACATTTGTGACAGGGTCTCGATTAAAAATCTCAATGACGCCCACAACCCATTTACATTGTATTGCCATGGCAACAAGCAAAAATTCTGTCCTTGCCAATGGGACGTCCTTACACAAACTTTTACGTAGTTAAACCAAATTTGGTAGCCAGATGCATCAGGGCAATAAGAACAAAAATGTATATTGTGACCACACCTCCTTATAAACCGGAAGTCTGACTTTTTTTTTTTTTAAATAAACACATGCAATTTTTTTTTTTAATTAATGGGTTAGGTTAAGTGTTAGGGTTAGGGTTGGGTCTATGGTTAGGATAACGACGGGTTAGGTTGGAGTTTAGGGTTATTAGCGTTAGTGCAGGGTGTGGTGTTCTGAAGGGCGTGGTGTTTACGGGGTGTGGCATTTACGGGGTGCGGCATTTGCGGGGCGCGGCATAGGAGCACGCAAGGGCTGATCATCGCTGCTTGCGGCTATATTTATTTATTTATTATCAATTATTATTACATACGCATAACTTAAATTTGAACTCCAGTAACATTTAGTTGTATCATAACTTTTTATCTTACCATCTATGCTACGAAAGTCAAGGAGGTAGGTTCTGCTGTCCACCTGGTAAAGTTGTAGGCTCATCTTGGTTTGCATTGCAGTAATTGGATTCTTTCTTCTCACTCGTAAATAGAATGGATTCACAACCTGATTGAAGAAAAAAATACATCAATATTTATTTTCAACTAGTGATCGATTGATTGTGTTGATCTCTTACTTTCCACTCATAGTCCAGCTGTTTCATGGCACGGCACACTTCTGTCATGATGTCATTGGGTCTGCTTTGGCTGCGAATACCCAGGTGCCACTTGGCTCTTCTGACCCCTTGGTGTTTGGACTTCTGAGGATTGAGTTCGTCCAAAGTGTGGCGAGGCCTTGGAGGAGTCTCTGCCAAAAGGAAGGGTACGCGTTCCGGATGGGGCTTTATAACCACACCAAAGTGCTGATCATCCAAGAAGGTGTCAGGGGGACTAGAGGCAAGGTAGAAATCCTTAGCTTCACTCATTATGCGACGATTGTCAATGATAAGATGGTACGCAACAGCAAGCGGGTCCTGATGGTTCCGGCTATATAAACATGACAGAACTTCTTCCTCTGTGCACTCAAACTTCTCACACACTTCCTTTAAGGCTTCATCGTCAATGAGGTTGTTGCTATAGGAAGGATCCTCTGGGAACAGGTACTTTGGTAAATCCTGCTTGAACCACTCATCCTCCCTGTTAGAATGGTAAATGTTGTAATTGCTCAGATCTTAATGAAATTACAATCATGTTTTGAACATACGCACCGAATTTCTTTGATGGTAGCTCTTTTCATGGGGTCGACCTGCAGCATGTGTTTGAGCAGACTGATGACGGAGGGGTTCAGATACTGCGGTGTGAAAAAGATCCCATCACAGATTTTCTTAAAAAGTGTTGGCACATGGTCATCATCAAAGGGAAGAGTGCCACAAAGCAAAGCATAAAGAATGACCCCACTGCTCCAGATATCCACCTCTGGTCCAGCATATAATCTGAAGAAATATCATTTGATTACAATGTTGTTTGAAAAATACTGAATAAATGCTCTTCAAATGCAACACATTACCTTCCTGATATGACCTCAGGAGCAGCATAGTTTGGAGAACCACAACTTGTTCTCAGAAACTCCCCATCTGACATCATGTTTGACAGACCTGAAAACAATATAAACACACTGTATTATATAGAGGCACTCCAAGTAAAAATTCACAGACAGCAGTCTCTGTAGCCACAGCCATGGAGACATAACACCTCAATCACACATGTATCTCACAGAGCTTTACTTGGGTGCTTAGAGCATGTCCTGCGCATGCAAAACTTTGGATTTTGGTTCAAGTGGGATGAGACACATGGCAACGGACAAGCGAGTGTGGATTGGTGCATAGTAATGGGACTTCTATGGACAGTTGTTACCAAAGTTGAGGACATGACCAGACACTGAGCTAGGTTTATAAGAAGACTTGGAAGCTGTAGGAGAGGTTGATGTGTCTTTCAGAGAAGCGCACACACAATGAGCAAGTGGGCAAAAGGGTTTTTCCAAGCAAGTATTGTCATTTTACATTAAGTAATCGTTATCAAAACATGAGCTTCTGATATTCACATGATTCACAATACTCACCGAAGTCTGCGATCTTGGCATTCATATGTGCATCAAGGAGAACATTTTCCGGCTTGAGGTCTCTGTGCACCACCATGTGTCTGTGGCAGTAATCCACAGCTGAAATTATCTGCTGGAACAAGCGACGGCTCTCTTTCTCATCCAACTGTCAACACAGAGAAGGTCTATTATTTCTGTGACTCATCAACACGTCGCACCACAGCTGACTGCTCTGCACATCGTGTTGAGATTTTTCAGTTACTATTTAGCCATAGATTAGCTGTATTATAGACAAACATCACAAAAATGTCACATAGGTACTATAAAGGAAAAAAAAATAGTAAAGGTTAGGCTTTACCTTTCCATTTTTACATATATAGTCAAAAAGCTCTCCGCCTGACACATATTCCATCACCATGAAGATATCAGTGGGGGTGCTGATAACTTGATAGCTGCACAAAACAACAAAGAACAGGAGTAATATAGTGTAAAAGAACGCCTTTCTCTTAGGGTACAGCGATGCAGACTTGGTCCCATTCATGTTCTCAAAAGGAGCTTCAAGCAGACAGTGAAGCACATGGGAAATATTTTGAGATGCTGAAATGAAATGTCATCAAAACTTGAATAAGCCATATTACTTTTCATTTTGATTTTTAATGAGGATTCTTTTAGCCCATTTTCATAAAATAATTATAGCATCCATTTGTTCCCAAAACCTTACTCAATATATATCCCAAAAATTTTAGCATATGGGCTCCCCACTAAGCAATTTTATGTGTTTCAAAATATTAATTCATTTGAGCAGCATAGACCCTTCTTTTGTAAACAAAATCTTGGTATTTTAAAGGCTGGTATCAGACAGAACACTGGCTCTAATGCATTTTCAAACAAACCATGAAAAAATAGGCCTGAATGGTGTCGGTACCAGGTAATTGGTGTATTGTGGTTGGAGATCAAAAAAATATCAGGAAAAAGACATGTCACAAACACACATGCCTCATTGGACAGTACTCACTGTTTCTGAGGCTTTCAAGGCAAATATGCTGTAAAACCCAGTGGAATAAGCTAATTGAGCTTACAAGTATGCACTAAACACATTTAAATTATACATTTAAAAAGCTTTACCTAAACTCATACAAATAATAGATTTACCACTGAAGAATCACAACAACAGCAAAGAAATGCCAGACATTAATGATTGACTACTACAATTCAAAACACAAATAATTCAAAGCTTCAAATCAAATCAACAGAGTTATAATGCCTTTAATTAACTTAAATGTGATTCTGCTCTATTGATACAGTAATAAATATTATTGACCTACATATGAACTGTAAATAAACTCAACATTGTTATTTGATATTATATCCTAAATATGAAAAAAGAAAGATTACAATTATTATAATGAGGCATATTCAATGCAGGTGAGGTCCAGCCTGGCCTCTGCCCCAGTGTACTGAAACTGTACAAGATGGTATCTCTCTCACTCTCACACAAGCAAACACAGTTTACATTCCTGTGCATGCATGATATGAAACTGCTGTTTTAGAGAGAGCGCAATTCCTGACTTTAGTTAATGTCTGCTATTTTCCCAGGGAATTTTCTAGTTTCTAAAACTAACAGTTGCAGTAACTTTTTAGGATAAATATATTTATCGATTCTGACAACCATGGCAAACACTGGCAGTTAATGGCCTTATTTATGAGTGTAAAGTAGAAGTACAAAAATAGCTCAGTTGGAGACATGAATGCACATTTATGGAATTAAAGAAAAGTGAAGAAGTGTAATGAAGGACTTACAGTTTAATTATGTGAGGATGCCTGAAAAGCTTGAGGTTCTGGATCTCCCTGCGGATCTTCCCCACAACATCTAAACTGCGTATCTTTTGCCTATTCAGGATCTTCACAGCCACTTGGTGCTTGGTCAGTTCATGTTGGCCCACTAGGAAACAAAAGGCAAAGCAAAACATTAGATCAACCTGTCCAAAACAAGGATTAATACAAGTGAATATGAACTGTAAACAGTTATGTTCCAACAGCCATCACCTACAAACAAACACACAGACATGACAATGACACATATTTTAATGGCTGTCGAGTGATTTAGGTAAAATAATCTAACCCAGCATCAAACATAGAACCAGGACTACTTGAAACGTGCCTATTGTGCCCCCTCTTTAATGACAGCTCGGGGCATCGATTCATTTTCACACAGCACCTTCCCCTCTATGACATCCTGGCGTCTGCTCGGCTGCACAAAAGCTACTTGAAGAGTACAAAGTCGAGCGGTAGTTACTTTGACAAATTAGAGTGGGAGGACACCTCCTTGGTTAATTTGTACCCAGTGTGGGTGAACAGCAAGGGTTAGAGATTTAGAGTTACTTCCCGGTAGGATACCTGGTTTGAACCGACTTGTGGCTCGTTGTTCCGCTCAATACGCAGTGAGCTACATTGAGTGTACAAAGATCCTGTTGTAAACAACCAAAAATATTCTTGACACCACTAACATCCATCCCGTATGAATAAAAATGTAAACACAACCGTTTTTGTTTAACTAAGAAGACAAGTGACAAGACAACAAGTGTGTTAACTTCCAAGCGGTACAAGTTAGCTTTCCTGATGCTAAATTAGCAATGAGCTAATAGCCACCATCTTTCAGTTTGCAGCACGCAGTTGTAACATACCTTTAACCTTCCCAAATGTTCCCACTCCGAGAGTGTCACCCAGAATATAATGTCCAATCTTAACTCTTCCTTCGTGTTTGGTTTTGTCTGTCGCCATCTTCCCGCAGTGGCCTTGCGGCAGGGTTATATGCGGCGGGCAGAGATGGTCCGAGCAGGGCGACGTGCGTCTGTAGTTGAGCCGCTGTGCCTCTCCCGGAGCACGGATCCTGGAGGGAGGCTGTGCAGCGCGGCCGTGATTCGCCAAACACTACACCACGTAATCCGATGCGTTCACTGTTCATTGGGAATTATCAAAAGCAAAATAGAAAGTTATCAAGGTCTATTTATGACGAAAACGTAGACAACAGACAGCTTACAAAGAAGGCCAAAACAAAGTGAAGCTTTTGGATATATATATATTTTTTAATCATAGTTAACCGCAGTCTTTGCTTGTTACCAGTAGGCTATGACTCTTCTACAAATCTGGAGGCTTTATCAAATCTTGTTACAATGTTCCATGTGTTTGTAATTTTTGCGTTGATATGAAAGATTAAGTAACCTTTACTGTAAATGTTAACAGTAGCTAATTAGTTTTAATTTCCTCAAATAATTCTTTGACCAGTAGATGTCAGTGTCGTCACAAAATATTAGTGATAGGGCAGTGGATAAACTGCATGCTTTTCTACTTCATGTCATTTATTGTTTTGATAGATGTCTGTGTAATCTCTCAGCCGTCCTGGTAGGTAGGCAAAAGACAATTCTTTTCTGTCAACTGGACAAAAGTTTTAGAGTCAAAGTTTCCTAAACTGACAGTCAACTTGTGTCTAATTTAACACAATATTTTTTTTTGCTATAGTTTAATATATATTTTTAACTGCAATCTGTGCCTGCGTTTTAAGCAACAAAATATTTAGTTTTAATTGCATGTAAGATATGAATCCCTGTATGGAAATTAGAATCATACTTTAATGCAGCAGCTGGAGCAAATTATCAGGAGTTTATGGGAAGTCATTTCAAGATTTTGTAAAAGTTTTTGGTCAAGACCATCTTAACCCGAGTGTCTGGAGAAAAACCCACCTAGACCATAGAGAGAAACAAGGAAACCGCACAGAAATCCAGGATATTCTTGGTCTGAGGCCTAGAGTTAGAGGGCTATCCAATCAACCAGATCTACCAAATAATGATTTTACAGTGAAACATTTTTTTATTACTTTGGTGTCTGCATTTAATGCGTATCTTGCAAAAAGTGAAATAATGTTAAAGCAGACTGCATTTAATCTATAAAAATGGGTGGGTAAAAATAATTAAAATTCACACAATTGTGGAAAAAAACACATAAAATGAGGCACAAGAAAAGAAAACAAAATGACACAAAACTAATTACATTTGACTTAACAGTGGATGAGAAAGCAGTAAAAACACAAAATTGCTTAATTAATGTAATGTTTAAGGAAACAACACAATGTTACAAAATGTTAAGAAAATCCCCATTAAATATATGTACAACATACAGAATTTAAATCAACAATTCATGTTTAAAAAGACAAATGTTAAAAAATTACAACAATAATTCTACCAATTGAACTGAACCTTATGCATTTCCTCAAGCAAGTTGCAAGCGAGGCACTTGGAGAAAATGATTGTAGAGAATAATGTTACTTATATGTGTAACTACTGACATTTCAACATGAAATCAACATTGTCATCCGTGTTGTCCATCTGAGGTTGAAGACAGTCCCACAGACTTAAGCCATCGTTAACAACATTCAGTAGTTACCCATACCAACTGGATCAGTATTCTTTCAAGCTTCTCATTATCTCTATATAAATGTAGAGCAACAGTGCCTAACCTGAAGCATAGTTACACAAAAGAGCCTATCAAAAAGACCGAGCACACTGGAAAAAAAAAAAAAAAAAAAAAAAAAAAAGAGTTTGGAAATAAAATTATTCAATGCATTCAAACAGCATCTTGTAAAAATAACACAATGACACAGTTTCCCTTAAAATGCAATTATAAAACACAAAACTAGCCTTGCTACATATTAAAAATAAATGGGTCAAAGATATTCACAGTCCAACATGAAGTAAATCCAGGTGTCTTTCAAATACACAACACTGGGGTCATTTATGATAAAAGTTACAAAGTTCAAATCCTTACAGACTGTTCTCGCACTACAACAACACCCAAGATAATGAAGAAGAAAGGCTCATTTACACAAGATGACCAACAGTCCTTCCACTGTAGACTGGAAACATCTGGGCTTAAGGCAGACTGGCAATGTCCCGCTTTGGAGGGGGCCCTGATGGCTTGGACGGGGAGCCATTAGCTTTGTCCTCAAAGATTAAGACGCTGAAAAATATTTGACTTCAGTTAAAAATACAGCAACATGAAAAAGCAGGAAATAAAGGCATGAAAGACAAAAACAACACTTGTGCTCTATTAGACATAGATACCAAATATGTCATGTTAAGCCACATAATTTTTCCCGATTGTTATATACATTCCTTGTTCAGTTAAATATAGCGTTAGGTAACAGAAGGGCATATTAAGTAACACCCAACCTTGTGAAGTAAGACCAAAATGGAGGGAATGATGCTGAATTGGCAAATGACACTGCAAAATGCAGTATAGCATTGTTCCTGTAGATTGACTCTAAAGTAAATTTAATCTAATTTTAACAGAATGATGTGGCATAAATTAATTTTAATTTTGAAACAAACTAACGCAAAGTGAGTCTGTTGTAGTTAATACTGTTCATATAGTATGGAGTTGTGTTTTTTTTTTCAGTCACACAATTTAACACACAAACCCTGCATATTTAGGCTGAGTTCTTCTCTCAAACAGAAAACACCCTGCTCCACCTTGTGATGTCATGTGGTAATACAGGAATGCACCATTGTGTTTTTAATTTTGATAAACCTTCATTAGAATCATTTGGGTCATTTCAACCCTGGAATTCTCTACTGAACAAAAAGTAAAAGGTAGTTGTTAAGTAAAAGTACTGCTTCATGACATCACCAGGAGGAACAGAGCATTTTGAGCTTTGGAGACCGATGTTTGAGTTATAATTTATTATTAGTCTATGAATGAAACAAAATAACTGCAGGTATGTTTTGAAAAAAATATTAACATGTTTTCAATTGTAAGTAATGCAGGACCTTTAAAGAAAGAAAAGGAATGTCAAAAAGTTAAAACAGAACTGAAGAAAATAGCTGGTAAATCTGTGCTACTGAGATGAGTGAAGGACCTGACAGGAGCTATTCTTATTGGCAGTCTTTAATTTCCTTTTTTGGGAAACTTCAGCAAAGCTCCACTAAGCCAGAGAGCTGTGAGAAAAATCTGGCACTATCTTAGCCTCTTTTCACACATCAGGCCCTGATGACATAGTTTCAGTGCAATCAGACAGGTATTGTGTCTGTGTACTTGGTTGTGAAGCTGTTGTGTGCTTTAATGTTATAACATAAAAGGCGTCTATTTAAAGAGTGAGCTTCTAGAGCAATCTTAAAGGATTAAATGAAAAGAAAAAAGTCAAACTTTCCAGTTAGATATTCAGTGGAATTTATCCAGAATTTCACAAACAAATGTTAAGAAAGTTTAAGTTGTATATTCTCTAATCTTTTGTGACAGTCACTCAATCCACATGATCCGAAGACAGAGAAAAAGGCTGTGACCATCAACAAACAGAATACTACTGAAGCATGTGGTCAGTGACATCATTATTATGATTCATAAACTCTTGCAAATAATTTTGTTGACACTGGCTCACATTGACAGCAGACAGCCTTTTAGCACCAATAATGAGGACAATAGGACAATACCAAAATGTTATGTTCATGTGTACTCACAGCTTAAGTACTGCAGAGCGCTTTCCAAGCATCATCTTCACAAAATCCCTGTAGTTGATAGTGTTGCTGCTACCTCCCGTTACTTCTACAATCATTTTCTTCAATTCTAGATGAGTTTTAGGTACTCCAAGCTTCTCCATCATCCTTTTCAGACCCATCAAATCTAAAAGAAAATCAGCAACCATTTAACTTCCAGAAGCAATCTGAGTCAAGTTCAGCTTTAAGTTAAAACGCAGTATGGAGGTACATATTCAGTTACATATCTGAAGACCTATTTGTGTATAATTGTGAATTATGATCACTGTGGCTTACAGCAAATGAAAAAGAATACACATAATCATTATTGCAAAATACTTATTTGATAGTGATTCTATTCTATAGTACATTCTATTCAGTGCACATTAAGCTGCATTTATTAGTTTGAAAATGTATACAGTCAAGCCCAAAATTATTCATACCCCTGACAAATTTTGACTTAAAGTTACTTTTAATCAACCAGCAAGTTTTTCTTGATTGGAAATGACACAGACGTCTCCCAGGAGATAAGACGATGTATAAGAGGCATCATTGTGGAAAAAATATATATATTTCTCAGCTTTTATTTACATTTGAACAAAAAGTGACATGTCCAAAATTATTCATACCCTTTGCAAACTGTCAGAGTCTACGGAAAAATCCAAAGTTCTATACCATTCCAAACAGCACAAGCTGTTCTAAAGCTTCCTAATTACCCTGATTCATTGGGAAGAGCTGTTTTAAGCAACTAAAACAGGTGAAAACCGATAGTTACGACTGTAACTGCGGTTCCATGAATCCCGGATGACCGCCAGAGGCGGTGCTTCAAGCACTGGATGGTCATCCTTGCACATGCGCAGGCTGAGAATTTAGTAACAACAAAGTCACCCTTGACTAGTGACTCAGGTGAGTCTATATCATCACGTGACACCGGAAGCTCAGTCCCTCAAACGTTCTCACAAAAGCACGAGGATACTGAGGAACCGGGCACTCTGGCGGTCATCCAGGATTCACAGATATATTCGCTGATATATTTAGTGATGTAAAAATTCACTGTAAATCTTGAATTGTTTAAAAAACTTAGGTTTGGCTCTAGTGGATTCTAAATTGGGTTTATTTAGGCAACATTTATTGTTGTTCTGCCTCTTTACATCATATTTACAGACAGTAGATTGGCCTAATGGCATTTTTGCATCACATTCTGGCTACTAGTGATGGGTATTCCAGTTTTTTTTTTTTTTGAAAACCGGCTCTTTTGGCTCGGCTCACTAAAGCAGCTGGCTCTTTCGGCTCCAAAGCGACTCTTGAGATTGTTTTGTTGCAAGCAGGACTAAACCAGAACTGAACCAGGACTGAAAAAAGACTAAACCAGGACTAAAACAGATTTAAACCATGTGTAAAACACCACTAAACCAGAACTGAACCAGAACTGAACCAGGATTGAGTGTCGGGACTCGGTTTCTATCTCTCTCCCTCACTCTAGCCCAGTGCTTCTCAAATAGTGGGGCGCGCCCCGAGGCTCCGTCAAGGGGGGCGCGTTTGACCTCGGGGAGCATGCTTCTTTATTTTTTTATTTTGATTTTTTTTTACTGTCTTAAGGGCCGTTCACACCAAAGCGTCAAAAAACGCCTTGTCGCCTCTATTTGGAGCCTTTGCATTTGAGTTTAGACGCCCCCGACGCGCATCTTTGACGCCGTGGACGAACGGGACAAAAATACTTGACGCGCGTCCGTTGCCCTGGAAACAAGAGCCCGGTCCCGCTCTTTTCCCGAAACAATGTCAGACCAGACTGAGAGAGTGTTTTTATGACATAAAACATCAAAGGAGGAGATCGGGTCGACGACTTGGGCGTTTATATATTTCTACTCCGCTAATGACACTGGATCAGTCCCGGTCTAGTCCTGGTCTAATACCGGTCTGGTCCTGGTCTAATCACGGTCTAGTCCCGGTCTAGTCCTGGTCTAATCACGGTCTAGTCCCGGTCTAGTCCTTGTTTAGTCTCGGTCTAGTCTCGGTCTAGTCCTTGTTTTGTCCTGGTCCGGTCCTGGTGTATTCCTCGCGATCGGCTCGGTGATTGTCGCGTATATATTTATTCTCTGTTCATGTTTGTGGTTCTCGTTCTGATTCTCGGGTCTTTCTTCCTGATAATAACGTCGCTGCGTCTCTAGATACTCGTCCCTGATTGATTGACGCGGCGCGTCTGACGCGAAAAGTTCAGCATTTTCAACTTCTTGACGCTGACGCCTTGGACGCGCGTCTTGGCCGCTGACGCCAAAACGCTGAAGACGCGCTGCGCTGGCGCCAGATTCGCGCCGCGCTGATGCCGAAAACGCGCCGCAAAAACGCAGGACGCTCTAGTCGCGCGTCCACATAGACTTTACATAGAAAGTGGACGCTTTGACGCTTTGGTCTGAACGGGCCTTTAGAATAAAGTGCAATTGCACTTCCACTACATTAGGGGGCAGTGGCGCTCTCATTGGCAGAGTGTGCGCAGGGAGCATTCGTTCGGTGGTGTAGGAGTTTTGTTTGCACTGAGCATGCGCGCTTTGCACACAGCACAGAGTTTGAGTATGAAGTGTAGACACGAAGTGTAGCAGACCCTCAAGTGACACCATGAAAAAATATTTAACAGGGATGAGAAGACAGGTGGAGAGAGACGGAGATAAAGAGACAAACGAAAATCTCCCGAAAGCTAAGACGAGGAAATATGACGAAGCGTATGTAGCGCTTGGCTTCACTGTGACTACGGTGGGAGACGAGGAAAGACCGGTGTGCTTACTGTGTCTAAAAATGTTGGCAGCGGACAGCATGAAGCCCAATAAATTAAGGCGTCACTTAAATACATTACACCCCAATCACTCTGATAAGCCGCTTGAGTTTTTTCAGCGAAAACGTGCCGAATACTGCCGACAATCATCCCGCTTTGTGACTGCTACTTCAGTAAACCAGCGAGCGTTGTTGGCGTCATATAAGGTGGCAGTGTTACGCACAGGTGTACTTATAACAATTTTATAGACAAATGATACTATCTATAGTCACGCGGGGGGGCGCGAGATGTTTTATTCGTCCTAGGGGGGGCATGACAGAAAATAATTGAGAAGCACTGCTCTAGCCCAAGATTACTTCTGGTTTATTCATTTGATGCTGAACTGCAGCCAAATATAAAAAATAAAACACTTTTTTTTTTATCCTGTGCACACGCATAGTTCTGAAAGTTTCGTTTTCAGCCGCTGCTGCTGTCAAACTACGGGTCTACATGCGGCTTGAAGAGAAAAAGTGAGAAAAAGAGAAAACACGGCTCCCAATAAGAAACATGCTCCCGTTGTTCGCTTCAAAGAGTCGGCTCTAAGAGCCGCTTCGATCGCGACCGACCCGTAACTCCTAGCTAGTAAATAAGCAATCGCTATTAGCCTTTAGCCGTGCGCACAGCGGTAATTAATTATATGCATAAATGTGGATCATTCACACGTCTATTCACAACTCATTTACATATCAATGCTGGTCCAGTAACATGCATACGGCCAATGTAGTCACTTTACAATAGGCCTGTTTAAACAGTTATGTTTAAACAGCCTGTTTATGTGCAGGAGCTACAGCAGCTAATTGCTAACAAAACCTAAACTAGCTTCAAAGTCGATGTATTTCCAACACTCACCGCTCACACAGGCTCCTCCTCACATCACAAGTCTGCACTAATAAATGTCCTTTTAATCCAGACTCAAACCGATTGTCCGTAAAAAGAAAATAATCTCAGTGTTGCGCACCGCTGCAGGTGTAAACAAACACACGTGAGTGAAGTGACGTGACTCTGGGGCTGTGTTCAGGGACAGTACGGACACAGACACAGACAAATTACACCGCAGATAAATACTGGTGCGGAGCCACATATTAGGACATTTATCTGTCTGTAAATTTGATTAAATGAACATAATGTAGAGAGTCTAAGCTTTATAACGAGGTATAACATGCCCACATATCAGCAAGCATATCGCCCGATAGCCGATATGTCTCCATGTGCCCATTTCGGCCGATAATATCGGCCAGCCGATATATCGGTCGGGCTCTAGTCGAGAGGCCCCTTGTGGTGTGACACCGGACCCCAGACAGCAACGACTGCCCCTGTAAAGCATATGCTTTTGTTATGACCTGCACAATCCAGCAAGGTGCTGTTTTAAAAGGACCATACCGCTGCATGAGCCAGCAAAACAGACAAACAGGCTATCCGACCTCTGTACAGAAGCTGTGAAGTGAATATATGCCTCGAGCGCACGTACAGGACGCAGCAATTCGGCAGGAGTTCCCGCCTCAAAACGGGAAAGCTGTAGTGGCAGAGTGTGCTGTGTAGACGAGGGCACCTTCGGAACAAAAGCTGCATTAGGCCAAAGCGAAACCCCAGAGCCATCAGGATGCCAGTGGCAACAGGATTGGTGAACAGATAAGAGTTGGCCATGACTTCCGCTAAACGGGTGAGTGAGCTACATGCTCACCCATTTAGCGGAAGTCATGGCCAACAGGAACACATTCTTCATCGAGAGCCACTTAAGGTCGATCTGTGCAAGTGGCTCAAATGGTGGAGCCCGCAGGGACTCGAGTACAAAGGAAGATCCCATGTTGTTACAACAGGGCGGTTGGGTGGAAGCAAGCGGCGAGCACCCCTCAGAAACACCAAAATATCCTGGTTATGACCAACATTACAGCCATTCCACCCTGCATGCCAGCAGTTAATGGCAGCAACATATACCTTTAGGGTAGACAGCGTACGTCCCTGATTCAGCAACCCCTGCAGGAAAGTGAGAACCATGGAAACAGGGTAGTGGACTGGGTCCTGCCCCATTGCAACAATACGTGTCAAAAAGCTTCCGCTTGCAAGAATACAACCTGCATGTAGATGGGCACGGTCATTGTGTCCCTTATGTCTCCGGTGTATTCCGAGAAGGCTAGGCCAGGCCTTGAAAGGGCCACACCCAGAGTTTCAGGTGACTGGGGTTGGGATGCAGAATCTGACCCCCCAGTTGCGGCAGGAGATCCCTCCTGGAGGGAAAACACCATGCAGGGCCGCTGCAAAGCCTGAGCAACAGAGAAAACCAGGTCCTCACTGGCCAGAATGGAGCCACCAGAAGGAGACTGTGGCCTTCCTGGAGGACCTGGAGCAGTGTCTGAAAAAACAGAGGAAATGGTGGGAACACATAAAGAAGTGTTCTGGGTCAGGCGTGAGCCAGTGCATCCTTACCCAGAGGGCTGACACAATCCACCAATGAAAACCAAAGGGGGGAGTGCGTCGTCTTCTGGGAGGCAAATAGATCCACATTCGCCCTGCCGAACAACTCCCAAATGTGTTCCACCACCTCTGGGTGAAGCCTCCGTTCTCCTGGCAATGGCCCTTGTCGAGACAGGAAGTTCACCGACATGTTCTGAACCCCTGGAATGTGCACAGCTCTCAGACTGGCAAAGTGCGGTGTCAGTGGAAACACACCTCGTGAACACACGAGGGGATAGAGATAGGCCAAATGGAAGGACCCTGAATTGGAAGTGCTCCACTCGAAAAGCAAAGTGAAGAAATCTCCAATGGTGAGGACTGAGGAGCAATGGGTACATGAAAATATGCATCTTTCAGGTCTATGGAAGTGAACCAATCCCCGGGGAGGATAGCTTGAAGGACCTGCCCTGCTTAAAGGACACCCAACATCTTGAATGGGACGACTTTTAAAAACATGTTCAGACCCCTGAGGTCCAAGACTGGGCACAGATCGCCCATCTTCTTTGGTACCAGGAATTAACGAGAATAAAAGCCCCCTGGATCCAGCAGGGGGTCCACAGGAACTATCACACCTTTGTCCAGCAAGGTATGTATTTCCTGAGCCAGTGTCTGTGCCTTCAATGTCCATCCATCCATTTTCGTCCGCTTATCCGGGGCCGGGTCGCGGGGGCAGCAGCCTAAGCAGGGACTCCCAGACTTCCTTCACCCCAGACACGTCCTCCAGCTCCTCCGGGGGGACCCCGAGGCGTTCCCAGGCCAGCCGAGAGACATAGTCCCTCCAGCGTGTCCTGGGTCTTCCCCGGGGCCTCCTCCCGGTGGGACATGCCCAGAACACCTCCCGAGGGATGCCTTCAATGTGTCCCAGATAATCGTGATCTTGACTTGACCGGGAACAGGCGACCGGCGGCAGAACTGTAGTTGATATCCCCAGGACCAAGTGGCTACAACCCAAGTATCTGGGCTGTGGGTGGCCCAGTAGGCGTAGGCTGGTCCACCGGAACAGTGTACAACGAAACAGACAGGCCAAGCAGCAAATGGGACAGAGAATTCCCAATTCGACCCATGCGGGCTCCCATATCGTATGCCTTACAGAGCAAATTGTCTGTAAAACGGCATTGCGGTCGCAGACAGGCATGAAGTTGCTTTACATATTCTGCCGAGGGAGGAACTGTAAAGTGAGAAGTAGTAGATTGCCAGCGAAAGAAGGCACTAGAGGGAGCCATTTCAGCCAACGGCATATCCAGTTTTAAACGGCCAAGAGCTATGCGTATCGCTGCAGTGACAGACTCATCGTTCCCAGCCTGAGAACAGGTAGAGCGTAGGGACCCCAAGTCTGAGACTTTAGAACTCAGGTCATCACATCCTAGTTGAAAATGGGTGTCAGAGGCTGCTACAGACATGGCATCATCACAGACAGAGGCCACATCCTGCTGTTGTTGGGGAGCCACCACACGGCTGGCATCTGCTTGAAGGTCCTGAATTAAGGCCAGCATTTGGGCCAATTCAGTTGACAATGTATCCATCTTCCAGCTTCCCCGGAACCCCCTTCTTGGGCTTATGTGGAACACATTCCTCCCCAGTAGAATATCGCTTGCGATTAACAGGCTAGTCAGCCAGTAAAAGGTCTGAAATTCTCGCGAACATCCAGGAAGAGGGCTCCTGGAATGCAGCCAAACGGGCTAAACGCACAGACCAGGGCAAAATACTGCAGTTCGAACATGCATCCTCAGTGAGGGCCTCCTGCAGATGTTCTTCCCCTTGGCAGGCAGGATACAGGTCATGCCCATCATCAGGCTGTAGTGGAACTAGACAGGACTGACAACATAAGGACTCTAGCACTCTAGGGGCGTAACGCAGCCCAGTATAACGTAGAAGTCCAGAAGTCCGTACGCCAGAGTACTGTCAAGCAGAATATGCCACTAGCGACTCAGCAATAAACCAGCGTGCACCAGTGAAGATGAGGCCAGGTCAGGTCAAGCAGGGAACGCCACTAGTGGCCGGCAAACAACGCCGCACTCCGAACTGGTGCTCCATATTAGGGTCAGGTCGAGCAGGGAACGCCACTAGAGACTCACGCTGATCAATTGTACTAGCAATAATCATGAAGAATAAACTGCACGTGGCTATTCAGTGACAGTAGTAATCAATAAATTAATAGCCGTGCCAATATATGGCTACAAAACAAAGTGCAGGAAACTAGCCAAATGTGGCAAATCTGAAAAAAAAACCAATGAATCAGAGTTAAATGGAAAACTAAACACAAGCGGCTATATCGGGGTGGGCAAACTTTTTGGCTCGGGGGCCACAAAGGGTTCTAAAATTTGAGGGAAGGGCCGGACCAGGAGCAGATGGATGGAGTGGAGAGATAAAAAAAATAACATGAGATATGTAGAAAACTTGTGCTTGAATTTCAATTGAAAGTCACTACAAAGTATCACAGCCAAATATCTGTCTTTCCAAAACACTGAAAATTTAATAAATAAAATACATTTTTTAAAATTACTAACATTTACTATTTAAACGCACTGAAAGTTCTGTTCTCCTTCAGGATCTTATCATCATCACTCTCCTCTTGATTGTCTTTATTTTAAAAATTGTAGAAGATGCAGATCTACTGATGAATCCTAAATGAGTCCACAAGTTTTTCAACTTTACTTTCACCCAATTCAGAATGGAAACAATGCAACGTTATGTCTTGAACACTTCTGCCTCACTCATGGTCCGAATACATCGACCGAGAATGACTCTTGTCACTAGCTAGTCCGAAAGAACACTTTCCCATAAAGCATTGCGGCCAACATAATAAGCCACACCTCAATGTATATGTAGTGCACCATCTACTGGGAAACGCCGGAAATGCAGGAAAAATAAAACATTAACAAGGTTTATTACTATAATTTATTCAAGTTCGGCGGGCCGGACTAAAAGGTTTAAAGGGCCGCATACAGCCCCCGGGCCGTAGTTTGCCCACCCCTGGGCTATGTCAAAACAGCAACGTAAAGCTACCGAGCATGTAGCTACGGCGAAACTAATGTAAATAAGAGCAGCCTACCTCCACAACGGACACCAGTAGGCTGATCCACTGCTTGTGCAGCCCCAGGAGGGCGAGGGAACTTGCAGCACCGACTGTTGTACAGTCACGGGGCTACAGGCGACAAGCAGCGATAACAAAACAGTGGAAATAGCAAAAAGGCTTTGCAACACATCAACCATGCATCCTGCGTGCGAGAAGGTGAAAAAGGACTTTCCGGTGTCACGTGATTATATAGACTCACCTGAGCCACCGGAGGTCAAGGCTGACTTTGTTGTTACTAAATTCTCGACCTGCGCATGCGCAAGGATGATCCAGTGCTTGAAGTACCGCCTCTGGCGGTCAGTAGGGATGAAATACAACAGCAGGTCTTTGCAGTTCGTTTGTGAACAGTCATGGCTAAGACAAAGGAGCTCTCTGAGGCTCTGTGGCTGTGTATTGTGGCTGCTCACAAATCAGGAAAGGGCTATAAGGCCATATCTAAAGGTTTTTAAGGTCCAGTGGCTACAGTGCAAAGTATTATTTAAAAATACATAACGTTCATGATGTATTGATGATTTGGCATAAAAAAGAAGAAGCCTTCAACCTTAAGAACACCATCCCCACTGTCAAATAGGGTTGGGACCTAATGATTTGGAGATGTTTTTCAGCCAATGGGCCAGGTAGTCTAATCACAGTAAATGGCACCATGAACAAAGTGCAATACGTCAAGATTCTCAACAACAACATCAAGCAGCCTGCAGAGGAACTTGGACTTGGGCACCAGTGGACATTTCAGCACGACAATGACCCAAAGCACACTGCAAAAGTGGAGAAGAAATGGTTATTGGACAACAACATTACCGTTTTGCAGTGACCCAGCCAGAGTTTTGACTTCAATCCAATTGAGAATCTGTGGAGGGAGCTAAAGAACAGGGTGATGGCAAGAAGACCCTCTAATCCAAAAGGATTGGAGTTCAATGCTAAAGATGAATGGCCATAATACCAGTACAGATGTGCAAAAAACTGGTCAGCAATTATAGGAAGCATTTGATTGCTGTAATAGCCAATAAAGGCTTTTTTATTGATTATTGAAAAGGGTATGAATAATTCTGGACATGCCACTTTTCATTCAAATGTAAATAAAAGTTGAGAACTATTTTTTTTCCTCAATGATGCCTCTTGTACATTGTCTTATTAACTCCTGGGAGACACCTGTGTCATTTCCAATCAAGAAAAAACTTTCTGGTTGAATAAAAGTAACTTTAAGCCAAAATTTGTCAGGTGTATGAATAATTTTGGGCTTGACTGTATGTAAATAATACATGTAAACATTTTCTACCAATTAAGTTTGTCTTAATTTGAGCTAACCTCATGTCTAACAGACTGGTGTCATTTTACAAACAACACTAACCTGCAATCTAAGCCTGCCCAAGAAGTGTGATCTCATGGCCCAGATAATACACTAGTGTTTGATTACTGTGTTTTGGTGTGGGCCTTCTACATGGCTCAATACACAACCACTGTTGCATTTTGTGTGTAAACGTACTCACCAATCTCTCCTTGGTCATTCAGGTCAAATTCTGCATATTTATCTGTAAAAATAAAAGATGAAGAATACTTATAATCTGGGAAGACCTGTTTAAATGCTTACAGTATAAGAAAAAAACTTATTAAATCTACGTTTAAAAAAGGGAGAAAAGACATCTCTAAAGATTTCATTATTATTTTCTTTTGAATCAATCGATCTTTGACAGCCATATCTACATTTGGTTGACTATGAGAACTATAAACAGTACAGACATGTCAGACAGTTGGCGTGGCAAAAGGGAGAGTTCCACAGCTGATAATGACAGGTGTGAGTCAAAACCAAGCAGTGCGCAGCTGAGACTGGCACAGCTGAAGTTGGCAGTATTTTAAAAGAAAGGAGGTCTTGAACACAGCAATAGATTTTTTAACGTGCAACTCAACACAAATCTGGGCATTTTGATTCAGTGTTAAATCTAGTTATGGTAAACGAAGCCCATGAGTCACAACTGTTGATATGCTTTCAAAATGGCAGAGACAGATATTAGAGGACCCTTTTCCCGCGTCTTCCTAAATTTCGTCACCTCTTTTCTCTGGGCCACTTTGGTCCGATTACACTTGCTATTTCAATCTCACAATGGGAGCTCTGTATGCGGAGGCAGAGAAAGGAGGAAACTTAACTCTTTGAAGCCCTGGGGAGTGGGACAGGACAATGCTACGCCTGTTCGTCGAGTCAGAAGAGAGGGCCCCCACACACACATGCACGCAGCATAATTTCAAGAGAAAGATGTCTGGAGGCAGCCTGTTTATCATATTCTACAGCCACAGAAAATGAAGGACAAAATCAAGTCTATTTGATTTTCAATGACCTTTGACCTTTTCCCTGTGGAATGACAGGGGTATCAGTTCAAAACAACTGGATGTTTAACTGTTCTTGAAAGGAGGATGTCAATGATTACAAGTCATTGATTATGTTCAAAAACTACATTCTCTGATGTGTTACATAGTCTGAAATGGCTTAAACCTTTAGCTGTTCAAAAATATAGCATTTTCCTTTCTGCAGGGCTTGATAGGGTCCAGGATCTAAATGTCCAGACAATAAAAACAATACTCAGTTTAGACCAAAGTTGTTGTTTTTTTTCCCAATTTACATCCTTACTAGAATGAATTTGGTAATTTGAGAGTATAGTGTATACTTTCATTTACTTAGATTACACTGCAAGTTCCTGTTTATTTACAATTATAATAATACCAACACTTGTGACAAGCATGCTTTGCGTTTACAGGCTTGTCAACGCACTGCCTGCCCTGGAGTAGACTGACTTAAGCGATAGTGTTAATCTGACCACCACCAATAAAACACACTCGTACACACACTCGTACACACACTCGTACACACACTCGTACACACACTCGTACACACACTCGTACACACACTCGTACACACACTCGTACACACAGACGCGCGCACTAGACAATATGAGTGAAGTGTCTTACCCAAGAACAAAAGCAGAACTACTACTGCCATACAGCGCACTGGGACCCATCTCTATGATCAGTTTTCAATACATTCCACAGTATAGTTAGTTTCAAGTTAATAGGCATAGTCATCCCTACTAACAGGAAAGGCTCTTTGCAGAAATTTAAAATAATAATTTCTAATATTTCTATCTTAGAACATTTGATTTGTTATATTTTTATACATTATCCAGGCGTGTTTTTGTTGGCTGGAGGTCTGCTGGGACAAGGGGATAGACATAAATATTTCCCACCACCCTCGGGTCAGTGGGACAGGATCATAGAAAAATAAGAAAACATATATGGGCTTAATGTTTATATTACTGATCCATTTCCTTTATCTCAATAAGATTGTTTGTAGAAATAAAGTATGCTTTCTTATGTTTTCTGTTTTATTTGGTCAAAAGACAGGATAGAGCCTACTATATGTTTGTACAATCATGGAAATGATTCCACACTGAAATAAAACATGGCAATATTCCTTTAAATCCCTCTACCCAAACAGATTTTTTCTTATCCTCGGGAGACAGAAGAGTTTAAACAAAAAATTGAATAGTATAACAACAGGCTGTGGAACGCCCAGCAGCACATTCCTCCCAGACCATGCAGGACCACAGAAGAAAACAAAATACTTTAGGCTTTGCTCTCCCAAAAAAGTAGGACAGGACAAGAAAAGGATAAAAAAATAACAAAAACCCAGCAAACTTACTTTTAAAACCTTCCAGTTTCACAGCCAAATCCTCTTCATCACTGTACTTCTGATCTTCTAAGTATTCCTGGGATGAAAATATTTAAAAAATCAGGTAAATGAAACAATATAACATTCCTCTGATCAAGTTAGTTTAAAATGTGTACATACATGAGAGCAATACACCTAAATCTAAGCCTCATCTCATATCTAGTGTTGTGATTGTGTTTGCTGATTAAGTGGAACACTTCACAAGAGGCAAAGTGGAAAGAACATAATACCCAGAGGAACCAGTGCTAATGAAATTATAATGGAGCAATCTGCTATGGGAGTCACCTCAGTCTTCTCATAGAGCAGGAAAAGAGGAGGTCTTAAGCAATTTAGATTTTGCTTATTGACCCCAACGTGTCTGTGTAGTTTATAATTAAATGTGAAGACATAAACTCCTTCTGTGGATGTGTACAGGCTGCCTGACGCAGTCAAATGAGCCACCGCTAGAGCCTTCACTAAGGAATGTCCAATCTCATGGTTTATCTGGAGAACAGGGGCGAATATGTAGCCTTGTGCATTACCTTGATTAGACTGCTTGCAGGGACAATGCCTACTAAAGTTATCGTTATTTTTTCACAGTAGGTTTTATTTTTGTGTACATTCATGTTTTAGACATATGTGTCAGACATTAGCACACACACATTGGATAAGCCCACTTCTTGTAATATGCTAAACAGAATATTGTAAAATGTTTGGTTCTAAATGTGAACGAGATGTAAGCCTACACCAGCCATTCAATTCTGTAATTAATACACACACATAAAAAAAAAAAAAAAAAAAAAAAAATGTGTTTCTCACCTTCCACGGTGGTAGGTCTCTCTCACCCTCATTCAGCTCGGGTCCTCTACCAGAGGCCTGGGAGCTTGAGAGTTCTGCGCAGTATCTTTGCTGTTCCCAGTACTGCACTTTTCTGGACTGAGATGTCCATTGTTTTTCCCGGTATCTGTTGTAGCCACTATATATATATATATATTTGTTTTATATTCTTAACACATTTTGATTTGACCCCATAGAGGCTTGTGAATATTATTTATATCCAGTAGCTACGATAGGCCATATCCAAATATGATTCAATGACACATTTATTGAATATTACCAGGCTTGATAAGAAGTCTAAGCTTGCTATATGCCAGTAGGCCAATAGAACATCAGATCTCTCCTACTCCATTGTCACAAACTTGCTTAATCCAGTCTCAAACTCACTGATAACACTTGCATGGTTACATTCAGAGCCAGAGCTCCTAAACTGATAAATCCTAAACTGATAAGCAAGTTACAGAAGGTTCAAGTCCATGCCCAGTGGACCCAATGCAACAAGTGTCACTGGGCAGCAGGCCAGTCTCACAGAGATCAATAATAGAAGGACCAAACCACGGTGACATAATGAACCCAGGACGAGAGGATAAAGTAGGCTTGAAAGACACAGGCTTAGAAACAAGGCCATTGCCAAGTCAAGTGTACGCGCCCTCATTACATCCACATTCCCTTGTGCACTTCAGACAGAGATGAAGCAAAATCACTCACCTGGTTTATCTCTTCCAGTTTTTGTCGTTGTTGGTCCTTTAGAAGACCGAAAGCTTTACCACCTGAAAATAGATACTCAGGTTAATGTAATGATGATCTACTTTTATTGGCTTAGCTGCACCTTAGGCGGTCACTCGGCCTGCTGATGCTCTATTGTGCGCTCTAAGCTGGGGTAGCCCACGAGACAGAATAGATGCGCGCGAAAAACAAGAGCATTTTTGCATTGTTTACCTTGAGCATTGGAAGGCATGGTGGAATTTCCCCGTTTGATATAGACAGGTAAAATATCCTCAACCACAAGACAACCGCGCACTCACAGCAAGGCGACACTCCAGCTCTTCTTTGGTGTGGGAAAGCTCAGCGGCTGCAGCCAACACCGGAACCGGTTTAAAGACAAATACATTGGCGGCAGTTCATCCGGAAATATCCTTCAAAATAAAGTACACTGATCTATAGCTTATTTTATTAAAAGTATGATCTAAATTATATCCAAGTTCCAAAAATGTATTTTATGATGACTTTGAACAGTGTGGACCAAAACAACCAAAACGAGTGGGCAACTCTGTCATTTTGGACATTGCACTCATATATTTTCATTTAAAATTTTTGCTAATTTCCGACATAATTTCCCTTCAAATTTGATGACGATTCTTTAGATAAAAGTAGGGCGCTGACTCCCCATTATGTGCTGAGCGGGAGGAAACACACAAATTGGCTTTGGGTGTAATTGTGTGAGTTTCCTGTGTGTATGTACACTAAAGTAAGGCGTTTTAGAATGAAGTATATTTGTTATTAGACTACATCTACTACTCTACGTACTACTACAACTACGCACAGGTACTACTTGTAAGTGGCAGTTTGGGGTCAATTTTATAAGAAGCCTAGACGTGTGCTTCTGCGTGTATGCTGCACGGGGTCCACGTAAGAAAACGCTTCCCATGGATCAATGTGTAGGTATCATGGATCAGTGAGTAGTTATAGTATGGCTCTTTGACGCCACCTCTCAGTTGTGAGTTGCAATACGCTACATTTGTCTTTGTTAATGAAAGTGGAAATCATATCTTAGCCTATGAAGTTGTTGTATTATGGTCTGTGTGAAATGTAATAATCATTAAAGATTTACTAAAGACCATCAATGCGTGCCATAATTCTACTCCCGTATGCAACAATAACTGCTATCTGGTCAGGATAAGAAGTGGCTTTCTGTGTTGCCCTATTTTGAAGTGCACGTGAATCACAGACGTGAGGAGATCCATCTGTATCTGTATCTTATACGTGGTTTAACTCAGTGCAGGATGGCAGTGGGTCTTAAATAAAAAGTAAGGCAGCTGCAAAATAAATATGATACATGAACTGATACCTAATCTCAACATCTTGCTCCAAACGGCCTTAATACTGTTTTATGCCTAGTATTCACTGTTAAAACCGAGGCTGCCTTTTCAATAACAGAATAGATTAAGGCAGTGGCATTTTTTAAGTGAAGGATTTAAAAGAGTCCCACAACCTGAGGGTTGAAAAAAAAAGTTGAAAGAATAGTGCCCATTATTAGACAGTATGACTGTCTGTTTACGTGTGGTTCTACAACAACACTAGACTTTAAGATTCTTTAAAACGATATGTCCTGGAGTGTTCAGACGTCTAAAAGAGCTTGGATAATAATTATTATAAGTTTACAATTTGGCCACATGAGGGCAGCGTTGACTCGCAGAAATCGTTGTTAAAAAACATTGTTTTCAAAGATGGGTTTTATGATCACTAGCCAAATATAGCTGTGAAGGAGATCGATTCGTATCGCAAAAGTTTTACCTTTACAATAGCTTGTATACATTACTCTAGATTGTGACTAAGAGAATATTGTGCACAATACACCCCTTCTGCTTTTCTTGTTGTTAAATAAAACATGAAGCATAGCCAAGACCTTGTGAACATACACCCTTCGTGAAAACCATTGTTAAGGGACTGAACAGAGAAAGGTGCATATAATCAGAGAGAGTACAGTGAGGATGTAGTCCACTATAAAGTCCAGTATGTCTGTGTGGAATACAATTGCGGGCAGGCAGAGTGAATGAAATGGATTATCTTGGGGCTATAAAATAGGTGCAACAGTAAAATTTTATTTAACAGGTTACTTGTATGCAGTGTTCATGGAAAATTACACATAATGTACATGAAGGAAAGATTTCTTTCTCTCTCAACAAATTTGTATATTTCTAGTTCCTACTAATTTCAGCCAACAGCTATTGCGATGTGGCTTTTCCAGAGATCCATCAGTCAACCTCACATCCATCCAGTCCCTCTGTAATCCATCACACATCTGCTGAGCCAGGGTCCAATGACAGGAACACACAAGAGAACAATCTAAATGCCCCAATGTCAAACAAAACATCATCTTTTTCACCTGATGCATCATTTATAGTGTCAGACCACAGCATCAAATCTGTCCACAAAGATTCTTCAAAGTGTATCAAAGTATATCAGTGTAAATTGGTATAAACTGAATTACGAGCAAGGTAATGGACAAAGTATAAATATTTTTGTTTTAGTGTAGAAATGAGAATAATGTGCTTTGTGTTAAGAGCTGGACAGTTAATCAGATTAATTTGAATTAATTAGAATTTAATCGATTAACTCACAACTCATGATTTTGCTAAATTTCCAAATTGTGAAATCAAGGATTATTATAAAACAAGTTTAATTTGGTCTTTGTTACTTGCAAAGCAAGGTTATCATTCAAAAATATATATTTTACAGTTAAAAGAAATCATTATTAAAATTAGATTGCGTATTTATACAAATATAACTGAAGACAGTTTACAATTACTTAAATAATAGGATATGATACAAATTAAAATGCAAAATTTACCCAAGCTGTCCCTGCTCAGAGCGATTAAAATTGTATACAATATATATTTTATTACATATGTTATATTGTTTGAGCATATAGAAAAAAAATGTTTTTAAAAAAAAAAAAAAAAAAAAATACATTATGTCAATATTATAACAACAGAGCATGTTTTTTTTTTTTTTGCATTTATCTGGCATCATTACCCCTGACTCATTAAAAAAGTGCTTTCTAGTTTTTCAACAGTGCAGTTTTTACTAAAAGCAAAGCACTGAATACTGTAACCTCCGCTCCTGCTACTCCACTGTCACACAGGTAAGAAAAAATAAAAATAAATCTTTCATTTTCTGCACTGCAACCTTCTAAAATTGTACATGGTTTCCCCAGCTGTTTGCATGTTCATGTTTGATTCAAGTTTATTTTTCCCCAACTCTTTCAAAAATGCCTATCTTATTGATGTTGCTGAATAAACCACGTGTAGTTTTGTTC